>NC_090371.1:123834999-124161587 GCF_036365525.1 Heterodontus francisci | reverse complement strand
TTTAGTTTATGGGGGAGGACTGGATTAACTCTGCATTATTTAGTTTATGGGGGGGACTGGATTAACTCTGCATTATTTAGTTTATGGGGAGGACTGGATTAACTCTGCATTATTTAGTTTATGGGGGGGACTGGATTAACTCTGCATTATTTAGTTTATGGGGGGGGACTGGATTAACTCTGCATTATTTAGTTTATGGGGGGGGGACTGGATTAACTCTGCATTATTTAGTTTATGGGGGGGGGACTGGATTAACTCTGCATTATTTAGTTTATGGGGAGGACTGGATTAACTCTGCATTATTTAGTTTATGGGGAGGACTGGATTAACTCTGCATTATTTAGTTTATGGGGAGGACTGGATTAACTCTGCATTATTTAGTTTATGGGGGGGGGGGGACTGGATTAACTCTGCATTATTTAGTTTATGGGGAGGACTGGATTAACTCTGCATTATTTAGTTTATGGGGAGGACTGGATTAACTCTGCATTATTTAGTTTATGGGGGGGGGACTGGATTAACTCTGCATTATTTAGTTTATGGGGGGGGACTGGATTAACTCTGCATTATTTAGTTTATGGGGGGGACTGGATTAACTCTGCATTATTTAGTTTATGGGGAGGACTGGATTAACTCTGCATTATTTAGTTTATGGGGGGGGACTGGATTAACTCTGCATTATTTAGTTTATGGGGGGGGACTGGATTAACTCTGCATTATTTAGTTTATGGGGAGGACTGGATTAACTCTGCATTATTTAGTTTATGGGGGGGGACTGGATTAACTCTGCATTATTTAGTTTATGGGGAGGACTGGATTAACTCTGCATTATTTAGTTTATGGGGGGGGACTGGATTAACTCTGCATTATTTAGTTTATGGCGAGGACTGGATTAACTCTGCAATATTTAGTTTATGGGGAGGACTGGATTAACTCTGCATTATTTAGTTTATGGGGGGGGGACTGGATTAACTCTGCATTATTTAGTTTATGGGGAGGACTGGATTAACTCTGCATTATTTAGTTTATGGGGGGGGACTGGATTAACTCTGCATTATTTAGTTTATGGGGGGGACTGGATTAACTCTGCATTATTTAGTTTATGGGGGGGGACTGGATTAACTCTGCATTATTTAGTTTATGGGGGGGGTCTGGATTAACTCTGCATTATTTAGTTTATGGGGGGGGACTGGACTAACTCTGCATTATTTAGTTTATGGGGGGGACTGGATTAACTCTGCATTATTTAGTTTATGGGGAGGACTGGATTAACTCTGCATTATTTAGTTTATGGGGAGGACTGGATTAACTCTGCATTATTTAGTGTATGGGGGGGGACTGGATTAACTCTGCATTATTTAGTTTATGGTGGGGGACTGGATTAACTCTGCATTATTTAGTTTATGGGGGGGGACTGGATTAACTCTGCATTATTTAGTTTATGGGGAGGACTGGATTAACTCTGCATTATTTAGTTTATGGGGGGGGGACTGGATTAACTCTGCATTATTTAGTTTATGGGGAGGACTGGATTAACTCTGCATTATTTAGTTTATGGGGCGGGACTGGATTAACTCTGCATTATTTAGTGTATGGGGAGGACTGGATCAACTCTGCATTATTTAGTTTATGGGGAGGACTGGATTAACTCTGCATTATTTAGTTCATGGGGGGGGACTGGATTAACTCTGCATTATTTAGTTTATGGGGAGGACTGGATTAACTCTGCATTATTTAGTTTATGGGGGGGGGACTGGATTAACTCTGCATTATTTAGTTTATGGGGAGGACTGGATTAACTCTGCATTATTTAGTTTATGGGGAGGACTGGATTAACTCTGCATTATTTAGTTTATGGGGGGGGACATGGATTAACTCTGCATTATTTAGTTTATGGGGGGGACTGGATTAACTCTGCATTATTTAGTTTCTGGGGAGGACTGGATTAACTCTGCATTATTTAGTTTATGGGGAGGACTGGATTAACTCTGCATTATTTAGTTTATGGGGAGGACTGGATTAACTCTGCATTATTTAGTTTATGGGGAGGACTGGATTAACTCTGCATTATTTAGTTTATGGGGGGGGACTGGATTAACTCTGCATTATTTAGTTTATGGGGAGGACTGGATTAACTCTGCATTATTTAGTTTATGGGGGGGGGACTGGATTAACTCTGCATTATTTAGTTTATGGGGGGGGACTGGATTAACTCTGCATTATTTAGTTTATGGGGAGGACTGGATTAACTCTGCATTATTTAGTTTATGGGGGGGGACTGGATTAACTCTGCATTATTTAGTTTATGGGGAGGACTGGATTAACTCTGCATTATTTAGTTTATGGGGAGGACTGGATTAACTCTGCATTATTTATTTTATGGGGAGGACTGGATTAACTCTGCATTATTTAGTTTATGGGGAGGACTGGATTAACTCTGCATTATTTAGTTTATGGGGAGGACTGGATTAACTCTGCATTATTTAGTTTATGGGGGGGGACTGGATTAACTCTGCATTATTTAGTTTATGGGGAGGACTGGATTAACTCTGCATTATTCAGTTTATGGGGGAGGACTGGATTAACTCTGCATTATTTAGTTTATGGGGGGGACTGGATTAACTCTGCATTATTTAGTTTATGGGGAGGACTGGATTAACTCTGCATTATTTAGTTTATGGGGGGGACTGGATTAACTCTGCATTATTTAGTTTATGGGGGGGGACTGGATTAACTCTGCATTATTTAGTTTATGGGGGGGGACTGGATTAACTCTGCATTATTTAGTTTATGGGGGGGGGACTGGATTAACTCTGCATTATTTAGTTTATGGGGAGGACTGGATTAACTCTGCATTATTTAGTTTATGGGGAGGACTGGATTAACTTTGCATTATTTAGTTTATGGGGAGGACTGGATTAACTCTGCATTATTTAGTTTATGCGGGGGGGGGACTGGATTAACTCTGCATTATTTAGTTTATGGGGAGGACTGGATTAACTCTGCATTATTTAGTTTATGGGGAGGACTGGATTAACTCTGCATTATTTAGTTTATGGGGGGGGGGACTGGATTAACTCTGCATTATTTAGTTTATGGGGGGGGGACTGGATTAACTCTGCATTATTTAGTTTATGGGGGGGGGACTGGATTAACTCTGCATTATTTAGTTTATGGGGAGGACTGGATTAACTCTGCATTATTTAGTTTATGGGGGGGGACTGGATTAACTCTGCATTATTTAGTTTATGGGGGGGGGACTGGGTTAACTCTGCATTATTTAGTTTATGGGGAGGACTGGATTAACTCTGCATTATTTAGTGTATGGGGGGGGGACTGGATTAACTCTGCATTATTTAGTTTATGGTGGGGGACTGGATTAACTCTGCATTATTTAGTTTATGGGGGGGGGACTGGATTAACTCTGCATTATTTAGTTTATGGGGAGGACTGGATTAACTCTGCATTATTTAGTTTATGGGGGGGAGACTGGATTAACTCTGCATTATTTAGTTTATGGGGAGGACTGGATTAACTCTGCATTATTTAGTTTATGGGGGGGGACTGGATTAACTCTGCATTATTTAGTGTATGGGGAGGACTGGATCAACTCTGCATTATTTAGTTTATGGGGAGGACTGGATTAACTCTGCATTATTTAGTTTATGGGGGGGGACTGGATTAACTCTGCATTATTTAGTTTATGGGGAGGACTGGATTAACTCTGCATTATTTAGTTTATGGGGAGGACTGGATTAACTCTGCATTATTTAGTTTATGGGGGGGGACTGGATTAACTCTGCATTATTTAGTTTATGGGGTGGACTGGATTAACTCTGCATTATTTAGTTTATGAGGGGGGACTGGATTAACTCTGCATTATTTAGTTTATGGGGGGGACTGGATTAACTCTGCATTATTTAGTTTATGGGGGGGGACTGGATTAACTCTGCATTATTTAGTTTATGGGGGGGGGTCTGGATTAACTCTGCATTATTTAGTTTATGGGGGGGGACTGGATTAACTCTGCATTATTTAGTTTATGGGGGGGACTGGATTAACTCTGCATTATTTAGTTTATGGGGAGGACTGGATTAACTCTGCATTATTTAGTTTATGGGGAGGACTGGATTAACTCTGCATTATTTAGTGTATGGGGGGGGGACTGGATTAACTCTGCATTATTTAGTTTATGGTGGGGGACTGGATTAACTCTGCATTATTTAGTTTATGGGGGGGGGACTGGATTAACTCTGCATTATTTAGTTTATGGGGAGGACTGGATTAACTCTGCATTATTTAGTTTATGGGGGGGAGACTGGATTAACTCTGCATTATTTAGTTTATGGGGAGGACTGGATTAACTCTGCATTATTTAGTTTATGGGGGGGGACTGGATTAACTCTGCATTATTTAGTGTATGGGGAGGACTGGATCAACTCTGCATTATTTAGTTTATGGGGAGGACTGGATTAACTCTGCATTATTTAGTTCATGGGGGGGGACTGGATTAACTCTGCATTATTTAGTTTATGGGGGGGACTGGATTAACTCTGCATTATTTAGTTTATGGGGGGGGACTGGATTAACTCTGCATTATTTAGTTTATGGGGAGGACTGGATTAACTCTGCATTATTTAGTTTATGGGGGGGGACTGGATTAACTCTGCATTATTTAGTTTATGGGGGGGGACTGGATTAACTCTGCATTATTTAGTTTATGGGGAGGACTGGATTAACTCTGCATTATTTAGTTTATGGGGGGGGACTGGATTAACTCTGCATTATTTAGTTTATGGGGAGGACTGGATTAACTCTGCATTATTTAGTTTATGGGGGGGGGACTGGATTAACTCTGCATTATTTAGTTTATGGGGAGGACTGGATTAACTCTGCATTATTTAGTTTATGGGGAGGACTGGATTAACTCTGCATTATTTAGTTTATGGGGGGGGACTGGATTAACTCTGCATTATTTAGTTTATGGGAGGGGACTGGATTAACTCTGCATTATTTAGTTTATGGGGAGGACTGGATTAACTCTGCATTATTTAGTTTATGGGGGGGGGACTGGATTAACTCTGCATTATTTAGTTTATGGGGGGGGACTGGATTAACTCTGCATTATTTAGTTTATGGGGGGGGACTGGATTAACTCTGCATTATTTAGTTTATGGGGAGGACTGGATTAACTCAGCATTATTTAGTTTATGGGGAGGACTGGATTAACTCTGCATTATTTAGTTTATGGGGGGGGACTGGATTAACTCTGCATTATTTAGTTTATGGGGAGGACTGGATTAACTCTGCATTATTTAGTTTATGGGGGGGGACTGGATTAACTCTGCATTATTTAGTTTATGGGGAGGACTGGATTAACTCTGCATTATTTAGTTTATGGGGGGGGACTGGATTAACTCTGCATTATTTAGTTTATGGGGGGGGGACTGGATTAACTCTGCATTATTTAGTTTATGGGGAGGACTGGATTAACTCTGCATTATTTAGTTTATGGGGGGGGACTGGATTAACTCTGCATTATTTAGTTTATGGGGAGGACTGGATTAACTCTGCATTATTTAGTTTATGGGGGAGGACTGGATTAACTCTGCATTATTTAGTTTATGGGGGGGGACTGGATTAACTCTGCATTATTTAGTTTATGGGGGGGACTGGATCTACTCTGCATTATTTAGTTTATGGGGGGGGGACTGGATCTACTCTGCATTATTTTGAACTGTTTGCAGTGGGCTGGCAGCCTTTTAAAAATGGCGGCAGCACCTGCTCTGGCATTGCGCCAATGCCGCCCCCAATACTTGATTGGGGTGGGGGTAGCGCCTGCTGTCAATATGTTAAGTGGCCGCCCGTCACGTAATCGCGGCTCGCATGCAGGTTGGCCGCCATTTTCTGTACCCGCCAACAACACACTCCAGCCCATACATTGTGAATCAAGTGTTTAAAAACTTTTGAAGGGTTTTTAAAAATTTTCCTTCACACTGTGGAAGAGCAGTTAAAATCAAGATAATCAGCTTCCTGTGAAGAAGATTAGAAGCAACTTATTTTTGTAAATATTTATTGGAGTGTGGAATGCTTTGCCATAAGTGGTAAACAATGTTAACTCAATGCCAGCATTCACCAAGGTATTGCACAATTGTATAAAGTATAATGTAACAGTTTGGTAAAAATGCACAAAATAGGGCAATGTTCAAAATCAGCACTTGAGGAAGTAAATTCAGCATGACCTAATCTTGTGCACTATGTTGTAGTATTTTGAAGGACCATCATGTACATTATGTTACATTCCGTACCAGTAACATACACCTGCAAGTGTTTCATGTGCCTCACTCGAAAAGGGGAATAACTCAATCAAATGCAGCTCCATTATAATGTTCACATTATAACAGCTCTGTAACACTTTGCTTTGGACGTACATCCTCTTGTTAACCTCAGTTGGCAAATGGCTGCATATAACAGGTGGAATCCTCCTGGACCCACAGAGGGAGCTTGAAGGCAGGAGCAAGAGGAAATTTAGAAATGAGAATGTCGGGTCAGTGGTCTGACGCGTTCCTGCCTCCAGGCGGTGATAGGTAGCAAATTTGAATAATTAACTGCCCATTCGTGGGCTGCTTCGTGATACTACTAGCATCTTTCCCGCACTGGGCAGGCCCCTCCACTGAGGCCAAAGCCCAGCAGGTGCCTGGAGGAGGCTTTTTTAAAAATTCGTTCATGGGATGTGTATATCGCTGGCTAGGCCAGCATTTGTTGCCCATCCTAAATTGCCCTTGAGAAGGTGCCTTCTTGAACCACTGCAGTCCTTGAGGTGTAGGTACACCCACAGCGCTGTTAGGAAGGGAGTTCCAGGATTTAGACCCAGCGACTGTGAAGGAATGGCGATATAGTTCCAAGTCAGGATGATGTGTTGCTTGGAGGGAAACTTTCAGGTGGTGGCATTCCCATGCATCTGCTGCCCTTGTCCTTCTAGGTGGTAGAGGTTGCAGGTTTGGAAGCTGCTGTCAAAGGAGCCTCGGTGTGTTGCTGCAGTGCATCTTGACTATGGTACACACTGCTGCCACTGTGCGCAGTGGTGAAGGCAGTAAATGTTGAAGGTGGTGAATGGGGTGCCAATCAAGCTTTATCCTGGATTGTGTCGAGCTTCTTGAGTGGTGTAGGAGTTGCACCCATCCAGGCAAGTGGAGAGTATTCCATCACACTCCTGACTTGTGCCTTGCAGATGGTGGACAGGAATTGGGGAGTCAGAAGGTGAGTTACTCACCACAGAATTCCCAGCCTCTGACCTGCTCTTGCAGGCACAGTATTTATGTGCTGGTCCAGTTCAGTTTCTGGTCAATGATAGCCCGCAGGATGTTGATAGTGGGGGATTCAGCGATGGTAATGCCATTGAAAATCAAGGGGAGATGGTTAGATTCTCTCCTGTTTGAGGTGGTCACTGCCTGGCACTTTTATGGCCGAATGTTACTTGCCACTTCTCAGCCCAAGCCTTGACGTTGTCCAGGTCTTTCTGCATCTGGACACAGACTGTTTCATTATCCCAGGAGTCGTGAGTGGTGCTGAATATTGTGCAATCATCAGCGAACATCCCCATTTCTTTCCTTTTGATGAAGGGAAGGTCATTGATGAAGCAGCTGAAGCCGGTTGGACCTAGGACACTAACCTGAGGAACTCATGCAGTGATGTCCTGGGACTGAGATGACTGACCTCCAACAACCACAACCATATTCCTTTGTGCTAGGTATGACTCCAACCAGCGCAGAGTTTTCCCCCAATTCCCACTGACTCCAGTTTGATGCCATTCTCAGTTAAATGCTACCTTGATGTCAAGGACAGTCACTCTCACCTCACCTCTGGAGTTCAGCTCTTTTGTCCATGTTTGGACATAGGCTGCAATGAGGTCAGGAGCTGAGTGGTTCTGGCAGAACTCAAACTGAGCATCAGTGAGCAAGTGCTGCCTCATAGCATGTTGACGACCTGTTCCATCACTTTGCTGATGATGGGGTGGTAATTGGCCGGGTTGGATTTGTCCTGATTTTTGTGTACAGGACATACCTGGGCAATTTTCCACATTGCCGGGTAGATGCCAGTGTTGTAGTTGTACTGGATCAGCTTGGCTAGGGACGTGGCAAGTTCTGGAGCACAGGTCTTCAGTACTATTGACAGAATGTTGTCAGGTCCCATAGCCTTTGCAGTATCCAGTGCCTTCAGTCATTTCTGGATATCATGTAGAGTGAATCGGACTGGCTGAAAACTGTCATCTGTGATGGGGACCTCAGGAGGAGGCCGAGATGGATCATCCACTCAGCACTTCTGGCTGAAGATGGATGCAAATGCTTCAGCCTTGTTTTTTGCACTGGTGTGCTGGGCTCCGCCATCGTTGAGGGTAGGAATATTTGTGAAGCCTCCTCCTCCTGTTAGTTGTTTAATTGTCCACCACCATTCACGACTGGATGTGAAAGGACTGCAGAGATTAAATCTGATCCATTGGTTGTGGGATCACTTAGTCCTGTCTATCACATGCTGCTTCCACTGTTTGGCATGCAAATAGTCCTGTGTTGTCGCTTCACCAGGCTGACACCTCATTTTTAGGTATGCCTGGTGCTGCTCCTGGCATGCCCTCCTGCACTCTTCATTGAACCCTGAACATTGGCTTGCTAACAGTTGGCTGGCAGGGGGTGCTGCGAACCCTCCTGTTCTTCCCCCTCTCACGAGAGCAGCGTGGAGCAGCAGGCCACAGCTGGGGAGACATCCACAGGATGGCCTGGCAGCTGTGGCCAAAGATAAATAGAAAAAAAATCACAAACCTCTTCAGAGGGTGCCTCAAGATGGGGGCACTCTCACCGTCCCCATCCTGCAGGGGCAGCGCCCATCTCTACCGATGGGGCTGCCATCCTTCCAAGGCTTCCATTGGACGGTGGATCCGGAGGCAGACTCTTAATTGCCTGCCTCCGGGAAGATCTCCCAGCCGGACGCCGTGACAGAAATTGCAGGGTCAGGACCCAGAAATGGTTCCAACCTGCGATTATTTTTAAAGGACATAAAATTCCAACCAACAGGAGCAGACTCTAATGGAGGGAGACTCCCCAACCTGAGGTCATCAAGTGATTGAGATCACCTCCCAGACCACTGTCTGAGACAGCATTGAGTCAATGATGGTGAAGCTGAAGACTCCCACTTCCCCACACCATCCCCCCAAAAGCTGTTTTTTCTCAATGACTCAGTCACTTACTCACCATCACCAAAGTATGTAGTGAAGCATAATAACATGACTCATTCTGTGATAAGCTTCAATTAGGAACATTCAGGCCATTCAGCCCTATAACTCTTTTCCGCCATTCAATTAGATCATGACTGATCTGTATTCTAAACTCCATCTACGCGCCTTGGTTCCATAACCCTTAATACGCTTGCCTAACAACAATCTATCAATCTCAGTTTTAAAATTTTCAAAATGAGCTAGTCTCAACAGCTTTTGGGGGAGGATTTTACAGATTTACACAAAACTTTATGTGAAGCCATGTTTCCTGACATTACTCCTGAATGGCCTAGTTCTAATTTTACGTTCATGCTCCCTTGTTCTGAACTCCACTCCCAGTGGAAATAATTTCTCTCCATCTACCCTATCAAATCCTTTAAGCATCTTAAACACCTCAATTAGATCACACCTTAATCCTTTATACCCAAGGGGTAATAAGCCTTGTTTATAAAATCTGTCCCCATAATTTAACTCTTTTAGCCCCAGTATCATTCTGTTGACAGCAGACTGCAGGACCAGAATAGCCATTGAGGTAGTGATTGGGTCATTCTGAGACACAGTGTGTAGAAGAAGTGGACCACCTTATGCCCAAGAGGCTCCACTCCTCACTGACACCTGTCACAAGGGGAACACTTGGTAGAAGCACAATGTTGGGATTTATAGGACACATGCCAGGCAGTCACCAAAGGGAGGGAATGGAGCAGTAACCACAAGGTAGACACGGTTACTTTTTGGGAATTAAAATTTTGCAGCACTATTGTTCAGCTGTATCCAAACAGTGCTTGTGCAATGATGCTGAATAATGTATCTCCATTATTTTGGTGACAGACTTGTGTCCATCGCCACCATGCTATGGGTAGATGGGGGAACTTAGGAGACTGTCACAATGATAAAAACTTAGTGTATGGCTCCAGTAGCTTATAAAATGTGCTTCAGTCACAGGAGCTACTGGCTCCTGTTCCCTGACTTCCTTGTCTCCTTGGTTGTCCCATCTATGATCCATTGTTGTTGGTCTTAGAATTATGCAGTTGTGTGTAGCATGCATGATGATCCTGGAGACTTTATTCTCCTTGATCTGTCAAAACAAAAGGTCCCTCAAGGTATCTGCAGTGTATTCAATAAAGATTGCTATAGCTGCCTGCACCTCACTATATTTCTGTTCTCCAACTACTCATGGGTGTCACAGAGAAGTCATTCTCTGAATCTTGACAGGTTTCTTTAGGTTCCAAAAAGTTATCTTACACTGTTTGGGGATCAAATAATGGGGGCATGGTAGATTGCCTTAAAATGACTGCATCATGTCTGCTACCTGAATATGGGCATTGACCTATACTAAGGTCACAGATGAGTAAAATGCTAATGACGGGATTAGCTTTTACATTTCATGGATGTGGCACAGACATAAACTTTCTATGATTCTATGTAATTGTTTTGTGTGGAAATTTGTAAGACAATACTTATGCCATTAATTATACCCTGCAACTTGACAAATTCTACCATTTAGAAAAAATGTGGGGCTTTATCGTGCTGTTCAGGTTGTCCACAGGTAAACTGTTTTACATGCTCGTTCTGGTAAACAAGGTATCAACCACCTGCTTAATACACCTGTGTAGTACAGACTGACTGATGTTGCTGACGTCCTCTGTGCCATCTCAGAATGAGCCTGAGGCATCATCGTCAAAAGCTGTGGTGACTTTGACAGCACTGACAGAACTGTCATTTCACAGGAGTTTCGACTGGAGGTCAGATTCCAGTATGCAGCACAATTCTGCCACAGCATCTTGTTACATATACTCTAAGAAAACAGAATTCCTTGAACAAATCTCTCAGTGCACTTCTGCCTCTAGATCCAGGTTTGAGGGCAACTATGGTTGCAGCCTTTCTGCTCCTGATTTAACTCTTCTGTCTGGTATCCTTTTTCTGCACCTCCTCCTCATTGTCTTCCAAATAATGGGTTCCATAAAGCAACCCATGGTACCAATACAAAATACACCTGAGAATGGCAGTACCAACAGTGTTGGCAGTCAAAGTGGTGTGCAATAAATAGGCTATCAAATAAGCAGCAATATGATTTTAACATTTGTAAAAATATATTTTTCCTTAATAAAAATGGGCACTTCACCTTTAAACACAGACTTTCTGTCAGCAGACAAGATTCAACTTTGCCTACTTTGTATGAGTGACCTAAGGACGACATGAATGCTGGGAATCTATGCTTGTGCTGATTTGAATGTATATAACCAAGGATGATTACACACAAGCAGTTACTTTGATTAACAGGTCAGGGCGGGGGTCACAGGGAGGGTAGTGTGGAGGGGGGGTTCAGTAGCAAGAGCAGGGGGTGGCTCTTAGCAGGCCCCATTCCTGATGCTGGTGCCCCCATGCAGGCACTAAGTGCCTTTTAATGAGGGAACACCCCCAAGCCCCAACAAGCCAGAAAGCAACCCGCACAGTTTTTCTTGCCGTGCTCCTTGTGCAGCGACAGGCCCATCTGCTGCTGGGCTAACTGTGGCAGCAATGGTGGGATGAGGCCCTTAATTGGGCATTAATTGCCTATTTAAGGGCTTCAATTGGCAGAGAGGCAGGAAGGCCCTTCACAGGCCTTCCCGCCCCGATCTTAATTTCGGCACAGATGGGAAGGTGGTGAGGCTCTCCCTGCTGCCATCCCACCCAATTACATGTGCTCCCCACTTCCAAACCCGACGTGGGGGGAGCATAAAATTCCTCCCGTTGTACCTCCTAGGGTAATAGGTCTGGCCTGGCAATGAAGGGCTGAAATTAACACAGAAATATTACTGGGTACTATGTGAATACATATCATGCATACTCACCGAGGCAATCCGAGCCACATATTCCACGATGGTGACCAGTCATCACCTGACAAGTTGTTTTGATTGGTGTTAAGAGGCATTTGGCTGTCGACATTGTCCTTTTCTGCCACTCTCAGTTCCAAAGCTTTGAAAACAACAGAAGAGGAGGCGGCACTATGCTTTATTATGGACACTGCTTCACTTTGTGTCATGCCAGTTAGTTCAATGCCATTTATATCCAAGAGAATGTCACCTAAGAAGAGCAAAGAAAATATGAAATACAGGAATTCATTTTATAGCTTCCAAATGACATGTGAATCTGCTTCAGAAAATCATTCATTGGGTCTAATAACTGTTTTCATTTAATGTTGCATAGTCTGCTTAATAATGCAGGAAAAAAAACTATAAGCTCAAATCCTATTAGGGTCACATTTGGGTAGATTTTCTAATACTAAACTAAAAGTTGTATTCGCACACCATATTTCTTCCCATTCCTGTTTTTTTTTGGACCTCAACGAAGGATAGGCAGTTGATCTGCTCTTGAACCTGCCATTAGAAAGTGAACAGCAGCAGTCTGGGTTGATATTCCCTGCTGATTACCTCTATTTTGTGCCTTCTAAAGACAACCATAACAGCAATCATAGATTCATTCTGTAAGGGATGAATGATGCATTCATAGTCCTAATGGTAGTGTCATAGAACACAGAATAAATACCATTAAACTTTTCATTTTTGGATTGAAATTTGGGCATAATATTGCAAGGTATTAATCTAAACAAAAATAAGGAAAAGGATAGGCCTATCCAATGCAAAGATGAGTACTTTGGATTATATTAATTATTGGGTAGGCGGATAAACCTGGGACACTTACAAATACATGATGAACAAACATAGAAATACTAGACCTCGAAAGGGCAGCGGTCAGAATTAGGAGCCGAACCTGGATCTGCCTAAATTCTAGCCCATCTAACGTAATGTACAAATTTTAGACACAGGTTGCAACTTTTCCCCTTCCTCATTTACGTTCCCACAGCATTTTGGGAGCAAGTCGTTTCAGTCCTGACATCCCTGGAAATTTCAAGAGGGATTGATTACCTTTGAAATGCTGTCTGAGGTTCCCTGTGTGGATAAAGGATTGCAAAAGAAAAAAAAAACCCTTTTGTTTGGCTATTAACAGCGTAGAACTCCCACTCTCAAAATGGCCAGGTACAGTTTGGGACAGAGTCATCACAAGGGCACAATGGTGGTTGGAAGTAAAATCCCAATGCACTTCTAATCCCTCTGAAAACTTTGCAGAATTTCCTGCCTACAGTCTCCAAAATACCCCAGTCAAAAGTTATCAAAGATTGTACTGAAAAGAAATAGAAGTGATTATAAATTTAAAGGTAAACTAAAATTACTAATTTAATCATAACATTAAGAATTAGGAACAACAGATTTATGCATGTATAATAAATGCTAAATGAATAAAGGATTAATGAATGGTGTAAAACATATAATTGTAGAAATAATTTACAACAAGCTCTTGGTTACCATTTTTTATTCTTCCATCATTCCCCAAGCACCCATCAGGATGTACATTTGTAACATAGATTGGGAGATCCCAGCCTTTGCTTAGCAGGCCTCCTGATACGGTCATTCCCAAGGGCTCATGAGCTTCTTTGCGAACAGTGATGATCTTTTCATGGCATGTGAAGGCATGAAGAAAGTTCTAGAAAATACACAGACAATTTGCTGTTATGTACCATAATAAAACATGTCTAAATTACTTCCAACAGTCGCAGTTTTAGCCCAATAATCTGACCCTGTGGCCTTGTTCCGTTAATGAGTTAGTATTTCAGAAATAAAAATATTATTCAATGCTTATTTTCTTTTGTCGCACTTTAAAAATGTAAATATATTTATTTGCGTAGTTTCTGCAAGTAAAAGTTATTTGCTGTTGCATTGTTCCTCTCTGTCCCTCGTGCACATAAAGTTTCCAATTAGTATTCCCAGATGGCTGCAGTACAGAATCAGCAAAAGCTGCTAACGTGAGCAGTGTGAAACACAGGGAAATATGGTTAATCTTGAATAGTGTTTTGTACAGCTGAGCTATCCAGGCTACAAATTATGCCACAAATAGAAGACTGATTTAAAAAAAAAATTAAAGTATTGAAACAGCTTCCAATGGCCCAGTGGGCAAAGGCATCATTTGATACAACACCACGTCATACAGATCAGAAGACCTCACACACATGGGGCTGGATTTTTAAAGCTGCTGTGTGCGGGTACAGAGGCGAGTGCAATTTGAAGATCATGTTCTTGGAGATTGGCACTGGGACCCGCTGTCTTTGGAACATGAACCCATTTTTAAGGGAGTGCCGGGAGGCAGGGAACTGCAACTCCACACACCTCCAATTATTTGCCTGTTGAGCTCATGACAGAGTTCATTAACAGGCTTGTTAGCAGCAGTTTGGGATGTTTAAAGGTGGGGAACGGGGAGAACGCCATGTGGGGAACATGGCCGGGTGTACAAGACGTGAACACTGTGAGGGGCCCTGAGCGCTATGAAGGGGGAAGGGCTGATTAAAATAATGCTGAGGCACAAAACTAAGCTCAACTGCTTCAAAACTGCCAGAGTAGCCATTGCTGGAGCTGAGAGACTTGCTTTTCTCAGTGGTGGGTGGTAGGAAGCTGGAGAGGGATGTGAGCCTGCTGGCATCATTGGGGCACCTGGGGTTGGCAGGGTAAGGCCTAGTGAATAAACAAACACCTGCTGAAGGTGTTTAGATAGGAACAGGCTTCTCTGCCATTGCTCAGAGCAGCCAGGATGAGCTACAGCAGATGCAACCTTGTGGACAGCAGGAGGCCAGAGGAGCACAGCGGGGGCTGCACGGGGAGGAAGGCGCTACCCAAGACATCGGGTATACTGCCCAAGAGTCAGCCACCTGCAAATGACAGAATTCCAGTGCCGTAGGAGGCTGTGACTATCCAGGCAGATGGTCTCGGACCGATGTGCTCTGATTCACAAAGACCTGAGGCCTCGCGTTCCTCATGGCAGTCACATACCTGCAGCCATCAAGGTCACCGTCACTCTCTATTTCTATGCAACTGGGTCATTCCAGGAGTCTTTTATGGACTGAGGTGACATCTCACAATCGGCAGCTTATCAGGCCATCAGGCAGGTCATGGATGGCATATTCAGGAGGGCGGGAGATGACATCCACTTTGACACAGATGGGCCTGCGCATGCACAGAGGGATTTGCCTCCATCGCTGGATTCCCCCAGATGCAGGGCATGATCAATGTGGCCAACAAGGCATCCAGTGACCTGCCAGTGAGATCCATCAACATGAAGGGCTTCCATTCCATCAATGTCCATCTGGTCTGTGGCCACAACAAGTGCTTCCTCCATGTGTGCACTCACTTTCCTGGCAGCTGCCATGACTCCTTCATCCTCTGAAAGCACAGGCTGCCTCAGATCTTCACTCCATCCTGCAAAGTGTGTGGATGGATCCAAGAGGACAAGGGAAATCCCTTGAAGAGATGGCTACTGACCCCTCTAAGAGAGCCCCAGGCAAAGGCACAGAGGCAATACAACCAATGCCACCTGCTCAGCAGGCCAACCTTTCAGCAAGCATCAAGCCCTGATTCTGGTGCGTGAACCAGTCGGGTGGTTCCTTCCAATCCCTCCTGCAAGGGTCTCGGTCATTGTTGTGTTCTGCCGTACTCTCTGTAACATGGTCCTCCAGACAGGTGTGGACCTTGAGGACAGTGAGGCCCTGGAAGGAGACAGCTCATTGGGGAAGAAGCAGGAGACAAGAGAGGAGGAGGAAGAAGAGGCAGAGGGGGATAATGCTGAACGCAAAGGTGGCCTCCTCCTGCCACCCTCTAGGAAGAGGACCTCCCTCCTCTACCTCACGGCCTCCAACATTAAATCAGGTCAGCATCGATGAAGTGAGGGTCTGCCCTGCCTCGAGTGCCAGGCTTTCAGTTCCGATGGGACATCTCGCTTCTCTCTGGTGCTGTAGAAGGCAGATCTTTCCCTCAGGACAACAAGCAGCCTCAGTGACGGCTGTTCTGGGTCTATATGAGTCCCACACTTGATCTAACTCACCTTCATTCCCAGGCCCGCAGACTCTAAGTGGACAGGAAACCTGTCTCCATACCAATTTAAGGCTCACCCATTTGAAAATTGCAATCTGAATCAGGTTCCCACTGGAGGTGGGTTTCTGACCCAGAACCAGACCCAGTTCCTGTTTCCTACCTCCGTAATGGAAATCCAGCACTGGATCTCTGGTCTTTGCTTAGTTAGCAGACTTATGCTACAATTGGCTTCAATATTTCCAGACCACGGTACTGACAAAAACATCCAAGATCCCACCGCTAGTTATTATCCAGGAATCATTAGTGGAAATGTGCTTGTGGAGATGTCAGGCAAGAAAAGATCGGGAATAATTTCCAGAACTTTTGGAATATAAGTGTTAGAGCCTTTGGGAGAGATGGCAAGAAATAACCGTATGTTGGTTGACATCCTTTCATCCATGAAAGATGATGGACACACAGCAAACGATCCATTTAGGTGGGCTGTCTTCTCTTGGTGCACCTTTGCTAATGGCTGTGATGGCCAATCATCGAGAGGCAGGTTCTGCCACAAGTGCTGCACGTGAAGCTGCCCAGTGATGCTGAGAGTTGTTGTTTTCGACATTGGCACCCGTCGCCAAGCTGCTGTAGCAACTGGTCATCATGGCGGAGTACACCAGTCCATAGGATGTGTCGCTATTTTCCTCTTTCGCCAGCTAGTGACTCCCAAGTACGATAGTCAACATTAGGGAATTCATATCATGCTTGCAAGCATCCTTGAAGCGGAGCTTTGGGCTCCCCACTGGTCGTCTGGCCCCGGCTACCTCACCAAAGAATATGGAAAAAAAGGAGGCCTGGGCCATACATTGACCTTTCAACCTGATGGGATAAAACCCATTAGCTGTCTGCTAGTTGTAAGGGTCCATGTGAAATCAATTATGTAGTTATTCACTTTGGTGGAAAAAACAGTAAGACAGAATATTTCTTAAATGATCAGAGGTTGGGATGTGTTGGTGTCCAAAGGGACCTGGGTGTCCTTGTTCATGAGTCACTTAAAGCTAGCATGTAGGTGCAGCAACCAATTAGGAAGGCAAGTGGTAGTTGATTTTAAGCCACAAATAGAGGTAAATGGGTATGATCTAATTGCCACAATGGAAATGTGGCTACAGGGTGACCAAGACAGGGAACTGAATATTCAAGGATATTCGGCACTTAGGAAGGACAGGCAAAAAGGAAAAGGAGGTGGTGTTGTGCTGATAATAAGGGATGGTATCACTATATTAGTAAGGGAGGATTTCAGATCAGAAGAACAAAATGTGGAATCTGTTTGGGTGGGGCTAAGAAACAGCAAGGGGCAGCAAACATTGGTAGGAGTTGTTTATAGGCCACTAAACAGTAGCAGTAGTGCGGGGCATGGTATTCATCAGGAGATTAGAGAAGCATGTGGCATGGATAATGCAGTAATCATGGGTGACTTCAACATGCACATCGACTGGGTAAACTTAATGAGCACTAATGCTGTGGAGGATGAGTTTCTGGAGTGTGTTAGGGATAGTTTTCTAGAGCAGTATGTTAAGGAACCGACTACAGAACAGGATATTTTAGATCCAGTTTTATGTAATGAGAAAGGGCTAATTAATAATCTTGTTATAAAAGAACCTTTTTATAAGATGAGTGACTACTATATTTGAAAGTGTGGTAGTTCAATCTGAAGCCAGGGTGTTAAATTTGAACAAAGGAAATTATGAAGGTATGATGGGAAAATTGGCTGAGGTGGATTGGGAAAATACATTAAAAGGTATGACAATACATAGGCAATAGATAGTCTTCAAAGAATTATGACTTAGTTTACAGCAACTATACATTCCTTCAAGGCACAAAAACCCCAAAAGTAAAGGCAGTCAACTGTGGATAACAAAGGAAGTTAAGGATTGTATAAGATTAAAAGAAAAGGCCTATGAAGTTGCCAGAAAGTAAAGCTGAGGATTGGGAGGATTTTAGAATACAGCAAAGGAGGACCGAGAAACTGATAAAGAAAGGGAGAATAGAATACGACTGTAAGCTAGCAAAAAATATAAAAATGGACTGTAAAAGCTTGTGTCAGGAGAATTTATAATGGGGAATAGAGAAATGGCAGGGAAGCTAAATGATTACTTTGAATCTGTCTTCACTGAGGAAGATACAAGAAATCTCCCAGAATTAGAGATTCAAGGGATTAGGGGGAATGAGGAATTGAAGGAAATGAGTATTAATAAGAAGGTTATATTGGAGAAATTAATGGGGTTGAAGGTTGATAAGTCCCCAGGACCTGATATTCTACATCCCAGAGTGTTGAAAGAGATAGCCATGGAAATAATGGATGCATTGGTGAACATCTTCCAAAATTCTATAGATTCTGGAATAGTTCCTGCAGATTGGAAGGTTGCAAATGTCACACCACCATTTAAGAAGAGAGGGAGAGAGAAAACAGGGAATTACAGATCTGTTAGCCTTACATCAGTCGTTGGGAAAATGCTAGAATCTATTCTAAAGGATATGATAAATGGACATTTGGATAATAATGATCTGATTGGGCATAGTCAACATGGATTTATGTTTGATGAACATGTTGGAGCTTTTTGAGGATGCTACTAACAGAATTAGTAAAGGGGAGTCGGTGGACGTGGTATACCTGGATTTTCAGAAGGCTTTTGACAAAGTCCCCCACAAGAGGTTGGTTAGCAAAATTAAAGCACATGGGACAGGAAGTAATATACTGGCATAGATTAAGGATTGGTTAACAGGCAGAAAGCAAAGAGTAGGAATAAATGGGTCATTCTCACATTGGCAGGCTGTCACTAGTGGGGTACTGCAGGGATCAGTGCTTGGGCCCCAGCTGTTCACAATATTTATCAATGATTTAGATGTGGGGACCAAATGTAGTATTTCCAAGCTCGTGATGACACAAAACTAGGTGGGAATGTGTGTTGTGAGGAAGATGCAAAGCGGCTTCAAGGGGATTTGGACAGACTTCGTGAGTGGGAAAGAACATAGCAGATGGGTATAATGTGGAAAAATATGAGGTTATCCACTTTAGTAGGAGGAATAGATGTGTAGAGTATTTCTTAAATGGTAAGTGATTAGAGTGTAGATGTACAAAGGGAACTGGGTGTCCTTGTCAATAAGTCACTGAAAGCTAACATGCAGGTGCAGAAAGCAATCAGGAAGGCTAATGGTATGTTAGCCTTTATTGCAAGAGGATTTGAGTACAGGAGTTGTGAAGTCTTGCTTCAATTGTATAGAACCTTGGTTAGACCGCACTTGGAGTACTGTGTGCAGTTTTGGTTCCCTTACCTTAAGAAGGATATTATTGCCATAGAGGGAGTGCACTGAAGGTTCATCAAACCTGTTCCTGAGATGGTGGGACTGTCCTATGAAGAGAGATTGGGGAAACTGGGCCTGTGTTTCGAAGAATGAGAGGTGATCTCATTGAAACTTACAAAATACTTAAAGGGATAGACAGGGTAGATGCATCTGTTTTCCCTGGTTGGGGAGTCTAGAACCAGGGGACACAATTTCAAAATAAGGGGGAAGCCACTTAGGACAGAGATGAGGAGAAATTTCTTTACTCAGAGGGTTGTAAATCTTTGGAATTCTCTCCCACAGAGGCTGTGGAAGCTCAGTCATTGAGTATGTTTAAAGCAGAGATTGACAGATTTCTAAATACAAATGACATAAGGGGATACAAGGATAGTGTGGGGAAACAGGCATTGAAGTGGATGATCAGCCATGATCATATTGAATGGTGGGGCAGGCTCGATGGGCTGAATGGCCTACTCCTGCTCCTATGTTCGCCTTCATCGCAAGGGGATTTGAGTACAGAAGTAAAGATATCTTGCTTCAATTGTATAGAGCCTTGGTGAGACTGCACCTGGTGTATTGTGTATAGTTTTGGTCTCCTTATATAAGGAAGGATATACTTGCCATAGAGGGAGTGCAATGGAGGTTCACCAAACTAATCCGTGGGATGGCAGGATTGTCTTACGAGGAGAGACTGAGAAAACTGGGGCTGTATTCTCCACAGTTTCTAAGAATGAGAGGTGATCTCATTGAAACTTACAAAATTCTTACAGGGTGTGACAGGGTGGATGTAGACAGGATGTTTCCCCTGGCTGGTGAGTCTAGAACCAGGGACATAGTTTCAGAATAAGCGGTAGGCCATTTAAGACTGGGATGAGGAGGAATCTCTTCACTTAAAGGGTGGTAAATTTTGGAATTCTTTTCCCAGAGGGCTGTGAAAGCTCAATCATTGAGCATGTTCAAGACAGAAATCAATAGATTTCTGGAGACTAATGACATCAAGGGATATGGGGATAGCATGGGAAAGTGGCGTTGAGGTAGATGATCAGCCATGATCTAATTGAATGGGGGAGCAGGCTCGATGGGCTGAATCGCCTACCCATGTTCGTATGTTCCTTTGTTCCTAACCTAGCTCTGAGTGGATAGCTCAGAACAGTCCACAACTTCGTATCAAGTTGTATCATGTTATATCAGCAGGACTACAGGGATGGGAGATGGACAAAATTCCACATTAGTGCAGTAGGAGCCATTCGTCTAAAGACAGAATTAAAGGACATTGGGGGTAGATCTTAAGATTAGGGCCTCAGTTTAACCCCAACAATGCGGCACTCCCTCAGTACTAAAGTGTCAGCCTAAACTATGTATTTAAATCTAAGTAACGGGACATGAACCTTTCTGACTCAGAGACGAGGTTCCTCAACAGAGTCAAGGCTGACTATACTGACTTGCTATATGGTCTTGCAAATGCTTGGGCTAACAGTTGGAGCTCAAAATTGAAAGGTAGGTCAATTTCCCCAGCATTGACATCCTTCAGGCTGATGAACATTTAAAAAAGTCAATATTTTAGCAAAACTTTCCAGCACTTACCACTTCAATACAGATATTACCAAGCATAAACTATTTTATCTCAAGAATCTAATTGAATGGAAATGTAAAAAAAAATCATTTTATAAACACGTAATTGAAAGCTGAATAATCGCTGATAAAATCCAGGCCTAGAGCAGACATTGTTTATCTTGAAATACATCTGAGTACACTCAGCGACTCTCCACTGACGTTTTTACATCACTGTCTAAGCCACTCTTCCGGCAACTCTAACCTCTGAAAGTAATTTTCTATGATAGACATCAGCTTTAATTGACCTTCTTGTTCACTATGAAATAAATATTTGCAGATATTTAGTCTAACAAGCACTTCATTACAGAAGATCTGTGCATAGCTATCATTTTGCTGCTCCACGTCCTAAATCTTTGTTTACAAAATACGTGCTGTATTTGGTTAGGAGTTGGAGCACAGCAATTATAGAATATAGCAATCCTCTTAAATGTACTTTTTAACTAAAATTAAATTAGTTCATCTATTTCTTCCATTTTGCTTTTTCAGGTCCCTTTGTGCCAGGGATTATTCAGTTCTGCATAAAGTGTAATTTTTTGCAAATTCCCTAAGGGACTCAATGTATCTCACAGAAGTACTGTATAATTTAAACAAAACTGTCCTGGGAAATACATCTATTACTCCCAACTTAGTGGAGATTCACGTACAATTCAATAAAGGCACTCCAAGAAAAACTAACTAACAGAGGCAGTGGACAGGATCATCTCAGGCTCTGCCATTGCTCCTCGATAATGAATAATTACGCGGAAGAAGCCAAACATCACTCAATATATTTATCTTCAATTGGTCAGAAGACATCTGCATCCAGCATTCCCCCACTGACCCCAGTTGAATGGATGAGATTTAGAACCCTTTATGTAGGGAACTGAGGGCTTGAATCTCCATTCTAGTACTTCCTAGCAGAGCACACCAGACAATCAGCGACCTATTATGCTTTTGGAAGTGACAACTAGAAATAAATTAACTTTCTAACTTTCATCATATTTGTAACATATTTTGTCTCATTAGTTTCAAAATAATTCCAAATAGTTAACTAATAATTTAAAAAATTATTCACTTACATTTTCTTTTTATTTCATTTTTAAATAAAACTAATATATCTACCAAAAATAAGTTCCTTCAGAAAATTGTTATAGAAAAAAAGGTCAGACAGACAAGTTGAAGGGAACTGGAAGACAGAGTTTTTTGAAAATGGAGTGAAAAGGGAAAGCAAAACGATCCTTTTGAGTGGGAACAGAAGAGAGACAGAGACAGATCCTATTATAGAATCATAGAACTGTTACTGCACAGAAAAAGGCCACTTAGCCCATAGTGTCTGTGCCAGCTCTACAAAAGAGCACTTTACCTGGTGCCATTCCCCAGCCTTCTCCCTTTAGCCCTGCACATTCTTCCTTTATAGATAACAATCCAATTCCCTCTTGAATGCGCGACTGAACCGACCTCTACCACACTCTCAGGCAGTGCAATCCAGACCTTAACCACTCACTGTGTGAAAAGGCTTTTCCTCATGTCGTTATTGCTTCTTTTGCCAACTACCTTAAACCTGTAAACCTGTTTTCAATCCTTCCACCAATGGGAACAGTTATTCCCTATCTACTCTGTCCAGACTCCTCCTGATTTTGAACACCTCTATCAAATCTCTTCTCAACCTTTTCTTTTCCAAAGGAAACAGTCCCAACTTCTCCAATCTATCCATATAACTGAAGTTCCTCATTACTGGAACCATTCTCGTGCATCTTTTCTGCACCCTCTCCAATGCCTTCACATCTTTCCTAAAGTGTGGTGCCCACAACTGGGCACAATACTCCAGTTGAGGCTGAACCAGTGTTCTATAGAAGTAAAACATAACTTCCTTGCTTTTGTACTCTATGCCCCTATTAACAAAGCCTGATGCTATGTGCTCTATAACTGCTCTCTGAACCTGTCCTGCCACCTTCAACAAGTGTGATAGGAGGGCTTTTCTGGTTCTGGTGGAACCACAGAAGAGCAATTACTGTCAAGGCTTAAAAAGCTCATGTTAAATTATAGTATATACTCAAATGCACCACATAACGTTCTGAAGCACCTCAACAGGGTAGATATTGAGAGGTTGTTTCCCCTGGCTGGGAAATCTAGTGCATGGGGCACAACCTCAGGATAAGGGGTCAACTATTTCGGACTGAGATGAGGAAAAATTTCTTCAGCCAGAGCGTTGTGAATCCTTGGAATTCTCTACCCTGGAGGGTCGTGGATGCTACATCTCTATATTCAAGGCTGGGATAGAGAGATTTTTGATCTCTCAGAAAATCAAGGGATATGAGGAGTGGGCAGGAAAGAGGAGTTGAGGTAGATCAGCCATAATCATTTTGAATGGCGGAGCAACCTCGAGGGGCCGTATGGTCTACTCCTGCTCCTTTTTCTTATCTTATTACAACACCTTGGCAGATGCAGTGTAATAGAATATTAATGATGCAAAATTTTCTTGAGCATTTAGGATAAATTTTTGGCTTTACCATCTGAGCGTAAAGCATCGCCTGGGCAGAGTGCGAGGGGGAAACTGTACGAGGAAGATTACTCGTTTGTACAGAGCCTCCCCGATTTCCTATCCATTAATTTAAATGGAGGGATAGGCTCTGGTACTGGTGTGCATTCCTGCACAATATTGCTCTCTGCACTCTGCCAAACGATACTTTACCCCACCCCACCCCACCCCCACCAACCCACAACAGTAAAGAAGAAATGCTATCCTTTTCTGCCTGAAGGCTTTTGTTTCAGTTTTATAAGACAATTAAAAACATTACTAATGCTTACAGCTCAAGATATAATCTATTTTATTTGGTGATACAAGATATTTTTCAGTTGCCATTACAGAGTATAACAAGTTAATTCAATCCTTCCAACAGTCTCAGAAATCCCTGTCCTTACCTTGTTGTGCAGATTTCTTCCATCAGGGCTGACTGGGCTGCTGCTGTCCCAGCCACTCTCTTGCAAGATATCAGGGGTCTGTTCTCTGGTCTTTCTCGATACAACAAAATGTACCCGATCCTCGCTTACCTAAATTATGATATATTAATGCAAGTTAAACAAATGCGTTCCACACTAGAATTTTCACGTATCAGCTTCAGGTAAAAAACAGAACACACCAAACAGCAGTGTAAAATGGGATTCCCAGATCTTTATTTGCACATATAAAATTTAAATACATTAGCCCTTTCAAAATGTCGATAATTATTTTATTGTAATGGGGCGATTCTAAACCCGTTCTTAATACAGGTCTGTTTACTGCTATTTCCATATTTTAAAGTCAGTTCAAGTCCCATGATTGCTAATTGGTAAAATCTGAAATGATCGAACTGGCCTTAATTTGATATGTTGATTTCAAAATAATAGTTAGAAAATGAATACCAAAAAAATAGTAACTAGCTGGGGCAACACAGAATACAGTGGTTTTGTACCTTTTTGCTGAATCAATCTGGTAGCTGAGGTATTTCTGAAATAATTCTTTAAAATTTGCTGTTTTAAAAATATTGCACATCGTAAATTATGTTTTGAAAATTTCAGTTGTTAAATTTAAAAAGGAATTGGTCTGCTTCAATTTATCAATCACCCACTAAAGCCTGATTTCTGAAGCACCTATTAATCCATTCTTACCTTTTAAATAGATCCTTATGGTTCAGACAAATGAATTACTGCTGAGTAATGTAACAAGAGTACAATAAAATTAAATTGATGGCTGGGTTTGAGCCATAAAGCATATATATAATGTCAGGGCTGTGATTTCCCATGCACTCCAGTTACTTGAGTAGAGGTAGGTAAAAGTTTACAGCAACTTTTACAATTCCAGCTCTTTTAATAAAGAGTGCAACTTAATTTAATTTGTTAAGTAAACATAACCCCAAGTAGCAAAATACATTGGATCTGTGTGGATTAATATGGGAACTTTTTATTTCATTTCATTACACAGTACGTATTCATGTTACAAAATCAGTTTCAATCATTAAAATAACTACAAATCTCTTTTTGAATCCGTTCAATATCAAAACTTTAAGAGGTTTTCCTTTTGGATAATGGTTGACTGTCTGGTTTGGAATGGTTTGACATGATGATGCAGTTAATTGTATCAAGCAACTGGGCTGAAGATTTGGTTTGTTTATGGTGCTATTTGCCTAATTCACACTTAAGGAGTCACTTTGTCTAGGGCCATTGAAAATTTCCAAAACTAAATCCAAGCCTGATGTACAACTTACCCTGAATATTTATGCCTCCAACTAACAAGTAGCTATTTCAATATTATCTATCACCAATAATGACGGTCATTCCTGCAGATTTGCATTTTTATAAGTGACAAGCTAGCTATTTTCTGGTGTTTTGACTGTGGTCAGGGCTGTATGCTTGTAATTAATTTCAGTACCAAAAGTTCAGTTCTGTTTTCAAGGTCTAAACAGGTGGCACGCTTGTTTATGTGTCTGATATTGATGATCACATGAATATCAGAAGTATGTAATTTGTGGTCTAACAGCTGTAGATCCATATGCCCTCTCTTAGTTCCTCACTGAAATCTATGTTAGTCAATGTCAAGGATAATTGCTCAGCCTCAGTGGGAAACAAATTCATATAGCATGTGCCTGGTAAAAGTTAATGTTCACATGTACAAGGAGACTGATGTTCAGGAGATGGGTAAGCAAGTAGTGTTGACTGCTGACCACTCATCAACACTGATGCCAGTGTATGAATGATTAAACCTGTTTTTATTCCAACTGTCCTTATTACCTGCTTTAGCCAGAGCTGTTTCAATGTTTTTTAGTTTATTGGATTGGTGGTGCTTCTTGTTCTCACCCTGAGCAGCAGAATTCAATTAACTTTGCTTCTAATGTTCATCTCTCCATTACCTTGATATGGTCCAACTCTGACATCCAACTCTGACTCTTCATTTCCTCAACATTTCTATCTTCATCTCTGGGGATAGTCTATCCACTTCTATCTACTTTCACCCCACTAACTCATATAGCAACCCCAAGTACACTGCCTCCCACTCCACTGAAAGGATTCCATTTTCTTTTCCCAGTTTCTCGATTTGCATTTGCTCTGACAATATTATTTTTCACGCCGACTTCTGAAATGCAATTTTTTCTCACCTTTGGTTAAAAGTCCCAAACTCCTCCCAGTTGTAATGAGTTTGATCTCCCAGACCTTCCTCAAAGTCAATGTCCTCTTCGCTCACTTCTTCCGAGCACTTACGACCCGGAATTCCATGAATAGGGTGATCCCCGGTGATCCTGTTGGTGTTTCACTTCTCCACAAACCTCAACTTTCAAAAAAGGTTCAGGTCTTCGCAGCCTTTCGCTGTATCAATCTTCTGAAAGCAGGTGTTCCCTCTTACTCTCTCGAGACTGCCATCATTGGTTTTCTTCCAGTCTTCCTTACAGCCCTTTCTGAGGCTGCCACCACTGGACTTCCTTACAGCCTGCTTGCCTTCTGAAAATTTGTTGAATTTATCCGGAATCAAAAGTCAATAACCAATTGTGTTTTCTAATATGGAAAGTCCACAAGTCTGGCTACAGCAAAGCCACCCGGGCTTTTCACTGTTTCTAGGTTAGCAACTGCCATTTGTATTTACATTTGCAGAATGACTGACTCCTAGTTTATGATCTGAAAGTCTGGGAGGGTGAAACCCATTGTTCTTCAGGTGTTATACCCCTGCAGTCTCTGCTTTTCAAAAGGTCGTTGATCTGTGTTCTTTGTTGTCCTGGTGACCAAGATTTCTGTCTTCTGTTTAAGCAGAGTTGATGTGAGGTCACCTAACTTCTCAGACTACATTTTAAACTTTTAAAAATCACAGTTTTTACAACATAATTAGGTTGCAAAGTCCAGCATTCATAACACCATGCAAGCACATGGAATGCAACACCTGCCCTTTCCCCTCCTCTGACGTCACCTTTCAGAGCTGCAAACACTCCTTCCAGATGAGTCAGCGATTTACAACCTAGGACCATATTTCCTGCTCACTGTGTGCCCTCCTCTAAATCAGGAAGCTCAAATGCAGATTGGGTGATCGCTTTGTTGAGTACACTCATTCAGCCTCAAATCCTACCGTAACCTTTCCCACTTGCACTCTCACCTTTCTGTCCTTGGCCATCTGTATTGTTCCAATGAAGCTCAATGAAAGCTTGAGGAAAAGCACTTCATCTTTCTACTAGACATTTCACAGTTATGTGACCTTAACCAATTCAGACCTTAGCCACCACTCCCATTTTCTCTTAGCAGGTGCTGCTACTGTAGGATAGGTGCACCAGCATTTCCAGGAATGGGACAGGTTGTGGGTTGCTGCTTGAATGACAATCCCTTATTGGTACGTGATCAGCAGGATGGTCTGCACCTCTCGAGTCACCTGCTTTTTGTACTCCTCCCCACCCCACCCCACCCCCATCCCATACTCCCAGACCACAGGGGCCTTCTCCTTTTTGCCAGATTTTCCAAGCTTCATTTTCCAAAATGCACTTTCAAAACCAACAGTCTAGCCTTTGGCCCTCCATTTTTATTTAAAAAAATTTTTTTTTTTTTTTTTTAGAGATACAGCACTGAAACAGGCCCTTCGGCCCACCGAGACTGTGCCGACCAACAACCACCCATTTATACTAATCCTACATTAACCCCATATTCTCTACTACATCCCCACCATTCTCCTACCAACTACCTACACTAGGGACAATTTACAATGGCCAATTTACCTATCAACCTGCAAGTCTTTGGCTGTGGGAGGAAACCGGAGCACCCGGCGGAAACCCACGCAGACACGGAGAACTTGCAAACTCCGCACAGACAGTACCCAGAACTGAACCCGGGTCGCTGGAGCTGTGAGACTGCGGTGCTAACCACTGCGCCACTGTGCCTCCCCCATTGACCACAACTTTTCTGCAGCTACTGATTTGC
Organism: Heterodontus francisci; assembly: GCF_036365525.1. Taxonomy (NCBI): domain Eukaryota; kingdom Metazoa; phylum Chordata; class Chondrichthyes; order Heterodontiformes; family Heterodontidae; genus Heterodontus; species Heterodontus francisci. Next base: position 124,133,585 of record NC_090371.1, on the reverse strand, counting down.
TCAAGCACACCCTCACCTCGACTCTGATGCCCCAGCTCCCAATGAAACCATTATTCTTTCTCACCCTAGCTGTTATCCCAGGTAGCCCTCTCAAGTCCAAGGGACACAGACATGAACAGACATGGCAGACAACTGGTTTAGCCATTCACTGGCAGATCTGGCTGGACCACATAAAGCACTATTGGGTCATGCTCTCATCTACTAAAACCGCTCACTATTCCAGGATCATCATGGAATGCAAAGATAACTTGCGGCTTCTTTTCTCTACTGCAAGCCATCTCCTTAAATCCCTCTCTCCGTCTCCTTCACCCTCCCCTCCAGCAATAAATGCGAGGAGAATCATAGAAAATCATAGAATTATTGAAAGTTTAAGGCACAGAAAGAGGCCACTTGGCCCATCGTGTCTGTGCTGGCCAAAAAACAATCCACCCAGTCTAACCCCCTTTCCAGCATTTGGTCCATAGCCCTACAGATTACAGCACCTGAGGTGCATATCCAGCCACCTTTTGAATGAGTTGAGGGTTTCTGTCTCAACTACCCTTTCAGGCAGTGAGTTCCAGACCCCCAACACCCTCTGGGTGAAAACATTTTTCCTCATGTCCCCTCTAATCTTTCTACCAATTACTTTAAATCTATACCCCCTAGTCACCGACCTACTAGCCCACTCGGCCCAAACGACCTCTAAAGTTTCCCCTGCTCTGGCCCTGAACTTGCATATTTCTCTAGTTTCTCTCCTATCTCCTCTCATGTTCCCTCTGTTTATTTGTCCATGAGACCAAACTCGTGCTGCCTAGGTCGTATTCTCAGTAAACTGCTGACCGCACAACTTCATGTGCTGGTGCATTTAGCAGATATTGCCAACAGTTCTCGGTCTTCAGGTGTTATCCCTCACTCCTGTAAATCTGCTGTCATCACTCCCTCCTCAAACAAAACCTTTGCCACCTCCTTCCTTGCAAACTATTGCCCCACCTCCAACCTCCCTTTCCTATCCGGAGTCCTTGAGCATGTTGTCACCTCTCAAATCCGTGCACATCTTTCCCCGGAACTCCTTGTTAGAATCCCTCCCATCAGTTTTCCACCCACCACCTTACCAAAACAGTTCTTGTCTAAGTCACAAATGACATCCTACAGGACTGTAACAAAGGCAAACTATTTTTCCTTGTCCTTCTTGACCTGTCTGCAGTCTTTGACGTGGTTGACCACACCATTCTCCTCCACAGTCATCCAGCTGGGTGGGACTGCTTTTGGTTGATTCCGTTCTTATCTATCTAATCGTAGCAAGAGTATCACTTGCAATGCTTTCTGTTTCTGCTCCCACACCATTACCTCTGGTGACTCCAATGATCTATCCTTGGCCCTCCCGTATTTATTTACATGCTACCCCTTGCGACATCATCCGAAAGTGAAGCGTTAGTTTTCACACGTACAATGACGACACCCAGCTCGATCTCACCACCACTTCTCTCGACTCCTCCAAGTTACTAAATTATCACACTGCTTATCCTCCAATTAAATACTGGGAAGTCTAAAGCCATTGTGTTTTCGGTCCCCACTCCAAACTCAGTTGGCTATCTACTGACTCCATCCGTTTCCCTGGCAACAGTCTGACACTAAAACAGTCTGTTTGCAACCTTGGTGTCACATTTTACCCTGAGATGAGTTGCCAACCACATATTTGCACCAACACTAAGATCGCCTATTTCCACCTCTGCAACATCACCCAATTTCACCCCTGTCTCAGTTCATCTGCTGCTGAAACCCTCATTCATGCCTTTGTTACCTCTAGACTTGATTATTCTAATGCACTCCTGGCTCCCGGTCAAGCAATGCCTTGATTTTACAATTTGCATCCTTGTTTCAAATCCCTCCATGACCTCGCTCCTCCCTAGCTCTGTTATCTCCTCCAGCCCTACAACCCTCAGATATTTGCTCTCCTCTAATTTTGGCCTTTTGAGCATTCCTGATTTTAATCACTCAACCATTGGTGCCGTGCCTTCAGTTGTCTAGGCACTGAGCTCTGGTATGCCGTCCTTACACCTCTCTGCCTCTCCACCTCACTTTCTGCCTTTAAGACACTCCTTAAAGACACTCTTTGACCAAACTTTTAGTTATCTGACCTTAAATCTCCTTATGTGGCTCTGTGTCATACGTTATATTATGTTAGAGGTGTTGTATAATTGATATAGTTCCATCCCTCTGCTATTATCATTTATACATCCTCTCGGTCGCTGATACTTTTATTTCTCTAATTTCTTTCATTATAACGTTGGTTAGTCTGCATTTAGAGTACTGTGTGCAGTTCTGGTCGCCGCACTACAGGAAAGATGTGATTAAGCTAGAGAGGGTGCAGAAAAGATTCACAAGGATGTTGCCTGGTTTGGAGGGCTTGGGTTATAAAGAGAGATTGGATAGGCTGGGTCTGTTTTCCCTGGAGAGAAGGAGGCTGAGAGGGGACATGATAGAGGTATATAAAATTATGAGATGCATAGATAAGGTAGATAGCCAGAGTCTGTTTCCCATGGTAGGGGTGACTAAAACTAGATGGCATAGATTTAAGGTGAGAGGGAGGAGGTTTAAAGGGGATCAAAGGGGTAAATTTTTCACACAAAGAATAGCGGATATCTGGAATGAACTGCCTGAGAAGGTAGTGGAGACAGGAACAGTAGAAACATTTAAGAGGCATCTGGACAGGTACTTGAATGAGCAAGGCATAGAGGGATATGGAATTAATGCAGGCAGGTGGGATTAGTATAGATAGGCATTATGGTCGGCATGGACGCGGTGGGCCGTAGGGCCTGTTTCTATGCTGTACGACTCTATGACTCTATTGCCTCCTTTTATCTTAAACCATTAGCACTACCATCATTTAATCTTTATTTGTCCTCCCCCTAATCATAGACCATTCTTTTTATCTTCCCATCTTCCCAACCACTTTGCCCCATCTCTGTTCCTGTTGTAAGATGTCATCTGTTACCTCTTCCAGTTCCAATGAAAGTTTATCGACCTAAATCGTTAATCCTCCCTTACCCTTTCCACAGATGCTGCCTAACCTGCTGACTATTTCCAGCATTTCCTGGTTTTATTATCTATCAATTTTATTAAATGTAGTAACTGTTGAACCTCTTATCATGCAATAATTAGAAAAGCAGTCCTTAGATTTATATAGTGTCTTTCATTACATCAGGACATTCCAAAATGCTTCATAGCCAATGAAGTACTTTTAAAGTAGAGCCATTGCTGTAACCTAGGGGGAAATTTACACAACAGCAATGAGATAAATGACCAAATAATCTGTTTGTTTTAAGTGATTTTAGTTGAGGGATATTAGTGGGTCAAGACATCCAGGGTAACTCCCTTGCTCATCTTCAAAAACTGCCATGGTATCTTATACATTTGCTATATGTTCTTTGTGTTATCTTAAGCAACATAATGATGTATGTGGATTCCAGTGCCTTAAAGATCTCTAACAGGTGTATTAACAGCTAAACTAGTACATACTATACAGAGCAAACTATGCACAGAACCTTTGTCTAGGGTGTTACAGTTGCAGAGAGTCTATGGCTTCTAGTCACATGACAACATCCTGGTATTTAGCTCATTAGCATACTGAGTTCTTAAAGGGACATCACTCCTGAAGCAATCATACAACATCTGCCTTTCTTTCCAAAGATAATCTCATATGTTTTAATTAAAAATACATAAAATTGGATATCAAAATTAGTTCTACAGGGATGTAGATTTTAAAATTTACAAGTATGAGGATAGGGATTGTGGAATTTATGAGTGCAGAAGCTTAAGAGTCCATAGATCAGCTGGAATTTTACGGTGGGCGGAGGGGAACCGTCCACCGACCGAAAAGTTGGTGGCGATCCTGCCTCCGCCAGACCTGGGCATCCAGACCGGATTTTATGGTCCCTAGCCCCTTAACTGGTCTTAGGTGGGACTTCCACCTTATTGAGGCAGGCAGTCCCGCCTAATGGAGCTGCCGGCCAATCGTACACCTGTACTTTCACTAAGAGTCGCTGTAGTCGAGGTAATGCGCTTGTCAGTGGTTTGCGTCAGATCATCTCCAGTGGTTTGTGGTCAGTTTCTACAGTGAACTGCTTACTGAACAGGTAGGTATGAAACTTTGTGATCCCAAACACCAGAGCAAGTGTTTCACACTCTACGTTGAGAAATTGGATTGTGCTGAGGATAAATACTTGGATTTGAATGCAATTGGTTTGCCATCCTGCAGGATGCACACTCCTAGCCCTTTTTGTGAGGTGTCGACTTCCAGGATTGTCTTCTTCCTTGGATCATAGTACTGCAGGGTACAGGTTTCTGCTGACGATGCTTGTTTGAGCGACTCAAACATATGCTGATGGTCCTCCTGCCATACATATGGTACATCTTTCTTCATGCGCTCTCTCAGTGATGATGCTTTGTCAGAAAAGTTTGGAATACATAGTGCCAAGAAGTTGAAAAATCCAAGACATCTCTGTAGATCTTCCTTGTCTTGTGGGTAGGCATATGCCTTACATCTTCAACTTTTCCTGGGTCAGGACGGATTCCGCAACCTGAACAGATGAAGCCAAAGAAATTTATTGACTTACATTCACCTGGCACTTCTTGCTGTTAAAAACGAGCCATTCATGATGAGCTACTGCCATCAGTGAATGAAGATTTCAATCATCCTCTTCTTTGGTTTTGCCCATTACCATAATATCATCGGCAATGCATATACATCCAGGCACATTTTCTATAATTCTGTCCATATGCTGCTGAAACAGATCTTGACTGACAGATAAGCCGAAGGGTAGTCTCTGGAAGCAATATCTTCCAAATGGTGACTTCCCAAGATTCCTTAGCCAGGTGTACCGACCAATATCCATGTTTAGCATCCAACCTGGGGAAGAATTTGGCTCCTGTGAACCAGGGATTCAATTCCTCTAGTGTTGGAATCATGTGGGGGCATCTCTTTAGGAAGAGGTTTAGATGGCTCGGATCTAGACATACTCTGATTGATTCTGTGTGATGATGCACATGATGGATGATGCCATTGCGTTCCATGTCATCCAACTCGCGCTTAAGCTTTTCTTGTATGTGCGCATTGCACTTTCTGGGAGGGTCGATTGACGGAATTGCATTCTCTCTGAGGTGCAGTACGGCATCGCCTTTGAAATCTCCTATTGCGTTGAACCTGTCCGGGTACATTTGTTGTAGGTCATGGACTGACACAATTTGGGTACTCTTGGTGTCTTCTGCTGTAATGGCTACCTTGATGACCTCGTGGATAGTCACAATGTTGAGGTCCTACACGCTGGTAGTCCTGCCACTGCTGGTCCGCTCGTGTTTATCAGGGAAAAAATATTTGTGGTTTCCATGCAGACTTGCCATGACTGAATTGCACTGTTAGTGTGCCACTGCAGGGATGGGTGACCCTCCTCATGCAGTTAGCTTTGCAGTTGTCAGTTGTATCACTAATTTCCAATGACCCCAGTACGTACTCTTCAGGATTCGGACTGGTAGGATATCTGCACTGGATCCAGTGTCAATCTTAATCCCGAGCATATGTTTGCCAACTTTCATCGGGCACATAATATTATTGGTAGTGAAAGCTTCCAGTTGTTTGACATTATCAACACAATGTGTCAGGTTCACAATGCAAAACGCCTGCTCATCTTCTGGCTGAGAATCGCTCCACTCTGACTCTTGGTCTCGGGTCTATTTCGTTCTGGACTTCATATATTGGTTTTCATTTATGCAGGTCTCTAGCGCGCTCCTTGCTGCTGTTGCCCTGTTGCTACACCTGCCTTCTGTTTGTTTGTGTCCTTTTGTGACTTCTGGCTGCATCTTTGGAACCAGATTTCTTGCATAGGTGGGCCCAGTGTCCTTTTGCACTGCACGTCTTGCACAGGAATTGAAATGCAGGACAACCCACACTTACCAGACAGCTTGCTTGCTTTTTGCGATCTGGTTGTCATGTCGATGCTGTCGGCTGCACCTCGTGCTTGCAGATGCTGTTGTCCAGCTACAATGCCTTCGTATTTTCTGCCATCTTCTAGCAGCACATCAATGCTGTGACCTTTCTTTTTCCCCCAAGAGGTCTTTTAGAAACACTTCAATAGATGTTGAGACAATCACCAGCTCCATTATTCACTCTGACAGTTCAGTTTCTGAAAAATCATATTCATTGCCCTTACTACGGCATCTACTGATGAAATGATCTATTGATTCCTGTGGCTGTTGCCTGTACGACATCAATTCCACACGATAATTTCTAAAATTCACTCTTACCTTAAGCTGATATTCTAGCACTTGTGGGTACTTTACTTCTTATAGTAATGCTGGACAACCACATCAGTTATAAATAATTTTGTGTTAATTTAACTAACCTGTATAAAATGTGCTGCAATTTCAGGAGACCCACGCCGAAGATCATGTCCATTGATAGCCAGTACTCTGTCATTCATTTGCAGCTGGCCATCCTGGGCAGCTAAGCTTCCTTCAAGTAAATTAAAGATAAAAACCCCAGCTTCAGCAGGCCTGCGAACCAACTTTATTCCCAGATGTTGATCAGCACTCTTGTGGAGAATAACATGGAAGCTGTCATCTCTGGAGCAGGTACTTTCAATGCTGTTTCTGCACTTCTTGAGCTGTTCTCGGAGTACACTCAGCAGCAGGATCTGACAGGGCTGCTTCAATACTGCCAGTGCATAGTTATGAGGTACACTGTTTATGTCAGCACCATTTACCTGGACAAAAAAAAATACAAAAATAAATTAAGACATTGAAACCTGAGGAAATAGATCTATTTTATATATATGAAAACATTTTCCATAGTATTATTTGTGGTAAGCTGGAGCACATGTTGTTTTATAAATCATAGAAATCATAGAACGTTTATGGCACAGAAAGAGGCCACTTGGCCCATCATATCTGCGCCAGCCAAAAAATGAGCCACCCGGCCTAATCCCACCTTCCAGCATTTGGTCCGTAGCCCTGCAGGTAACAATACTTGAGGTGCATATCCAGACGTCTTTTAAATGAGATGAGGTTTTCTGCCTCTATTACCCTTTCGGACAGTAAGTTCCAGACCCCCGCCATCCTCTGAGTGAAAAAATTTATCCTCATCTCCCCTCTAATCTTTCTACCAATCACTTTAAATCTATTCCCCCTAGTCACTGACCTCCCTGCTAAGATAAATAGGCCCTTCCCATCCATTCAATCCAGGCCCCTCACAATTTTGTACATTTCAATCAAATCAAAATCAGCCTTCTCTGTTCCGAGGAAAACAAAGCCATCCTATCCCATCTTTTCTCATAGCTGCATTTTTCCAGTCCTGGCAATATCCTCGTAAATCTCCTCTGTACCATCCCTAGTGCAATTACATCCTTTCTGTAACGAGGGGACCAGAACTGAACACAGTATCTCAAGTTGTGGCCTAACTAATGTTTTCTATAGTTCCAGCATAACTTCCCTGCTCTTATATTCTATACCTTAGCCAATAAAGGAAAGGACTTCATATGGTTTCGTAACCACTTTATCGACCTGTCCTCCTACCTTCAGGGATCTGCGGATATTCACTCCAAAGTCCCTCACTTCCTCTACACCTCTCAGTATTCCTTTGCCTTGTTTGACCTCCACAAATGCATCACCTCACATTTGTCTGGGTTGAATTCCATTTGTCACTTTTCTGCCCATCTGACCAGACCATCAATGTCTTCCTGCAGCCTACAGCTATCCTCCTTGCTATCTACCACACAGCCAATCTTTGAGCCATCTGCAAACTTCTTGATCATGCCCCCTACATTTACATCCAAATCGTTTATATATACCACAAAAAGCAGGGGACCCATTACTGAGCCACGCGGAACGCCACTGAAAACAGCCCTCCAGTCACGAAAACACCCAACAATTACCTTCTGTTTCCTGCCACTGAACCCATTTTATATCCAAAGGGGTGCTTAAAAGGGGTGATTTCAACAAGATATGATGAAGAAAGTGTTCCAAGTACGTGTGACATTTACAGGAAATGTGTTCTTTATGCAGACATTAATACATATATTATGCACAAAACACAAACTGTATTATGGATTCCAAGATTTCTGATGGCTTACTATTAATGTTGGGTAAATTGTTTTAAAAGGATAGAAATGTTAAATAATGTACTGCACATCTTATTATTCTACTGATGAGATGAAATAACATCCCTGATAAGGTCACAAAGTTGTTAAGTAAACAAAACTTTATGATAAACTAAGTTTAATTTTATGGTGAGGGAACAGTGTCGTTCTTCAGTCTGTAGATCAGGGCCCAGCATGAAATGGCTGGGTTTTCTTTTTCTTTTAAATGCGATTGCTACGGTTATTTTTTTTAAACCATAGGCTCCAGACATTATGACCTATGTTAAAAAGGTGGGGTAAGTTTGAGTTTTGCAAATGCCAGCCTTTAAAAAAAGAATTTCCACAAAATTTGCATATGAACCAACCAACCGCCAAAGGTTTGCCTGGAATATACTTGCCCACAAATAAATGATACAGAAAAAGTGGCATAACAGACAGGAAATACCACACATCCACTATTATTATAATATTACATCAACTAGTTTTTTTTATTCTTTCATGGGATGTGGTTCCCTTGAGCATTTGTTGCCCATCTCTCATTGCTCTTTCTCTCATTGCTCTTGACAACTGTGTGGCTTGCTGGGCCATTTCAGAGGGTAGTTAAAAGTAAATCACATTGTTGTGAGTCTGGAGTCACATGTAGGCCAGACTGGGTAAGGACAGCAGATTTCCTTCCCTAGAGGACATTAGTGAACCAGATGGTTTTTTATGGCACCATTACTGAGACTAGCTTTCAATTCCAGATTTTTATTAATTAGTTGATTTTAAATGCCACCAGCTGCCGTGGTGAGATTTGAACCTGTGTCCCCAGGGCATTAGCCTGGGCCTCTGGATTGCTAGTTCAGTGACATTACCACAATGCCACCATCTCCCCCTAAATTAGTTAAGCCTCCTTATTTGATTGGGTTTTTAATAAATTGGTCAAACTGGTGAGTCATTAAATGTTAAACTGAAACCATATTCTTATAGGTTCATAATATTTTTTTTGGTTCAGTGGAAATATTTTATAGTCCTGCAAAATGGAAGGCAACAGCAAACAGAGAAAGGCTTAGGTGGTTGCCATTTTCATATTAGGAAATTAATTTTTTGCAATTGCTTGAGATAAAAATGTGAGACTTTAAAAAGTACTCCATAATTTTCAGATTTATGGCCCACAAAGAAATACTCTGAAATTGGGAGGGGGAGGGGTATGAAGCATCCTGTGGACAAGCAGCATCAAATAATTACAACATACACCACTGCAATGTTCAAATACATACTAAGGAACTTATTAGATTACTTACTTTCACAGATCTGATTAGGGTCCTAATGGGTCCAACACACTTACAAATTGTGTCCAACATACTTAAAAGACTCCAGAGACTAATCAGTGAGTAAGTCAGAGAATATTGTGGCGCCGCAAGCAGAGCAGCAACCAACATAAGGACTTTCCCTCAGTTTCTTGTAAAGATAAAATAAACTTGCTTATGTAAAGGGATCTGCAGGGGTTCCCAAAACTCCCAGTATAACTTTGACAGAAACCCAGGCGGAGAAATAGGAAAAACAGCAGTTTACGCCATTTTGAGGGTTTCTGTGGATCTTCCAGCGAAGTAACAACAAGCGATCAAGATAACTGCAGCAGAAATGCCTTTCACTTCCTCATGGTATCTCAAAGTGCTTCACAGCCAATTAGTTATTTTTGACATATAGTCGTCATTGTTATATAAGTGAATACACAATCCAACTTACACAGCAAGATTCCACAAACAGCAAATTAACAACTAGCTAATTAAACCATTGTGATAGTGTTGGTGGAGACATGTCGGGAGACGTATAGGTGCAGTTTCACAGTTCTCAATTTCCTTTCAGTTTGTTGACTGTTATCTGCCTCCCAATGCAAGCAGGAGTAGGATGAATTATACCTGGCACAAAGTCAAGACTGTTTGGGTCTGCAACATGTCAAGATAGGAACCCAGCTTAATCACAGGAACAAGTAGCTCACTCAGGAAGCCTCCACATTTACTCCATCCAATCCTACACCATGTGGGAGTAGCACAGTAGAAAAAAAATCACTACGTGTGTCCATGAACAAGAGCATCAGAACACATCAGGTTAAAAACATATCAGACTAAAGACAGACTCAACACCTCCATTATTATTTTCAATAAAGACACAATGCACCATATTAAAACCTTCAGTCATTGACTTGCTTTGAAATTTGTGTTTCCTACATGAACAGTAGTAATAGAGTATGGTTATTTGAAAAAACTGTTCAGTTGAACATGAAGACAGTCTTCCTTCAATCATATCCTGGTAAACCTGTTTCCTCTCAACTTTTCCATATTATAATATGCTCTGAAGAAAGTGACATGTTAATGGTATGCTGCATCCTACAAAACAAAGAATTACTGAATAGAATCATAAAATGGTCATAGCAAAGAAGGAGGCCATTTTGCCCACTGAGCCCATGCCAGCTTTCTCCAGGAACAATTTAGCTAGTCCCACTCTACCGTCCTATTCCCATAGACCTGCAATTTCATCTGCCACTTGTTTGTCCATTAGCCTATGTCCTCTTGACGTCTATTACTGTCTTCTTCCACAGTTCACTCTACTTCCACGTTTTGTGTCATCTGTAAATTTTGAAATTGTGCCCTGCACACTCAAGTTTAATACGTATCAAGAAAAATAGCAGTCCTCGTACCAACCCCAGGGGAACACCGCTGTATACCTTCCTTCAGTCCCTAAAACAAAGAGACATGTTTATTTTTAGACTAGCAGAGTTGGAATCACAGTTACCATCAGTGAAGTGCTAATGCTGTTCCTTGGTTGCATATCTGATTGCAGGAAATAGCAAAACTCAGCAATTGATTTATTGGTAAGATATTCCCTCCTCACTAATTGCTCCCCTGGAGGGTCAAGACAACTTTTAGTTGCAGTAGACATTCTGCCTGGGACAGTAGTTGGCTTGGTGGCCCTCCACCTATGGTCTTGGATTTCCCTGTCTCTTCTCTTCTGCCAACATGCCTAACAAAGTGAGATTGCAGCAAGGTACAGTGTGGACTGAAACAACTGAATTACTCTTAGCAATCTAGTCTGTTCTTCTTCATACTGGACCACTGCCAACACTCTTTGCTTCCTAATGCTAATCTTATTGCAGGCATCATTAATGTCCAGTATCCTTGAGGGCAAGCATGAGTAAATTTCAAAGTCTGTTGTTAACTGATGCTTAACAAAGTTAACAAGTGTGATGAGAAATTTCGCCAACCAAAAATGTATGTCAGAAATTCAGGCATGCATTGTGCAAAAATTTCCTGACTGCTTATTTCAATGAATGTAAAATTATATACAGTGTGCATCCAAATTTCTGATCTGCAGTGCTGTTGGACAAGACTATCTGGAGGCCAGACTCATATTACTTCTTGACCGTACAAGTACAATTTTAGCTTGAACTCAAAGGATTTTGTTGCTCATCCATGTTCCAGATGCTGTCAAAGCAAAATTCTGGCCCCTGGAGCACAAGTACTTATGAAGTTTAAGTTATCTCTCAGTGAATCACTTGCAGAAAGATGGAATAGGATGGTGGGCAGGGAGGAGCCAGTGCTAGGGCCAATAATACCGATAGGATACTCAAATTCATGTGTTGAGGTTGGTGGTTGACAAGTCGTTCAACGGTTTTGGATGGCAATTGCATTGGCAGAGAAATTTCTGAACTGCCCAGTTCAGGAGTAACAAATTTCCACCCTTCCCTCATCTTCATGTGGTCCATCTCTAGCTATTCCCTTCCCTTCTTCAACTTCTTTGTCTCTATTTCTGAAGATAGGCTATTGTCCAATATCCACTATACGCCCACTGACTCTCAGAGCTCCCTTGACTACACTTCCTCACACCCAGCTCTCTGCAAGAACTCTATTCCATTCCTCCAGTTTCTCTGTCTCCGTTGTATCTGTTCTGACGTTGTCACCATCCATACCAAAGCTTCTGATAGGTTTTCCTTTTTCCTGAACTAAGGATTTCTCCCACATTGTGGTTGACAGGGCTCTCAGCCATTTCCTGCAATTCTGCTCTCACCTCTTCCCATCCCTCCCAGGACCCAAGTAGGGTTCCCCTCATCCTCACCTTCCATCTCACCAGCCTCCACATTCAAAAGATCATCCTTTGCCATTTCCACTACCTCCAGCAAGATGCCACCACCAACACATCTTTCCCTCCACTCCCCTTTCAGCATTCCAAAGGAAGGTTCCCTCCATGACATCCTGGTCCACTCCTCAATCACCCACTACATCCCCTCCCCTTCCCTTTCAACAGCAACTTCCGATGCAAGTGCAGGAGATACAACACCTGCTCTTTTACCCTTTCCTTTTCCATCAAAGGCCCCAAACTCTACTTCCAAGCGAAACAGCAATTTACATGTACTTCTTTCAATTTAGTACACTGTATTTGCTAATCACGATGCAGTCTCCTCTACACTGGGGAGACCAAATGCAGATTGGGTGATCGCTTTGATGAACACCTCCGTTCAGTTCACAATGCATGATCCTGAGCTTCTGGTCACCTGTCATTCTCCACCCCACTCCACTCTTGACCTCTTTGTATTTGGCCTACTCCACTGTTCCAGTGAAGTTCAATGTAAAATTGAGGAACAGTATGTCAACTTTTGATTAAGCACTTTACAGCTTAACAGACTCAACACTGAGTTCAACAATTTCAAATCGTAATCTCTGTCCCCATTTTGTTTTGGGATGTCAGCTGTTAATGATTTTTCTAGACCCTCCTTTGCTTCTTTACTTGTCCCATGTCATCTCCTTTTGCCTTACACTATCATCCCTTTCATCATTTAATCTCTCTTGTCTTCCACCCTATCACAGACCTTTCCCTTTTGTTCTTTTCTCACTCCCCACTTTCCCTACCTCTGTACTTGCTTAAAACCTGTTACTTCCCAACTTTTTCCATTTCTGCTGAAAGGTCATCAGCCTGACCTGCTGAATATTTCCAGCAGTTTCCATTTTTATTTCAGATTTCCAACATCCACAGTATTTTACTTCAGTAAGTTCCTGGTGTCAGCTGGATAATCAGGAGATAATAAAGAGAAACAAAGCAATTTCAAATAGGAAGTCAGTCACACTATATCACTCCAGTTTACCCCCAAGTCCAACCAGTTAGAGTATTGGGAATCGGGAGGGACAGACAGATTGACAAACGCCTTTCTCCGCTGTGCAATATACATACTACAAGGAAACTAAAGGAAGAAGCACACAATTCATATTTAGAAATAATTTCACAACGTGCAGTACCTCTAGAATCATGTCCCCTGGTAAAAGTCTGCCATCTTTAGCAATGGCACCATCTCGATAAATGTCTTGTATGACAATATTCTCCATCGCAGTTTCACATCCTCCCACAATAGTGATGCCAAGGCTTTCATGTGCATCAGAGCGATTAATCTTGATAGTTGTAACTTCACCATCTGGAATTAAATGATGTAGTCTGGGAAATGCTGGAAACATAAGAACAAACTTGATTGAATGTCTGAGTCTGCCTTCGTTTTATCTGGTTTATCATCTTACATTATAAATATGACCTTCAACACATTAGTTCATGTTACAGTAAAATATCAATGTTTTGGCTAAAATTAACCATGGAACCGCCACAGATTTTGCATTCTCTATAAACATGGGTTCATTGTACAGAAGTGTACAATACTAAATATGCAACACTGGATTAAATAACTCCACATGGTAAGGTAGTCAGGCATTAGAACTTCAGTTCAGCATGGCTATCAGTTGAAATTACAAAATATTTACAGCACAGAAAAAGATGATTTGGTCCAACAAGTCCATGCCAGTGTTTATGCTTCAACAAGCCTCCTCTCACCCCTCTTCATCTAGCCCCATCGAAATTCTAGAGAATTGAATGATTATTGTAGTTTGCCTGTGATACCTTGTGAAGGAATTTTGCTAGATCTTTGCAGATATTTCTAATCAAATCCCACCGTGTCCACCACTGATGCTTAGTAATATAACCTACCAGTGCGTTAATAGATGAAATATTTATTGCAAATGGATTGGTGTACAATAAGGAAGTCTTGCTACAACTGTATAAGGGTTTTGGTCAGACCACATCTGGAGTAATATGCATAGTTTTGGTCTACATATTTAAGGAAAGATATACTTGCATTGGAGGCAGTACAGCGACGGTTCACTAGATTAGTTTTTGGGATGAGAGGCTAAGTAAGTTTGGCTTATACTTTCTGAAGTTCAGAAGAATGAGAGGTGATCTCATTGAAACATACAAGATTCTGAAGGGGCTGGATAGTGTAGATCCTGAGAGGCTGTTTCCCCTGGTTGGGGAATCTAGAACACAGGAGCATAGTCTCAGGATAAGCGATCCATTCGATAGGGCTGAGATGAGAAATTTCTTCATTCAGAGGGTTGTGAATCTTTGGAATTGTTTATCCTAGAGGTTTGTTGATGCTCCATCATTCAATATATTTAAGGCTGAGATAGATTTTTTGGTCTCTCAAGGAATCAAGAGATATGGGGAGAGGGTGGGAAAGTGGAGTCGAGGTAGATCAGTCATGATCATACTGAATGGCGGAGCAGGCTCGATGGGCTGTATGGTCTACTCCTGTGCCTATTTCTTATGTTCATGTAACTGAGATGCTGCTGTCTACCCAGGGAGGAAGCGGGGGGCTGGTGAGAGGAGAAAGGGGAAGTTCAATAGACATTTCACCCTTACTGAAATAGTATTTTGCATTTGATGACTACAGAGCATCACTGACAGCAATCATGAAATTAGTTCATGGCCTAAACTATGCAAAGGAGGCTACGTGGTGCCTGGCAACCATTGTAAGAAATACAGGGAACATGGAAAATACAAGTATAATAAATAATAATATTAATTTAAATTGCTAGAAGAATTTTTTTTAAAGGGCTTGATAAAGCCTATTGTCAAATCTATATTATCACGGCACTACCTTTGCTGCAGGAGAAAGCCTGCCCTGCTGCAATTGTTCCTTCTTCCAGAGCCAACCTCTTTGGTCTAGCCTTTCATTATTTTCATACAACAACACTTATATCTATGTAGTGCTTTAACATAATAAAACATCGCAAAGCTCTTCGCAGAAGAACTGCACAGCAAAATATGACACCAAACCACATAAGGCGATATTAGAGCTGGTGGCCAAAAGTCAAAGTAGATTTTATGGAGTATCTTCAAGGATGAAAAAGAGAGGCACAGCGGTTTAGGGCAGGAATTCCAAAGTTTGATGCCTGGGCAGCTGAAGGCACGGCCACCTAGGTGGAGCGATTAAAATTGGGAATGCTCAGAGGCCAGAATTAGATGAGTGCAGACATCTCGGAGGATTGTGGGGTTGGAGGAGAATACAGAGATAGAGAGGGGCGAGGCCATGCAGATTTGAAAGAATTTAAAATCAAGGAATTGCTTGACTGGGTGCCACTGAAGGTCCGCGAGCACAGGGTGATGGGTAAACGGGACTTGGTATAAAGAACATACGCATCAGAGTTTTGCATGACCTCAAGTTTATGGAGGATAGAATGTGGGAGAGCAGCCAGGAAGTGCATTGGGATAGTCAATTCTAGAGGTAACAAAGGCATGAAATAAGTGTTTCTACAGTAGCTGAGCTGAGGCAGAAGAAAGTCTGGCCATGTTATGGAGGTGGCAATAGGTGGTCTTAGTGATGGTACAAATGACATTCTACCTAACTGTGACAAAGATAAATTATCCCTCCTCATCCTTCCCGAACTGTTTTCAGTCTTTGACACAGTTGACCACACCATCCTCCTCCAACACCTCTCCACTGTCGTCCAGCTGTGGAGACTGCTCTCACCTGGAAGCTCTCCTCAGAGTCAAATATGACATCAAGGTTTGAAAAGTCTGGTTTAGTCTCAGACTGTTGCCAGGGAGAGGGATGGAGTCGGTGGATAGGGAACGGAGTTTGATGTGGGGACCGAAAACAATGGCTTCAGTCTTCCCAATACTTACTTGGAGGAAATTCCTGTTCATCCAGTACAGAATGTTGGACAAACAGTCTGACAATTTAGAGATTGTGGAGGGGTGGTGATGAGGTAGAGCTGAATGTCGTCAACGTACATGCAAAAACTAACACTGTGCTTTCGGATGATGTCGCCAAGAGGCAGCATGTAGATGAGAAATAGGAGGGGGCCAAGTATAGAACCTTATGGGACACCAGAAGTAATGGTGTGGGAACAGGAAGAGAAGCCATTGCAAGTGATCCTCTGGCTACGACTAGCTAGATGAGAATGGAACCAGGTGAGAGCAGTCTCCACAGTTGGACGACAGTGGAGAGGCATTGGAGGAGGATGGTGTGGTCAACTGTGTCAAAGACTGTAGACCATGTCGAGAAAGATGAGGAGGGATAATTTATCTTTGTCACAGTTACATAGAATGTCATTTGTGACTTTGATAAGTACCGTGGTAAGGCCAACACCTGATTGGAGAGATTCAAACATGGAGTTCTGGGAAAGATTGGCACTGATTTGGGAGTTGACAACAAGTTTAAGGACTTTGGAGAGGAAATGGAGGTTGGAGATGGGGCAGTAAGGGTTGTTTTTTTTTCGGGATGGCAGAGTTAAAGGGGGGATAGCACCTGAAGAAAGAACCATTAACAATATCAGCTAACATAAAGACCAGGAGGGGAAGTTGGGTGATCAGCAAGATTAGTCCCCAGTGGATGCACTGGGTGGGAAATTTAGCAATGGTCAATTGGGGTTGTCGTCCTCATCCAGGCAAGTAGATAGTTTCCATCACACTCCTGGCTTGTGCCTTGTCGATGGTGGAAAGGCTTTGGTGAGTTACTCGCTGCAGAATACCTAGCCTCTGACCTGCTCTTGTGGTCACAGTATTTATATGGCTAGTCCAGTTAGGGTTCTGATCAAGGGTGACTCACAGGATGTTGATGGGGGGGAATTCAGCAATGGTAATGCCATTGAATGTAAAGTGGAGTTGTTTAGACTCTCTCTTGTTGGAGATGGTCATTACCTGGAAATTGTGTGGTATGGATGTTACTTGCCACTGATCAGTCCAAGCCTGAATGCTGTCCAGGTCTTACTGCATGTGGGCATGGACTGCTTCATTATCTCAGGAGCTGCAAATGAAACTGAATATCAACGAACATTCCCACTTCTGACCTTACGATGGAGGGAAGATCATTGATGAGACAGCTGAAGATGGCTGAGCCTAGGACAGAGTCTAATATAATGGGTCCTAAATATAAAACAGTCACCAATAAATCCAATAGGGAATTCAGGAGTAACAGGAGAGTGGTTAAATGTGGAACTTGTTAGCACAAGGAGTAATTGAGTCAAATATCATAGATGCATTTAAGGGGAAGCTAGATTACCACATGAGGGAAAAAGGAATAGAAGGATGTGTTGATGGGGTTAGATGAAGAAGGATGAGAGGATGCTTGTGTGGAGCATAAACACTGGCATGCAGCTGTTGGGTCATTTGGCCAGTCTCTGTGTTGTAAATACTTTGTAACTTTGCAAAATACAGGTCCTTTTATTTTACCACTGCATCTCCAGTTGTGGCATCGAGTTCTCTATTTACTAATCTTATTAAATTGTTTTGCAAGACAATTTAACATGCACCTTTACTCTTTCATCAAACTACCACTGGCATGGTGGATTCAATAAAATGTATCCAGAGTTTTTTTTTTACCTTCTTCAGGAAGTGCGGCTGTCTGCATATTCTCCCCAGCATCACTGTCAATGAGACTTGCACTGTTAGTCCTACGGAGGTAGCTGAAAGCGCGATTCAATTTTTTAAAAGATCTGCTTCTCATAGGAGTGCGATCTGAATGTCGTTCTATGAGAAAATGGAAATTTGTGACATTACACAATTAGTTATATCAAATGAACACAAAACGAAAAGGATAAAGCATGATGCCTGATACTATAAAACAGGATTTTTAAAGGTTCCTTTGGTTTTTTGTATAAACTACAAATTATATAATACATCCCTAGGCTATGGACATTGTGTTTTTATAAAGTTAATTGACCAGCAAGCAATTTTAAAATAGTAGCTATATGATACATTGGAAATCTCATTGTTACTTTTCCTCTCTCCATTTTATTCTTTCCTTTTCTGATGGTATTGCCTCATGTTTGGGATATAGTTCAACAGGTGCAAGCAACTCAGGTATCTTACTTCATTATCTGCATGAGCTTTCAACAGTTAGGAACAAATAGGCAACCCGGACACATAGTTTCCTAGCCTAGAGGCTGAAATCAATCATTACGTCCCTACCAATGCCTAGCATGAGGTCAGTTAATGTAGAATGGTACTCTTAAAAAAAAATCATTTATCTACCAAGTTCAACTCAATACAGAGAATAAGTAATGGTCTGGAGTGTGGTGCAAGGCAGTAATATACTTAAGGGGTATGGATTAATAAAATAGGAATGACAAAAGTATGTTGCAGCCTCAAACATACTCCAATACTTCATTTTATTTTTTGATATTGTTTCTTATTGTTTACATTTCTGTTTGGAAATTCATCAGCTTTTGTCCCTTCCATTACCAAGCCCATCAAATCTTATTCATTGCAGTTTAAAGATGTAATCTATTTAAATATATCACCATCTTAAAATTAATACAGTTCCATATGCTTAAAGAGGTTTGTGGTCAGTGCCCTCTTTTTCATCCTAAATCTAATTTCCGACAATGTTGTGATCCTGGGGGCTTTGTATTATTGCCAACAAGTTCAATGATGGTATGTTTTACCATATTAAACTAAACCAATGATTTTCCTATCAGCTATTCTCATTGTTTTATACTAAATGATAGCATACTGTTTTCACAATGAATTGTGTGGTGCATACTTGTGTCCATTTCCATAACAGGTAGGTAACAAAGCATGCTTTGGTTAGTTGCTGATTTCACCTTCAGCCTGCTACTTCTAGATTTATGTTGTGTATGCCAATGAATATTTAGCAACAAAAATTTAAACTCTAGGTACTTTATTTCTTAAAACTAGAAATAGTAATTGAACTGTATGACATCATGGTTTCAGTCATGCCAAGTGGTAAGGGGTTCATGTTATTTGTGCTGTCAAAAACAGTTTGTAGGCAATGGTTGGGGCATTAGCTATTGATTCCAAATTGAATTGCTAAAAATCATCTCATGTAGACAGACTAATTGTTGTATTTGTCTTATTTCACTTGCATAAATTGGGGGAAAATTACAATTTTAAAATCAGGTCAACCAACTAACAAATTATGCCCAAGTATTAATGCCTTTCTGCTCCCTCTTATAGGAAAGTAACAATAAAACCTATTAAACAAAGAACTGCAAATCTGAAACAAATACAAAAAATGCAGGAAACACTCTGCAGGTGAGCCAGCCATTTTTGATGAATAGTTCACACCCAAAATATTAACTTACCTGTTCTCTCAATTCAATTTTCTTTTTGCTGATCCTTGAAAAGCCCTACAAACTTGTGTAGTGTATAAATTACTCACAGTTTGCACCTATACTTACGTTTCTTTATACTACTTTTGCTGTGGGCACTAGAATTGCTTTCTGACTGACTGTCCTCAGCACTTCCATCAAAGGTTGGACTCATCAGACATGGGTCATTTGTCTTTAAGGCCACGGCTGCAGATGCTGACACTTGCGACGAAAGTACAGACATGGCCACTTCATTGTTATCTACAGGAATCATGGGATCTAAATCTGTATCACTTGTTGAAGAATTTTCTTGGGAATATCTCTTTCGTTCTCCCAAGAGTCCACATTGGGTTGCTCCTTTACACCTAAAACAAGACACAGATTTTCACAAGCATGTAAAAACATTGCAAACTTTTGTCATATTTATGAAATAAGTTAAACAAAATCGATACTTTGATTTGTACCTATAAAGTGTACTTTTTTTTCCCTGGTTCAATTATTAGTCGGCTAACACACTGAATCCTGGGCCTCCATTCAAATTGTGCCTTTCATTAAATCTCACACAACATAATTTAATGTTACTTAGCAAATGATTCAGTTCAATGTACATCTCAAGCTGATAAAGTAGTGCAGTTGACATATCTGAATAGCATTATGCATGAGAGCTACAGCCAATATACAGCCAACCAATGGAGGGAGTATGAGACTGGGTACTGTTGTAACTTGCTAAATAGAAACATACATCAGTGAAACAGAAGTGCGAGAACGAGAATCTTTCCATAAGCATTTGATGTGAAAATAGTTACCCGATGACCAGTACAATATTATCAACGTACAGTATCTGAGCAATCTTGCATCTCAACCCGCTGATCCAGCTGGAAAGGTTACACGGTTCACATCTTACATTTAAGAACCTTGGCATTGTCACAAGGAAAATAATTGTTGAGAGAGGCGAGGGGAACAACATGCTCTGGGAATCTCTCACCATTTTGCGCTTCTGGAGTAGGCATTAATATTTCCTAACATTGCTGGTAGGGATTCGTGTCTCTTTTGTGCCAACAGTATAATTCTGAGAGATCTGTCATATACCCCACAGCTGTCACAATAATTTTAAAATGATGCTAATGTTTTTGGTAGCAAAGACCGTGGCATAGAACTGTCTTCCTTCACCCTCCAGGCAATGAGATTACTGTAGTTAAGTCCATAATTAATTGTGAGATGTTAGCATCCAGGTGAAAAGGCCAAATATTATGACTCAAAACAAAGTTTTAGAAGCCCACAGAAGATTAATGCTCAGTACTGAAAAAGAGTACAGACCACCATGATAGAGCATTGAATGAAACAAATAGAACTAAACAGACTAGTAAGTATCTTTGACAGTAAGAGTTTGAAATATGAAATAATGGGATATGACTATTATACTTGCAAATATTTTATGTCCATTTGCAATTAGATCACAATCAAGCTCTATCAATAACATGACAAATAGAGACACACTAGTACAATCTTAAATTTTTATTGACTACTTAAGTATACAGCATTAAAATCTGACAAGACCATTACTTTTAGAACATACAGTATACTTCCTGATAATCTACTGAGAAACAAAAACAAGCAGTAGTCATGACTCACAAGTTGCTATACAACTTTAGACTCAAACAGCAAGAAAAATTTAAACAATAAGAAAACAATTAAACTTACATTTTAATCTGAGTTATGTATAAAAACCCCAGGAAAAATGCACTGCACACAGTAACTGCAAATCTCATTAAATATCTTCATTTTTCTCCACCTCTGCTCGAATAATCTCTTGCTGTCACCATCTCCCTTGCTGCTTTTGTGGTTATTTCTTTCTGTTCTTTTTTCCTTTGGCTACTTTTTCTTACTACTGACTCTCTTGCTTTTAGCTGTTTCTACTCATTCTTTGCTTCCTGTTTCTATTTTGCCTCATATTCTCCATCAATTGTTTTGCATAAGCTGAAAGTTCTCATGCTCAGTTTCCATGCATAGGTATCAGGAAACACCACAGGCTTTGTGCATCATTGGTCAATCAGCCTATTCAGTTCTCTTAACTGGCTCTTCTTTAGTGAGGACTCTGAAGGGATCCCAACAGAGAAGAAAATGACAATGATACAGTAAAAGAAAATAAACTACAATTAATGTTCTCCAACATTCCAGCAACTATTTTAGTTGTATGCTCCTTCTTTTCTTGGACAACCTTTTCTTTCATTTCTTGCTATGGCTGAACTTAAATCTTAAAAAAACATTCCTTTATTTAAGACACAACTATTGTACAATTGGGCATGGAAATCCTCACTTGCTTTCCACAATTTTTTCCAAATTTCCCTATAGATGAGTCAGAGATCCCACAAAATACAGGAATTCCTGTAAGGATGGTGATACAATGTATCACTGTAAAATGATACATTTTGGTGGAAGAATGAGGGGAGGCAATATGAATGAAATGGTACAATGTGGAATATACAGAATATATAATGTATTGTATAAATAGTACAATTTAAAGGGGCGCAGGAACAGCTAAACCTGGGGCGTATGTGGCACAGGAGGCGGCCATTTGGCCCATCGAGTCCATGATGGCTCTCCATGGAGCTATCCAGTCTGTCCCACTCCCCCACTCGATCCCTGCAGCCCTGTAAGTTTATTTCATTCAAGGGGCCATCCAATTTCCTTTTGAAGTCATTGTCTTTGAAGTTGGAAGGGCAAATTGAAAAGGCTGTTAAAAAAAAAAGAGATCCTTGGCTTTATTAATAGAGACACAGAGTAAAAAAGCAAATAAATTATGCCAAACCATTATAAAAACACTGGTTAGGCCTCAGCTAGAGCAAAGTGTTCAATTCTATGCACCACACTTTAGGAAGGATATCAAGGTCTTAAAGATAGAGCAGAAATGTACTAGAATGGTACCAGTGTTAATATGTTAATTATGCATCAATTGTTTAATTCTATGCAGGTGGAGGGTGTTAATTGGGGTCTTATTTGAGCACTTTGAAGCAGACACTTAGAGACTGGTGGAGGATTTGAGTGAGGAGCTACATGTTTGTAATCTTTATACTCTGTACAATAAATGTGAAACTGAGTAAAGATAGGCTCCAGCATTATCCTTCAATGACAAGTTTTCTGGAATTTAACACCAGGGTTGAGCGAGTTCAGTTAGGTGCAGAGCCAAGAGAAACTTGGGTTGTTCTCCTTAGAGTTGAGAAGGTTGAAGAGATATAACTGAGTTTTTCAAAGTTGAATGGTTTTGACAGAGTAAATGAGGAGAAACTGTTTCCAATGGCTGAAGGGTCAGTAACCAGAGGAGACAGATTTAAGGTGATTGGAAAAAGAACCAGAGGCAACATGAGGGAAAAAAATTACACCCCGAGTTGTGATCTGGAATGCACTACCTGAAAGGATGGTGTAAACAGATTCAATAGTAACTTTCAATGGAGAATTGGATAAATACTTGAAGGGGAAAAAAATACAGAGCAATGAGGAAACAGCAGCAGTTTCGGACTAATTGGATCATTCAATGATGCTATTATATCAAACACTTTTGTGGACTCTTTAATCATCTGTTTAAATTTGAAATTTAGTGCTGAAGTCGGCTTACTCTGAACTCCAACTGCACTAAAATTCCACCTGCACATTATCACTCCTCACTGTGCTGTCAGTAGCAACACCTGCACATAATAATGATCTGTTGGTGGTTTAGCATTTTGCCAATTCCTCATCTTAGATTGTAGCTGGAAAAGTGTCCAGAAGCTACTGCAGGTCTTAATGACTACCAGTACAACCCCTTCCGCACTGTCACAAGTCAGCTTTGATGATTTGCTAGCATTATTTGCATTATCTCAGAAATACTGACAACACATCCAAAATTCTCCAGTATCTGCCAAATATCCAAAAATGGTCAAACCACATGCAATAAAATACATTTATGCACATGTCTACTTGTATATGCTTGGCAGCCATGTTGGAGGCACTATGACATTTGGAGCAAGTGTGTGGCAGTTAATACTGTTGCAAGACCATTAATGCAGCAGTGGTATTGACATGAAATTCTGATCTGATGCAGGAAAGTAAGAACAGTAACAATTAGTTCTATTTAACGCAGAGTGATGGTTCATTTTGAGATCAAGGTGAGACAATTAATTTCATGCATAACCCTTACAACCAGCAGGCACAATTCAAGTAAGTAGCACCAAGTCCAGTTCGACGGAGTTCTGCTTCGACAGAGTGCGTAAGTTGGGAATTTGGTGAACGTGGGAATTTTAAGGGTTGATCTTGTTCTAAAATCTAGTCAAGTTTTGCATTTAGCTTAAATTTATCCTTAACCTGCAATTTCTTTCAATGCTATTCAGTGATAGATAAACTGCCTGCTAGTAGCAGTTGCAGAGTTAATTAGGTGACTAGTTAGAACTGGTAACGTGCTCAGCAGGGACTGAGTCAGGAATTTTTGCAAGTATAATTACAGGAGGCTTCTGCTAATACATGAAGTCTAGTTTGATGGAGTCCCTCTTCAATAGAGTGCTTAAGTCAAGAATTTGGGGAGTGTGGGAATTTGGTGGAGCAAGAGAAGAGGTGCTGGCCTGGTCTTTCACAGAATAAGGAGTAGACCAAGAGAGGGAGCGGCACACAGTGAGACCGAAGTGCGGAAGTCCACAGGCATTAATTAGGTGTGCAGGGAGGTAACTGGTTAGTGAGTTTTAAGGTTCCTTTCATTATCTCTAAACTGGGGTCATAGTTTGAACTAGTACTGGGGAGATACAAGTACTGTATTAAATTTATAGCTTAACTAGTTGAACTACTTAGTATAACTACAACTTATCATTGACTGATATCTCAAAATTTGAAACCCTAATTAGTTAAACATAATACAATAAAGATGCTGGCAGGGCAGGTAATGTGTTGCAGCTGTAGCATGTGGGAACTGTTGGGCACCAGTATGATCCACTGCAACTATACCTGTAGTAAACACAGAAACATAGAAAATAGGAGCAGGAGTAGGCCATTCGTCCCTTCGAGCCTGCTCCGCCATTCATTATGATCATGGCTGATCATCCAACTCAGTAACCTGTTGCTGCCCATATCCTTTCATCCCTTTAAACCCCAGAGCTATATATAACTCCTTCTTGAAAACATGCAATGTTTAGGCCTCAACTGCTTTCTGTGGTAGCGAATTCCACAGGTTCACCACTCTCTGGGTGAAGAAATTTCTCCTCATCTCAGTCCTGAATGGTTTACCCCGTATCCTTAGACTATGACCCCTGGATCTGGACTCCCCACCATCGGGAACATCCTTCCTGTATCTACCCTTTCAAGTCCTGTTAAAATTTTATAGGTTTCCATGAGATCCCCCCTCACTCTTCTGAACTCCAGCGAATATAATCCTAACCGACTCAATCTCTCCTCATACGTCAGTCCCGCCATCCCAGGAATTAGTCTGGTAAACCTTCGCTGCACTCCCTCTATAGCAAGCGTCTGCAGCGCGAGGAACTTCAGCTCAGAGTTAATGAGCTGGAGTCCGAGCTTCGGACACTACGATCCATCAAGGATGGAGAAAGTTACCTGCGCAGATTGTTCCAGGAGGCAGTCTAACCCTTAGGTTAGATACTTCAGATTTGGTCCGTGGTCAGGGAGAGGAGGGTGTGACTATGGATGAGACAGGTATGGGGATCCAGAAGATAGCACTGGAGGAGCCACAGCTCTTGCACTTGTCCAACAGGTTCGAGGCTCTTGCAGTCTGTGTAGGAGAGCAAGGACTGCAGGGAGGATGAGCAAACTGACCAAAGCACCGTGGTGCTGGAGACCTTTCAAGTGGGAGAGTGAAAAGGAATGTAGTAGTAGTAGTAGGGGGCAGTATAATGAGTGTTCTCCGCAGCCGGGACTGTGAGTCCCAAAGGCTGTGTTGCCTACCCAGTGCCAGGGTTAAGGACATTCTCCTCGGGGCTGGAGAGGAACTTGGGCCGGAATTTGACATTGTGGCGGAGGCCCCGCCCATCAGCTGAAAAGTCGGGGGTGGTCCAGCTTCCGCCAGGCCTGGAAGCCACAGATCAATTTTACATGGCCGAGGTCCCTAATTGGCCTTGGTCGGGACTTGCGTTCCTCTGAGGCTGGAGGTCCCGCCTCCGAGCTGCTGGCCAATCAGCGAGCTGGCAGCTCTTCAGTCCCAGCAGCACCACTGGGAGTGGTGATCACTGCTGGGACTGCACCCAGCCCAGGGCAACATCATGGACACTGCCCTCGGAACAAGTAAGCGGGATTTGGGCCTCACTGGGTATAAGGTTGGGCCCCGGCAGGGCGGGGGTGGGGGGGTGGGTTTGGTGGATCAGTCAAGAGGGCGGGGGGAGGTAGTCCAGTAGGGGCAGCTTGTGCCATTGGGGGGGCCCTCTGTGGGGCACAGGGTGCCCAACAGGAGGGGACCCCACCCAAGTCCACAAGGAGGCCCACTTGGTATCACCTCCTCAGCTGGTCAAGTGCCCAGCTGCCCCTGGTAATATACCAGCAGCAGCAGCAGGAGGCCCTTAATTGGCCACTTAAGGGCCTCAATTGGCCTGGGACGGGCGGGCCATTTTCTACCTCCTCCGCCAATTGTAAAATGGCAGCACGGGTGGGTAGGTGATGAGAAGGGCACCCCCAGCCTCCCACTCAATTTTCTGCCCCACCTCCTACCTCCCAGCCCGCTCTGGGGCGGGGGGGGGGGGGGTGGGGGCGGTACCAAGAACATAGGTTGGACAAAGAAAGAGGTTCTGCTACGGGAGCATGAGCAGCTCAGGGCTAAATTAAAGAGCAGAACCACAAAGGTAATAATCACTGGATTACTACCTGAGCCACAAGCAAATTGGCATAGGGTAAATAAGATCAGAGAGTTGAATGCCTGGCTCAAAGATTGATGCGAGAGAAATGGGTTTTAAATCATGGGGCACTTACACCAGTACTGGGGAAAGAAGGAGCTGTTCCACTGGGATGGGTTTCGCTTGAACTGCTCTGAGACCAGTGTCCTGGTGAATCGTATAACTAGGGCTGTAGAGAGGGCTTCAAACTAAATAGTGAGGAGGCGGGGTTCATGTGAGGGGCGATTTAGAAAGTTAACAAGAAAGCACGGGCAATAGTGCAGGGTAGTGATACAGATAATAATCACCAGAGTGTGACAGAAAGAGACAAAGCGTACTAACACAAGAGTGCACCAGGAAATAGGGTCAGATTAGGGAAAAATGGTAAAAAGACAAAATTAAAAGCTCTTTACCTGAATGCATGCAGCATTCAGATAAATTGGAAGAATTGATAGCACAAATAGAAATAAACGGGTTTGATATGATAGCCATTAGAGACGCGGGCCGCGATTTTATGAGTCCCGTGGTGTTCTCGACAACAGGACCGGAAGTTGGCAGAGCTTCTGCTTCTGCCATTTTCCCGTATCCCACACAATTCTATATATAAATGTATGGTGCAGCCAAGGGCACGGGAGGCTCATGCCGTGGGGACAGCCTTTCATTCACCGTCTCTTGGTCAAGCACCGGCTATAAAGCATTCTGTGTTTCAAGCCTCAAGGAGCAGCAGCCTTTGTGCTATTTAAGTGTCTTCAGAGCTACCAAAATTAATTCTCTAACTTATTTGTAACTGCTGTTGCCTTCATTAATTTTTCAAACCCAGCACCAACTCCCCATCATTTTTTTTTCACTGCAGCAAAAACAAAGAAAATGTCAGCCAGCAGGCAGTGTCCCACCCCATGGTTCAGTGATGCTGCCCTGCAGGTTCTCCTCCAGGCTATCAGGGAAAGGTGGGAGGTCCTCTTCCCTGCAGATGGAGACAGACTCTCCCACCTGACCAAGGCGACCTGGATGGAGGTAGCAGAGGAGGTCTTGAACTGACGTGACAAGGAGAACCCCTGGGTTGTCAGAAACGTATCAATGTCTTGCTCAGCTCAGCGAAGGTTAAGTGGTCTTGGCGAAGCTGCTCCATTGTTTTTCTCTTTGGCTCCTTGTCTAGACAGGAGGTAGACAAGGCATGCAGTGGAATGCACAAGCAGCCTTGGTGCCATACACTAAATGCTGACGATTGGCATTTTTTTATGTGCCTGGATGTGTCGTGTGAAAGCCACTCAAGAATGAGTAATGTCAGTGCATGTATACAATGGTTTGATGCAGCTTTTGACATGTCATTAAATCTGCACTGCCTCCTGCAGGATAAATGCACCCACAACCAGCACAGCAGGCAAAGACAGGTGGAGGTGTCCCAGACAATCAGGGTGCTGACACTGGCTGAGGACAAGGCGTCAGAACCCTTTTAAAAAAAAAAGTCCAGCATCTATGTAATCTCTTCAGTCCTCCAAAGGAATCCATTTCCACAATTTTAAAACATGTCCTCACAACATATTAAAAAAAGGAAGTATTTTCATAATACTTCACCTGCAGAATGTTGCTGCATGGTTGTGCAATGCAGAGCATTCAGCATTTATTCGTGACCCCCCTCTGTGATGCCTACTGAAGAGCCCCTCCAGACCGGTCAAGGCAGCGGAAGCGCATTTTCAGCATGCCAATAGTGTGTTCAATGATGGCTCTGGTGGATGTGTGAGCGATATTGTATCTCCCTTCAGCTGTGCTTTGGGGATGCTGCACTTGTGTCATCAACCATGTACAAAGAGGGTAAACCCTTGTCACTCAGGATCCAGCCGTCCACTTTGGCTGATTCATCAAAAACTCACAGCAGCTGTGAGTTCCGCAAAATATCTGAGTCGTGACAGCTCCCTGGGAAACCTGCGCAAACCTGTATTCTTCTTCTTTTGTGGTCGCAGACCAGTTGTACGTTCAATGTGTGGAAGCCTTTGTGACTGACAAATGCAGCAAGCTGTTCCCTGGGAGCTCTGATGGTCACATGAGTGCAGTCGATCACCCCTTGCACTCTAAGGAAACCAAAGATGGCGCGAAGGCTGCAGACCTTGCTGCCTGGCTGTCCTCATCTATGGGTAAGTAGATGAAATCATTGGCTGTAAAGGAGCCATTAGGCAATAGTGACTACAATATGATAGAATTCTACATTGTTTGAAAGTGATTTAGTTTATTCTGAAACTAGGATCTTAAATCTGAACAAAGGAAACTATGAAGGTATGAGGGGCAAGTTGGCTATGGTGGATTGGGAAAATACATTGAAAGATTTGACGGTAGACAGGCAATGACTAGTATTTAAAGAAGTATGATCCAGTTTCAACAAATATACATTCCTCTAAGACACAAAAACCCAACAGGAAAGGTCAATCAACCGTAGCTACCATAAAGGAGTTAAGGATTGCATAAGGTTGCCAGAAAAAGTGGTAAGCCCGAGAATTGGGAGCAATTTAGAGTCAAACCTCCCTGTACATGGATGACGTCGCCGTCTTCTGCTCGGATCCGCTGTCTGTGCGCAGACTGATGAGCATCTGCAACCAGTTCGAACTGGCCTCGGGAGCCAAAGTTAACCACGGCAAGAGCGAGGCCATGTTCTTTGGGAACTGGGCTGACCGATCCTTTGTCCACTTCTCCGTCAGGTCAGATTACCTGAAGGTGCTGGGGATATGGTTCGGAAGGGCCGGGGCGTGCACCAAAACCTGGGAGGAGCGAGTAGCCAAGGTACAACAAAAGTTGAGCATGTGGGGGGCAGCGATCTCTCTCCATTGTGGGTAAGAACCTGGTCATCAGGTGCGAGGCGCTCACGTTGTTGCTGTACGTGGCGCAGGTCTGGCCCATACCCCACTCCTGTGCTGTGGCAGTCACCCGAGCCATTTTCTGCTTCATCTGGGGATCTAAAATGGACCGGGTCCGGAGGGACACGATGTTCAAATCTCTGGACAAGGGCGGGAAAAACGTACCCAATGTGGCCCTCATCCTGATGACCACCTTCGTGTGCGGCTGCATCAAGCTGTGTGTAGACCTCCAGTACGCAAAATCCAAGTGTCACTACATGCTGAGGCTCTATCTGTCCCCGGTGTTGCGAAGGATGGGCCTGGTCACATTGCCGCGGAACGCTCCATGCAGTTGGGCCATGCCGTACCACCTATCCTTCGTGGAGCAGTTTCTGCGGGAAAACACATTTGACCACCGGTCCATCAGGCAGTGGTCTGCACGGAATGTCCTCAAGGCCCTACGGGAAAAGGAGACAGTGGATCCTGTCGGATGGTTCCCCGAGCAGACCGTCAAAGTCATTTGGCGGAATGCCTCATCACCAGAACTTTCAAATAAGCACCAAG
Organism: Heterodontus francisci; assembly: GCF_036365525.1. Taxonomy (NCBI): domain Eukaryota; kingdom Metazoa; phylum Chordata; class Chondrichthyes; order Heterodontiformes; family Heterodontidae; genus Heterodontus; species Heterodontus francisci. Next base: position 124,103,844 of record NC_090371.1, on the reverse strand, counting down.
ACGTAGCTTGGCTGGTGGTGAGAAGAGCCCTCCCCGTCAGATCCCTCATGCACACCCGAAGTCTCGCCCCCTCCGCACAATGCCCCCGTGGTGGCTGTGGTGGGGAAGAGACGGTTGCCCACCTCCTCCTGGAATGTGTCTTCGCAAAGCAGGTGTGGAAAGAGATGCAGTGGTTTTTGTCGAGGTTCATCCCAAGCAGCTCTGTCACACAGGAGTCTGTGCTCTACGGGCTGTTCCCAGGGACACACATCGAGACAAACATCAACTGCTGCTGGAGGACTATCAATTCGGTAAAAGACGCCCTTTGGTCTGCCCGAAACTTGCTGGTCTTCCAGCGCAAAGAGTTGTCTACCACCGAATGTTGCAGACTGGCACATTCCAAGGTCCAGGACTACGTGCTGAGGGACGCACTAAAGCTTGGGGCAGCCGCAGCAAAGGCTCAATGGGGAAAGACCACAGTGTAAGGTCCCCCCACCAAGCTGAACTGAGGGGCTGGATCCATGGGAAACCCCTTGAACTATATCGGGAACATTTCTGTCTCCTGTATAATGTAAAAATGTATCTGGCAGGACAAATGTGAAATGGAAGGGTTGTGAGGCAACTCATAATTGTATAGAAGGAAACTGATCACCTTTGCACTGTTTGTATTTTTTGACTTGATGCTGTTTTAAACTGTTTGGGAATGTAATTTTTACAGATTTTTATGAATAAAGTATATTTTGGAAGTAAAAAAATTTTTTAGAGTCAGACACAGGAGTCTGTGCTCTACGGGCTGTTCCCAGGGACGCACACTGAGATAAACATCAACTGCTGCTGGAGGACTATCAATTCGGTGAAAGACGCCCTTTGGTCTGCCTGAAACTTGCTGGTCTTACAGCGCAAAGAGTTGTCCACGACCGAATGTTGCAGACTGGCACATTCCAAGGTCCAGGACTACGTGCTGAGGGACGCACTAAAGCTTGGGGCAGCCACAGCAAAGGCCCAATGGGGAAAGACCACAGTGTAAGGTCCCCCCCATCAAGCTGAACAGAGGGGCTGGATCCATGGAAAACCCCTCGAACTGTATCCAGAAAATTTTCATTTGCTGTAAAATGTAAAAATGTATATGGCATGACAAATGAAATGGAAGGGTTGTGAGGCAACTCATGATTGTATTGAAGGAAACTGATCACCTTTGCACTGTTTGTATTTTTTGACTTGGTACTGTTTGAAACTGTTTGGTAATGTATTTTTTTCCCACAGATTTTTATGAATAAAGTATATTGTGGAAATAAAAAAAAATTTAGATTCTAACAAAGAAGGACCAAAAAACTGATAAAGGGAAGAGATTATGAATGTAAGCTAGCTAGAAACAAAGGCAGACTGCAATAGCTTCTTTAGGTATGTGAAAAGGAAACTGTTAGCAAGGACGAATGTGGGCCCATTGCAGGCAGAGACAGGAGAGCTTGTGGTGGGGAATGAGGAAATGCCAGAGAGACTAAACAAATACTTTGTGTCTGTCTTCACAGAGGAAGACACAGAAAATCTAGGGAACCAAGGGACTTGTAAAAATGAGGAACTGAAAGTAATTATCAATAAAGAGGTAGTAATCAAAAAATTAATTGGATTGAAAGTTGATAAATCCCCTGGGCCAGATGAGCTACATCCCAGAGTATTGAAGGAGGTGGTTATAGAGATAGTGGATGCTTTAGGGTTATCTTTCAAAATACTATAGATTCTGGAAAAGTTCCTGCAGACTGGAAAGTAGCAAATGTAACGCCACTATTTAAGAAGGGAGCGAGAGAGAGAATAGAGAACTACAACCCTGTTAATTTGACGTCAGTAGCAGGGAAAATGTTAGAATCTATTATAAAGGATGAGATAACTGGACACTTGGAAAATAATGATATGATTGGGCAGAGTCAACATGGATTTATGAAAGGGAAATCATGTTTGACAAACCTGTTGGAGTTTTTTGAGGATGTTACTTGTAGCATAGATAAAGGAAAACCAGTGGATGTGGTGTATTTGGATTTTCAGAAGGCTTTTGATAAGGTCTCACACAGGAGGTTAGTAAACAAAATTAGAGCACATGGGATTGGGGATAATATATTTCGATAGATAGAGAATTGGTAAACAGTCCGAAAGCAAAAAGTAGGAATAAATGGGTCAATCTCAGGATGGAAGGCTGTTACTAGTGGGGTACCGTAAGGATCAGTGCTGGGGCCACAGCTGTCACAATCTATATAAATGATTTGGATATGGGGACCAATTGTAATATTTCCAAATTTGCTGATGACACAAAACCAGGAGGGAATTTAAGTTGTGAGGAGGATGCAAGGAGGCTTCAAGGGGATTTGGACAGGCTAAGTGAATGGGCAAGAACATGGCAGATGAAATATAATGTTCGTGTGAAGTGATCCACTTTGCTAGAAAAAACAGAAAGGCAGAGTATTTCTTAAATAGTGAGAGGTTGGGAAGTGTTAATGTCCAAAGGGACCTGGGTGTCCTTGTTCATGAGTCACTAAAAAGCTAGCATGCAGATGCAGCAAGCAATTAGGAAGGCAAATGGTATGTTGGCCTTCATTGCAAGGGGGTTTGAGTACAAAAGTAAAGATGTATTACTTCAATTGTACAAAGCCTTGGTGAGACCGCAGCTGGAGTATTGTGTACCGTTTTGGTGTCTTCATCTAAGGAAGGATGCACTTGCCATAGAGGGAGTGCAATGGAGGTTCTCCAGACTAATCCCTGGGATGGCGGGATTGTCTTAGGAGGAGAGACTGCAGAAACTGGGCTTGTATTCTCTAGGGTTTCGAAGAATGAGATCTCATTGAAACTTACAAAATTCTTACAGGGCGTGACAGGATAGATGTGGATAGGATGTTTCCTCTGGCTGGTGAGTCTAGAACAAGGGGACACGGTCTCAGAATAAGGGTCAGGCCATTTAAGACTGAGATGAGGAGGAATTTCTTTATTCAGAGGGTGGTGAATCTGTGGAATTCTCTACCCCAGAGGGCTGTGAAAGCTCAATCATTGAGCATGTTCAAAACAGAAATTGATAGATTTCTGAATACTAATGACTTCAAGGGATATGGGGATAGTGGGGGAAAATGGCATCAAGGTAGACGATCAGCCATGATCTGTTTAAATGGGGGAGTAGGCTTGATGGGCTGAATGGCATATTCCTGCTCCTTTTTCCTATGATCCCATGAAATAGGGCATCGGTCACCTCTCTGATTCACCTATGGGTCGCAGACTGTGATATGCAACGTATGTCACCCATTGATCCCTGGAAGGCACCGCTACCAAAAACATTGAGTGCAATAGTCACCTCAAGGGCAGCTGATATGGAATTCCCACCAAACCCAAGCAGTTGCAGGTCATGCTGCATGATCCTTTAAATTTCTGTGACCATTTCATGTGAAAACTTAGGCATCTCTGGCATTGCCTCGCTGACATTTGAAGGTAATTTGTCCTTGTCCTGAGGACGCAATGATGTGCCAGTACCCGTCTTCGATAATGTCATTCCTGGATGTTATCATTCGGAGCATCCTCACCTCCTTGTTCTGCCTGTTGCTGGCATTTAGGCATCATGCATTGAGGGATGAGAGCCCTCTGCAGATTCTCCCACTGCTCTTCTTCCCACGGTAGTAGACAAATTGGATGTACGAGATCCATGTTGCTGCAGCATTGCAAATAATGAAATGAGCAGAGTCTTCCAATTCAGCCTTCTGTTGCCAGTTAGCTGAACCATCGAGGCAATGAGCAGTTCGCTTTTATGTGCCTTAAAATTGCAGCCAGCAGGAAATCCCACCCACTATCATTTATCTCCTCCCACTCTCCTTGCAATCCTTGAGTGGCCAAGTGGTTTGCATTATGTTGGAGAAAATGGCACGTGTACAATTTAAGGCAAGTTTCCCCGCCTTCCAACCTACACTCATCACCCTTGATCCACCCAATGTAACCTTAACCCTTCCCACTGTTACCATTGAACCTCCACCCACATTACCTTGGACGGTGTCACAATCAATTTATTCATGCCATGCTTCCCCCCTGATCCTACTCCCGTTACCATCGAATACCAACTCTGACCCTTGATCCTCCTCAAATCTACCTTAATGTTATTGCCGAGTCCCATTCCCCTCCCTATGATGTTTTTGAATCCCCAACCCTAAGACTTGACCATCCCCCCCTCTACAGAATCCAGTTGCCCCCATTGACTGTGCCCGTTCCCTCTGCCAGCCAATACCCTGAATTTGCCCCACAGGTCTCTGATGTTGACAGCATTCATCCCTCCCTTTAGGCCCCTCATGACCATCTGTTGACTGTAATGTTCAAATCAACCCACCACCCCTGCAGCCGCCCACATCCAACTTCAGCAGCAAAGAAACCACTATAGAGTCATAGAGTCATACAGCACAGAAACAGACCCTTCGGCCCATCGTGTCTGTGCCGGCCGTACAGCACCCAACTATTCTAATCCCATATTCCTGCACTTGACCCATAGCCCTGTATGCTATGGCGTTTCAAGTGGTCATCTAAATACTTCTTAAATGTTGTGAGGGTTCCTGCCTCCACCACCTCTTCAGGCAGTGTGTTCCAGATTCCTACCACCCTCCGGGTCAAAAAATGTTTCTTCAAACCTCCCCTAAACCTCCTGCCCCTTACCCTAAATCTATGCCCCCTGATTCTTGATCCCTCTGCTAAGGGAAAAAGTTTCCTCCTATCTAACCTATCAATGCCCCTCATAATCTTGTACACCTCAATCATGTCTCCCCTCAGCCTTCTGTGCTCCAAGGAAAACAACTCTCGCCTTTTCAGTCTCTCTTCATACCTGAAATGCTTCAGCCCAGGCAACATCCTGGTGAATCTCCTCTGCACCCTCTCCAGTGCAATCACATTCTTCCTATAGTGTGGTGGCCAGAACTGTACACAGTACTCTAGCTGTGGCCTAACTAGCGTTTTATACAGCTCCATCATAACCTCTCTGCTCTTGTATTCTATGCCTCAGCGAAGAAAGGCAAGTATCCCATTATGCCTTCCTAACTACCTTATCTACCTGTGCTGCTGCCTTCAGTGATCTATGGACAAGTACACCAAGATCCCTCTGACTTTCTGTACTTCCTATGCACCTGGACATTCCCCTCCTCACTCCCCTGCTCCTCCTTGCACCCGATCACCCCACCCTTTTTCTTCCCCTGCTCCTCCATGCACCCAGTAACCCACCCTGTCCTCCCTTAGTACCCTCCCCTGCTCCTCCATGCAAACCCCCATGCCTTCACCGCCATCCCGAGAAGAATTGCTCTTACTGAGTTCAAGAAAGAAAAACACTGACCTCAGCCACAATTGAAAAAAGCAGACAGGTGTACGCCACGTATAATTGAACGTGAACCGAGTGGCACGGGAAAACAGCTTGCCATGTTATAATGGCAGGTAGGACTTAATTTGAACAAAGTGTAGGGTAATAAGTATTCATGGTATGGAAATTAATGCAAACTGCAAACTGCCACCCTGCGGGGGGAACCCTGGAATGCTGCAAATATGCCACTGATTTAATTTCAGATAAAAATCCCACCGCCAGAAATCCGAAAAGCAACTCACGCCTGATTAAATCACCCGCACACCACCAAAGCTGCTCCTGCAGGGCCAATAAAATTCCCTCGCAGTCGCAGAGTGACCAATGCTCGGAACTGACCATTCAGGGGTATTTGACATTTCAAAAATATAGGAAGAAAGTAAAAGGAGGTAGGGTAGCTCTGTTAATAAAAGGATGAGATCAGTACATTAGTGAGAAATGATCAAGATGTAGAATCAGTTTGGGCGGAGATATGAAATAGCAAGGGAACGAAGTCACTGGTGGGAGTAGTTTCTACACCACCTAACTGCAGCTACAGTGTAGTACAGAGTATAAATTAAGAAATAATGGGGGCTTGCAAGAAAGGTACTGTAATAATTGTGGGCGATTTTAATCTTCATATCGATTGGACAAATCAAATTGGCAAAGGTAACCTTGAGAATGAGTTCATAGAGTATATTCAGGACAGTTTCTTAGAACCATACATTCTGAAACCGAGCAGGGAACAGGCTATTTTAGATCTGGTAATGTATAAGGCTGCGTTTGCTGACAACACAACCACTTGGTAGCGCAGTACTTGCACATGCACAAATGCAGGCTCTTCAACTGGAATGTCAGTGTCTGCAACTTTCAGGCAGCTGCCAGGATTAAAGATGGCGCTGCTCAATTTATCACAGGAAATGCTTATGGCTAGATCGTTCTAGCAAACTAACCTTACATTAAGTTGGATGGAAGCCCAGTAATATGCTATGTAGCTATAGGATACTAACTGTAATCCTCAGATCCATTTAATATTCCAGTAATCCTATTAAATACAAAAGGAATTTTATGAATGAATTTCCATTGGAAGATAGTGAATTGGCACCCTGATCGATGGAAAAGAAAATCGGGCAGAGTATAAATGTGCTGCCGATTCGTTATTGTGATTCATTTATATGACTGACCAGGACTGATTCACCTGAATGCAGCTACTAGCTCCTGCCCCATTGGCCTCTCTCCCCCTTGGCCACTCGCTTTCTTCCCCTCCTCCCTACCGGCCGCTTCCGCCCCCTCAGCTGCTCGCTCCAGACCTCACTGCTTCCCCCCACCTTCCCTGGCCGATTGTTCCCCACTTGCGCCATCCCACTCTCCAGTCGATCGCTTGCTCTCCAACCCCCTCCAGCCGCTAGTTATCGGCTGTGCTGCTTCCCTCCTCTCGGCCACTCGCTCCCATGTTTGATCAGTCACCATGCACCGCCCGAAAAAGCAAGGCGGGCCGCAAAAGGTGACGGGGCGACATAGGAGCATATGGCCGAGAGGAGGGAAGTGTCACAGCCTATAGCTAGCGGCTGGATTGGGGGCAGGGAAGCGGGGTGCAAGCGGCCGGAGAGCGGGGTTGCGCGAAGCGAGGAACAATCGGCCACGGGAGTGGGGGGCGGAGGTGAAGCAGCGAGGTCTAGAGCTAGTGGCTGAGATTAGGAAGCGTTGAGGTGGGGTGAGAGCAGCTAGTGGGGCGGGAGCAAGTGACGGGGATTGCGCTTCAGCCTCAAAGTCTCCCATTCAGCTGCTTCCTCCTGCCGAGTGGGGGGTTGGATACCTGATGACGCTTTATCGCACATGCGCGAAGGCGGACCAGGCGCAGATACGCGATGACGTAATCCCACGCATGAGCCAGTTAGTCCTGGCAAGATGTAGCTGCGCATGTGCGTATCTTGGCGCACTCTGACGACATCAGTGGGCTGCTGCGTTGTCAGGATTCACTCAATGTATAATGAAACAGGATTAATTAATGATCTCATAGTAAAGGATCCTCTAGGCTAGATGGATCATAACCTGATAGAATTTCACATTCAGTTTGAGGATGACAAACCTGGGTCTGAAACAACTGTCTTAAACTTAAATAAAGGCAATTACAAAGATACAAAGACAGATGGCTAAAGTGGAGAAAATAAGTTAAAAGGTAACATAGCAGGCGGCACAGTGGTTAGCACCGCAGCCTCACAGCTCCAGCGACCTGTGTTCAATTCTGGGTACTGCCTGTGTGGAGTTTGCAAGTTCTCCCTGTGACCGTGTGGGTTTCCTCCGGGTGCTCCGGTTTCCTCCCACATGCCAAAGACTTGCTGGTTGATAGGTTAATTGGCCATTATAAATTGCCCCTAGTATAGGTAGGTGGTAGGGAAATATAGGGACAGGTGGGGATGTGGTAGGAATATGGAATTAGTGTAGGATTAGTATAAATGGGTGGTTGATGGTCGGCACAGACTCAGTGGGCCGAAGGGCCTGTTTCAGTGCTGTATCTCTAAACTAAAAACTATAGTAGATAAATGTCTGCCACTGCTTAAGGAGGTATTTCATAACTCTGAAAGATATATACTATTGAGAAAGACTCTACGAGAAGGATGCACCATCCGTGGCTAACTAAGAAAGTTAAGGATGGTATCAAATTGAAAGGCATACAATGCTGCAAAGATAAGTAGTAGGCCAGAAGATTGAGAAAATTTTAGAAACCAGCAAAGGATGATTAAATAAGAGGAAGGAATTCGAACATGAGTGTAAACTAGCAAGAAATATAAAAACAGACAGTAAGAGCTTCTACAAGTATATCAAAAGGAAAAGAGTAGCTAAAGTAACGTTGGTCCTTAGAGGATGACCCTGGAGAATTAATAATGGGAAACAAGGAAATGGCAAAGTATTTTGTATCTGTCTTCACAGAAGACACAAAAAAAATCCCAGGAATAGTAGAAATTCAAGGGGCAAAAGGGAGGGAGGCACTTGAAATAATCAATTTCACTAGAGAAAAAGTACTAGGAAAACTAATGGGCTTAAAGGCTGACAAGTCCCTTGGACCTGATGGCCTGCATCCTAGGGTCTTAAAAGAAGCCTGATGTTCGTCATTGGAAAAATTCTAGAATCCATTATTAAGTAAGTTCCAGCAGGACATTTAGAAAATCATGATACAATCTAACAGAGACAACATGGTTTTGTGAAAAGAAAATCATCTTTAATAAATTTATTACAGTTCTTTGAGGGTGTGATAAGCAGGGGGAAACCAGCAGTTGTAGTGTATTTGGATTTCCAAAAAGCATATAAGGTGCCACATAAAAGGTTACTATACAAGATAAGAGCTCATGATGTTGGGGGTAATATATTAGCATGGATAAAGGATTGGCTAACTAACAGGAAACAAAGCAAGGATAAATGGATCAATTTCAGGTTGACAAACTGTAACTAGAGAAGTGACGCAGGGATCAGTGCTGGGGTCTCAACTATTTACAATTGATATTAATGACTTGGATGAAGCGACCAAGTGTATTGTAGCCAAATTTGCTGACGATACAAAGATAGGTTGGAAAGCAATTTGTGAGGAGGACACAGTTGGGGAATTTCATGCTCTCCTCCATGGCGGGGAGAGCATATAATCGAGTGGGATGGTGGCAGGGGAACACCGAAATTAGGTCCGGGGCTGAGAGGATGTTTCCCCTCATGGGGGAATCTTGAACTGGGAGCACAGTTTCAGAATAAGGGGTTTTAAGGATCTCCCATTTAAGGTGACGATGAGGAGGAATTTCTTCTCGGAGGATTGTTAGACTTTGGAATTCTCTACCCCAGAAAGCTGTTGAGGCTGGGTCATGGAATATATTCAAGGCTGAGCTAGACAGATTTTTGATCTACAACAGAGTAAAGGGTTATGGAGGGCAGGCAGGACGGTGGAGTTAAGGCCACAATCAGAACAGCCATGATCTTATTGAATGGCAGAGCAGGCTCGAGGTGCCAAATAGCTTACTCCTGCTCCTATTTCTTATGTTCTTAAGCCAAAGACCAAAATATGACAAAATGATTGTTGCAAAATTCGGATATGTAGCACCCATTTTTTGGGCATTACGTATGGCCTTAGAGGTCCAAAATGACATCAGTGGCGTGCATCAGCACGCATTTATGGTACAAGTAATGCCAGACTCCATATCGGTGAGGGCGTTAGTAGATATGCAGTTAGCATGTGCCAGAAGTATGCAGAGTAGATTGATCATTTCACGCCACTGCTGCCAGGAATGACTTCCCCCATCAGGGCTATTTAAACGGATCATCAACTACTTTCAGTTTAGTTGCTGATTGATTTATACTGGCTGTTGCTACAATTGTACAACTGTTTGGTGCTTTCTCGAGTTCTTTAAAAGTTGCTCAAGTCTACAGGGAGTGGAATGGTACGTGCTGAAGGACTTGGTCCTGACTTCTTGGCTTCCGCACAAACCAGTTGCTCCCACACATAGGTGCAGCAATAGGAATTCCCCTTGGAATACAGCATGACTGGGATAATGAATAGAGGTCACACAGAGCAGGCTAAGCTGTTAGCAAAGGGAGGGGGGGGGCTGGAAGGGGAGAAGAAATCTCAGCATGAGGCCATATACACCCAGTTTGTTCAGAGAACAATTCTCCTATCTGAACCTCATTGAGGAACAGTGTGCTACAGCCACAACGGATACCTGAGCAGGGCGAGGACTGCACTGACAATGGCTGTGAAAGTTACCGTGGTCATGAACTTTTATGCTCGGAGGTCCTTTCAGGCTGGAGCTGGAACTATTCGCAATATCTCGCAATTTGCCCTCTGCTGTTGCACAAGGGAGGTCACTGACGTTTTACTGAGAGAACCAACTACATTTCATTCTATCTTGCCAGAGAGAATTAGGTGGAGCGATCTTGCGGCTGAATGAGGATTGCAGGCTTCCTTATGGAGGGGGCAACCTGGACAGCCTTTTTCTGGCCTGACTGACAATGAACACATCATCTGTCTGAGATGCCAGTAAATGCAACTGAAATTCCCCATTCACCAACCATCCCACAGCTTACCTTCCCTCTGTTACTGACAATCACAGCATTCATTTGGCCACAATGCAAAAATAAAAGCCAACACAAAATAAACACTCCAAACCAAAAAGTTAATCGATTAGCTAACACATGCCCTATTGCATACAAACATCAACTAATCACCCTTGTGCATTCCCTTACTACCCATCTTCCATGAGCCTTTGCCTATCCATCTCTCCTACACACTGCTATCCCAGTGGCTGCTGCATGGCTAGTGGAAAGCTACTGATTTTCACTGGGTGAATGCACATGGCCTTGAAGGATGATCTCGAGCAGCTCTGACCCTAGAAGGCCGAGATGGTGTAGTCTGAAGCCAGGCATGGGTGACAGCAGTCTGGGCTGGCTGGCTGACAGGCAATAGCAGAGGCACTGGCAGAGTGGCAGTTGTGGAAGGTCAAGTGCTATCATCCTGAGACAGGAGCGCAGGTTCGTGTGCCGTGGAGTCGCTGGCACTCCCCTCGAGTGTTACCTCAGCAATCCTGCAATCTGTTGGAGGGCATTTTGCTGGACTGCTGAGAGAACTGCAAGCCCCTTTGTATACTGGTAACCACAGCCATAATGCCAGTTGTCTGAGCTTGCATGACAGCAAGCTGAGCTTCCACTTTAGCACACAGACTTTGTGTGGCTTCTGCTTATGCTGCACTGAAACTGAGACATGGCCATCAGACACCATCATAGTGAGGTCCACAAGTGTGCTAACGGAGTTGGCTACCACTTTCAGGCTGGAAAGGCTGGGCTCCAAGCTCTGTTCAAAGTCTTATGCAAAGTTATACCAGACTCCTCCATGATCCTTCACACTGCACACAGGCTTTCTGGCAGGCCTGCCAATAGTCTGAGAATTTCATTGTGCATACCACTCAGCCTTCTTCTGTAGTGTGTCCCATCAAAGTGCTCATCTGAGTTTACTACATCAGAACTCGGTATACAACCTCGTCCTCTGGTGCGCTGGCACCTACACTACCCTTGCTCCCTGCTCTGCATGCAGGCTGGCTTTAGGTAGTCTAGGTTAGTTTTAACTGGTACTGGTTTTGGGTCCCCTGCTGAAGCATTCAGCCACTCAACAGTGCAATGAGCACTGGCTGTACACTTCTATCATGTTCATTTTCAGGCAGCATGATGTTGTACTGCTACATGCATTGGAAGAAACGGACGTATGTTAATCTTGCATCGTGATCCCTGCTGGGGCTACTGAATTTAACCCCCAGAATATTCTCACTGCACCAACACTTTCTTTCCATCCCATTCAAATAGCATATAACAACAGGAATTACTAGATGAAAAAAAGACCAAGGTCTATCCAGTTTGCCTAGAGAAAAATAACAGTTAGTAAATGGGAGAAAGAGTAGATACAGATAAATAGAAGAGACAGAAATATTAGCTAGTGGGGGAGGAAGAGAGTGAGCATAAACGCACGTCACACAGAGTGAGAGGATACACCCAGTAGGCCTCACTGTAGCCTGGCTCTAGTCCAGCATTTTTCTTACTCTAGGCCTGCCGTATCCTTTTTTTAATGTTCTAAATTGATTTCTATTACTGCAGTTATTAAGAAAAGTTTCAGAATATGCAGTCCAAAATAATAAACTGGCTGCTATCCCAACTCCTGTTAATTTAAATACCAGTGTCCACAAATTATTTATAGTACTGCACCTGAATAAATTGGCCCATGTTTGTGTTGTACTATGTCTGACGCAGTGCTTTTATTGGCCTTGAACTGCAATCATATATTCTTAAATGATACAAAATACAATTTCCTGTTACAAAAGAGTTTTGTGCACATTAGAACTTTCTTTTCTCTTCTAATAATTAGATCTTGTGCACCTAGTTCTACAACATAATGTTTCTATAACTAATTGTGGTTTGGGCACCAAACAGTGGATATGACTCAATTCTATGAGAAATGGACTGGCAGGATGAACAAAACTTTCATATAGTTCTAGTGGAGGAGTTAACTCTAACGCCAAAGTGCACAGAGGTCTTTAAATATAGTTGTCACAAGTGTTAAAGGTCCTGGCCCATGGGGCAGTCACATTATTAAAAACAGAGGGTTTCTCATCAATGTGGAACTTTCAGTCTTCTACCCTCTGCTTCTTCTCCCTCAGGCTAAGTCACATTTCCCTTTATTAACTTGAAAAATAATGGAATGAACAATGTTACTTCAAGTGATATCACACAATCTGCATAAAGGCTCTGCTCTAAGATTCATTGTGTGTCTGTATTTTAAACACCTGAGCCATTTATCCAGCTTAAGAGAAGAAATAATGCTCATGGTATTTCACTCCCACCCGAGCCCCTAACTCCAGCTGATTGTCTGACCTCATTATCATTTCCATATTGTAGGTGGGCTCCCAAACCCCTGCAGGAATGCTTCACCAGATTGGGGGAGGAGTTTTCCTGCAGCAAGTCTCAGAGGTTTGTCACAGTGTAAGGGTGCTGGTGGCCTCAAAGTTGCCAGTAAAACATCCTGTGCTAAGTACCCCTCAGTGAGCAACTGCATGGATTTTGCCACCAGGGAAAATTGACAGCACCACACCACCATCCCCACCTCCCCCACATCAATCAACATAGTGGCCATTGGGGACTAATAGATGTTCCCTACATCCAAAGCTGAAGGACATATTTCTTTAATTTGTACCTTAAAATCCACTCCAGTTCCTGAGCAATTCTCCAACCCCTTGCCCCACTCTTAAATCCCCAGGAAGTCGAGAAGGGGTGGGTGGGAAATTGTAATTAACTTTAGCATCAGTGTTGTTCCATTTCTGATGCAGTGCGTTTAAGCACTAAGATTTGATTATTTAAAGGGATGCCCTCCCTCTAAATGTTATGGACCCAGTTAAATATTATTTTATTACATTTGCAAACAATATCTTCCTGCTGCGATTATCAGATTTATTTGAACTATATCAATGATTTGGATATAAGGCTAGAGGGACTGCAGTTGATACTAAAATACTTCCAAAAATCAGAGACTTTGAGCAGATTTGATTGAAATATTGAGAATTATGAAGGGATTAGACTAAGGCATAGCAAAACATTCTGATGGGCAAAGGAAGCTGAAACTTGATAAATTGAGGAATGTGCAATATAATGGTAAATGGAATTCAATGTCCATCAATGTGAGATGGTACATTTAGCTTAAAAATAATTATTCTGCGAATGTAACTGCCACAAAAAAACAATCTACTGCAGCACAAAATTTCCAAATAGCTCTGAATCATTCAAGGCAGGCTGTTTTAAAGCTTGTATGCCAAGGAGTGAGAATATCCCTTTTAAAAAAAAAATGAAGAGGAAGAAAATGTTTTGGACGTGAATTCAGAAATGTTTCCTCAATGGCTTAACAAATTATCCTCTGAGCAGGTGAGGCGTACAGATCAGAAACGTCCCAAATTTGACTCTGGGATGAGAATGTCTTATCTGTTTTGAATCTAAAACTGAAGGCTCAATTCTGTCAAATCACTAATAGCAGGGAACCTCACATGCTGGAACCAAACATCAGCAATGCAGGTGTATACTCCCAGAAATATGCCATCCACTTTATAGTAACTGATCTGAGAAAACTCACTAAATTTAGAAACCATAAGCTAACACAAAGGAGCAATAGATTGTATTTGCATTGAAATATAATTATCTGAACCATCTCAACACTCATCCCTCTCAACCACATCAAAAATAGGAATTCATCCAACATGAGAACTTTTTCAGTAAAAACAATATTAAGAAGCAAAGTTTTAGAATTATTGCTTTGTATCAACCAAATAATATTGTTATGGGGAATGGTAGCATAGTGGTTACAGGACTAATCATGCAGAAACCTGGACTAATGATTCAGAGACATGAATTCAAATCCTACCATGGTAGTTGGGGAATTTAAATTCAGATAATTAAATAAATCTGGAATGAAAAAGCTAGCATCAGTAGTAGTTTCATGGTCACTATCAGATTGTTGTAAGAACACATCAAGTTCACTAATGTCCTTCAGGGAAGGAAAACTACTGTCCTTACCCGATCTGGCCTACATGTGATGCCAGACTCACAGCAATGTGGTTGACTCACAACTGCCCTCTGAAATGGCCAAGCAAGCCACTCAGTTGTCAAGAAGGCAGCTCAACACTACCTGCCCAAAGGCAATAAATGCTGGCTTTGCCAGCAATGCCACATCCTGTGAATGAATTAAAACAAGACAGGAGCAATTACATATTGTATACAATTCTGGGCGCCACACTATAGGAAGGATGTGATTGCACTGGAGAGGGTGCACAGGAGATGCACCAGGATGTTGCCTGGGCTGGAGCATTTCAGCTATGAAGTGAGACTGAAAAGGCCAGGGTTGTTTTCCTTGGAGCAGAGAAGGCTGAGGGGGGACATAATTGTGGTGTACAAAATTATGAGGGGGGTAGATAGGAAGAAACTTTTTCCCTTAGCGGAGATGCCAATAACCAGGGGGCATAGATTTAAAGTAAAGGGCAGGAGGTTTAGAGGGGATTTGAGGAAAAATGTTTTCACCCAGAGGGTGGTTGGACTCTGGAACACACTGCCTGAAGAGGTGGTAGAGGCAGGAACCATCACAACATTTAAGAAGTATTTAGATGAGCACTTGAAATGCCATAAATACAAGAAATGCTGGAATCACTCAGCAGGTCTGGCAGCATCTGTGGAAAGAGAAGCAGAGTTAACATTTTGGGTCAGTCATCCAGTTCCGATGAAGGGTCACTGACCCGAAACGTTAACTCTGCTTCTCTTTCCACAGATGCTGCCAGACCTGCTGAGTGATTCCAGCATTTCTTGTTTTTATTTCAGATTTCCAGCATCCGCAGTATTTTGCTTTTATTTTACTTGAAATGCCATAGCAGACAAGGCTATGGGCCATGCTGGAAAATGGGATTAGAATAGATAGGTGCTTGATAACCGGCACGGACACGATGGGCTGAAGGGCCTGTTTCTGTGCTGTATAACTTTATGACTTTATATTTAAAGAAGGATATACTTGCCTTGGAGACGGTACAGCAAAGGCTCACTAAATTGTTTCCTGGGATGAGACGGTTGTCCTATGATGAGAGGCTGAGTAAATTGCATCTATATTCTCTGGCGTATAGAAGAATAAGAGGTGATCTCATTGAAATGTACAAGATTCTGAAGAGGCTTGACAGGGTAGACACAGAGGTTGTTTCTGCTGGCTGGGGAATCTAAAACACAGGGGCACAGTCTCAGGATAGGGGGCTGATCATTGAGGTCTGAGGTGAGGAGAAATTTCTTCATTCAAAGGGTTGTGAGTCTTTGGGATGCTCTATTCCAGAGGGTTGTAGATGCTCCATTGTTGAATATATTTAAGGCTCAGATAGATTTTGGGGTTTCCGAGGGAATCAAGTGATATGGGGAATGGGTGGGCAAATGGAGTCAAGACTGAGGGTCAGCCATGATCGTATTGATGTATTGAATGGCAGAGCAGGCTCATGGGGCCTTAGGGTCTACTCCTATTCCTATTTCTTATGTTTATTAGATACAACATGACCATCTTATTGATCAAAAAAATTACCTATAAAAGTACATCAATGCTACAGAAGCTTTTTAAATAGCAAAATAAAGATAAAAATCTACATGAAACTCATTTAAATCTTTCATGGCTATTAGTGTGTTGATTGGTTGGCCTCCTTCCATCTACGAAAGATGATGGACACGCAGCAAACAATCCATTTAGTTGGGGTGTCTTCTTTTGGTGCACCTTTGCTGATAGCTGTGAAGGCCAAACCTCGGGAGGCAGGTTCTGCTACAAATGCCACAAGAAGCTGCCTACTGACGTTGTGTATTAAGTTTCCTGGTTCCCATATGTTAGAAATAATTGCACTTTAGACTTGGAAAGGCTGGAGTTCTTTGTTTATTCATTCAGCTTCCATGCTGCCTGGTAACAGGACTACCCTAGGCTGGTGTCCTGTTACATATCACATGACTCTCTAGTGCAGCTGTGAATGTGGTCCCCGGAACACTTGCACATAACAATTAGTTCCTAGCTAATTAGTTCCTAGCACTTTACAGATAGTATAACAAACTATAACACTGTGAGTTGTTGTTTCAGGCATTGGCATCTGTTGCCAAGCTGCTTTAGTCACTGGTCTTCATGGTAATACATGCCACTACACAGGATGTGTTGCCATTTTCCTCTTTTGCCAGCTAGTGACTCCCAGGTGCGATAGTTGACATTTAAGGCCTTTATGTCATGCTTACAAGCATCTTTGACTGGTCATCTGGCCCCGGCTACCTCACCCTACAGAGGGTCCTTGGATATGTGTCTTCCGTCCTGCGGATGTGTCTGATCCACCAAAGACACCTATGTTTGATTTCTGCTAACACACTTGGGACCTCTGCCTTTGAGACGACTGCCATATTTGTGACTATGTCCTGCCAGGATATACCCATAATGTGCCGCGGACAGCGAAGATAAAATTATTGACCTCTTTTCCTGATAGCTGCAAGTTGCCCATGTTTCACAGCCGTACAGCAAGGTTCTGAGAACACAGACCATATAAATCATCAGCTCAGTCCTAAGTTTGATGGCTCCACTTCCGACAGTTTCGGAGCGAAGAATGGAGTGAAACAGGATTGTATCCTAGCCCCCACTCTATTCGGCATCTTCTCCTTCATGCTCCTGACCTTAGCCTTCCCTGCAGATAAAGAGGGAGCCTACTTGCACACTAGGTCAGATGGCAAGCTCTACAATCTATTCAGGCTGAAAGTGAAACAAAAAACACATTGCGTCCTGATCAGAGAACTCCTGTACACTGATGATACTGCGCCAGTCAGAACACGGAAACTCAGCTATTCGTGTGCATAATGAGTTTAATAGCTCATTAATCCCAGATGACAAGCCACATGCGCCCCAGTACTCTTTTCATGCCTACAGGATTTAAAGTGCTGTCAAGCAGACAGGGATCCAGCAATGTACTTGAAGTTTTTATTGATTTACTAGGATCATAAGGGCGGCTCTCTATCACTTTGATAGAGAACCACTCATCAGGAATCTCAACATGACGTCTGGAAAAAAAGGTTATTTTTTACTAACTTGATTTAATTTTTTGACATAGTTAACTATGTTGGTGGATGGGACTAGCTAATGCATACCATCTACATGGATTTTTAGAAGCCTTTGATGATACCTCACAATAGGTTGTTCTACAAGAGAGAACCTTATGGATTTGATGGGAAATTGCTGCAGTAGATTTAGAATTGACTGCATTCCCATAGGCAGAAAGTGGTTTTAATGGCTATGGATCTGCTTGCAGACAAGTTACCAGTGGTGTCCTGCAGGGATCAGCATTAGGGCCATTGTTATTTGATGGATTCTCCCATCACTTCGACGGATGAGTGTTCCGCAAGGACATTGGTTTTTCACTGTCAAGGTTGGTGTTGTCTCATATGTGAAGTTAAACCAAATCTTGATTTGCAGATCTGATTGTAAATATTACATATGAAACCACAGTTGGAGGGCTGGATGAAGGCACTGGCTTTGCGGAGTGATCACTTGCCCTGTAGGGACCTGACTGTTCTCCTCAAATGTTGAGATGCTTGATGACAGATAATTCTCTATTTGGATCTGTTCATGGCTTTTTTACCCCCATGTAGTGGGGTCCAACTTACAGGCTCTGAGATTGGCTTTCAGAATCTCTTTGTATCTAAGTTTGTGACATCCTATGGTGCGGGTTCCCATTCTCAGCTGGCAGTAAAATACTGACTTTGTGGGAATCCTCTATGCGAGCCACATGGCCAACCCAGTGAAGCTGAGCTCTGGTGAGCATGCTCTCGATACTTGGTGTGCGACACCCTGCAAGAACTTCAGTGTTAGGGATTTTGTCCTGCCACATGATGTTGCAGACAGATCTTAAGCAGTGAAGGTGGAATGCATCTAGTTGCTTTTTGTGACGCCAGTAGTTGTCCATGGCCTACAACCATAGGGAAGTGATGCGGGAACCACTGCCAGGTAAACTTTGATCTCTGTTTTGAGACAGACTCCATTCTGTCTCTAAAGCCTGTGGGTGAGCCTGCTGAATGTTGAACTTGCTTTTGCCAAGCGATGGGTGATTTCATCGTCCAATGTGGTGGTGTTGGAGAGGATACTCCCAAGATAGCAGAACCTCTGAATGGAGTTGAGGGGTGTATTGTTGATTGTGACTGTGGGGTCTTGGAGTTTGTAGCCAGGGGTAGGTTGGTACAAGATCTCTGTCTTTTACAGACTTATTGTAAGGCGAAGCTTTGATGCTTGGGCAAAGCCGTCAACAAACAGCTGGATGTCCTCTGGAGTGCATGCTATGAGAGCACAGTTGCCGGCAAGCAAGAGCTGACTTTGTAGCTTTTTTTTGATCTTTTTGCGAGGCTTGAACCTTTGCAGATTGAAGAGGTCACCATCTGTCCTGAGTTGAATGTGTACTCCTATGTCATATATAGGAGTATATGAGAGCGTGGCCGAAAAGTCGATGGTAAACAGAACTGGAGTCATTACGCAGCCTTGCTTGGTGCCATTGGCGACAGAAAAGACATCTGATAAGGCACCATTCTGCATCATACTGACCAGCATGCCATCATGAAATGAGCAGATGACCCTGATCATCTTTTCAGGGCAGCCATATTTGTATAGCACCTGACACTGGCCTTCATGCTTTATTGTGTCAAAGGCTTTGGTCAGGTCAACGAACACCACGTAGAGGTCCTTGTTCTGTTGGCAGGACTTTTCTTAAATTTGGCGCGCCACAAAGATCATGTCGACTGTTCCTCGTCCAGCATGAAAGACACACTGTGATTCTGGGTACACTTTCAGTGCTGTATCTCTAAAACTAAAAAAAACTGAGTCTGTAAGATGAGTGACAATCCTTATGAGAATAGCCCTTGCAAGAATTTTTCCCGCTGGCGAGAGAAATGAAATTCCACAATGATTGTTACAGATGGACTTGCTTCCCTTCTGTTAGTACAGGTGAGTTAGAGAAGCATCCTTGTAATCTTGGGGCACAATGCATAAGAGGCGAGTGAGTTTCCGAACCATGTGAGCTCCTCCGCACTTGAATACATCAGGTGGAATGCCATCGGCTCCCAAAGACTTACCCACAGGCTTTATGGCCTTTCTGCACTGTAACAATTCTGTGATCCTGCAGGGATTGGTATTAGGGCCATTGTTATTTGCTACTATCATTAATGGCCTAGATGTAGGTTTTGGGGGAATGGTCCGCAAGCTTGCAGATGATATAAAGATTTGTATGACTCCGGATGAGAATAAACTACTGCGAGCAGATCTTAATGTGATGGGGAAATGGCATGATAATTAGCAAACGGTATTAAACTGAGATAAATGTAGTATTATGCACATGGCCAGGATCAACACCGAGTATATTTACCCTCGGGTAAAAAAATTGAAGTCTGCAGTTTGGTGTTATAGTGCAGAATTTTTTTTAAGGTTCACAACCAATGCTGTGAAGCAATAGCCAAAGCAAATAAGATACCAGGTTTCATTCCCAGGACAAGTCAATAGTAAATAAAACACACCATTTTGTTTGTGTATAAGTCTTTGGCTAGGCCTCACATAGAATACTGGGTCCAAGTGTGGTCCCAGCATTGGAGAATAATAACAGAGGCTTTGGAAAAGGTTCCGAAGAGGACGACAAGAATAATAACCAGCTTAAAATACCTGAAGTTACCAATTTAGGCTTAAAAAGCTGGGTATATTTACTTTATAGATGCACAGACTCTAGGGTGATTTGTTAGAGGTGTTTAAAATAATAAAGGGACTACATATTAACATATTGTCATATTGACAGACTATTTCAATTAGATAGGTGAAAGAGGACTGAGGTCATGCATATAACTTCATAGATCATAAAACTGTTACAACAGAGAAGGAGGCCATTTGGCTCATTGTGTCTGCCAGCTCTCTGTGAGTACAACTCTGCTAGGCTCAGTCCTCTGCCTTTTCCCTGTGGTCCTGTAACTTCTTTGCTCCTCAGATAATTATCTAATTCCCTTTTGAAAGCCTCGATTAACTCTGCCTCCACCACACTCTCAGGTAATGTGTCATGCTAGGCCCCCACCTGCCATGAATGAGGCACATTAATATGGTCATGAATATGTTTTTATTATTTTAGTTTAAATTCAAAGAAATGCTGGAAATACTCAGCAGGTCTGGCAGCATCTGTGGAGAGAGAAGCAGAGTTAATGTTTCATCAGATCACTGACCTGAAACTTTTTCCCTTAGCGGAGATGCCAATAACCAGGGGGCATAGATTTAAAGTAAAGGGCAGGAGGTTTAGAGGGGATTTGAGGAAAAATGTTTTCATCCAGAGGGTGGTTGGACTCTGGAACACACTGCCTGAAGAGGTGGTAGAGGCAGGAACCATCACAACATTTAAGAAGTATTTAGATGAGCACTTGAAATGCCATAAATACAAGAAATGCTGGAATCACTCAGCAGGTCTGGCAGCATCTGTGGAAAGAGAAGCAGAGTTAACATTTCGGGTCAGTCATCCAGTTCCGATGAAGGGTCACTGACCCGAAACGTTAACTCTGCTTCTCTCTCCACAGATGCTGCCAGACCTACTGAGTATTTCCAGCATTTCTTGTTTTATTTCAGATTTCCAGCATCTGCAGTATTTTGCTTTTATTATATTGATTTTAAACTGTTGCTGGAGTGAGAAAAGGGCTTGTTAAACAGATCAGCCATGGCTGGAAAAAGACATTTACATATTAACAGACAGTGATTGGAAGGATAATGGACCATTCCCTGACACATTCAACCCACAATGGACCTTGATCACCAGGGATTGTGTGTAAGAGGAGCATTCCAGAGACTGCTAAAGTGATACAATCCAGGACTGGTTCGACCAGCTGGTCACATGACTAACTGGCTGCCCCAGGGATTTTTGAACTGGCCACAGAGTGTTTGAACTCAGAAAGACGTTTGCTCCTGGACTGAGAAGATCCCTCCTGTCTGCTCCCATCTCTTTCTCACAAGCCTCTGAACCTGCTGAAGATACATGAACCCCAAGAGAGAAAAGTCTCCTACAGCTAACAAGGTTTAAGAAGAATACTGGGCCCCAACGAAAAGCAAGATCTACCTACAAGCAAGGACTCTACAGTTAGCTCGAAGAACTGTAACAACAACTCTTCAGATATTGCCTCAAACCTTTCCACTTTATTTTTCTTCAGTTCTTTTCTGTCTCTATTTGCATGTGTGTATCAGCTATGCATGCTAGCGTGGGCGTGTCGTGTATCCATAGACGTCAACCGAATTAGAGTTTAAGTTCAAGTTTAATAAATTTCAACTTTTCTTCGTTAAAGCTAAGAAAGCCTGTTTGTGCTGGTTTCTTTGGCTTATAATTGGAAAGTAGTGAACAAGGATTCACCAAGGGGGAGCTAAAAACACGGTGTGTTTAAAATTAAAGTCTGTTATGGTAAGATCAGGCAAAGGCTGAGATGGACCCCTAGACACCTTTCTCACTTGGTCGTAACATAATGCATTCCAGATCCTAACCTCTCAGTGCAAAAAACAGTTTTTCCTCATGTCATCGTTGTTTCTTTTGCCAATCACCTTAAAATTTCTTTGCCAAAGGCAACAGTTTCTCCCTATCTACACTGTCCTGACCCCTCATGATTTTGAACAGCTCTATTAGCTCTTAATCTTCTCTTCTCGAAGGAGAAAAACCCCAGCTTCTCCAATCTATCTACACAAGAAGCTCCTCAGTCCTGGAACCATTCTCGTGAATCTTTTCTGCACCCTCTCTCATGCCTTCACATCCTTCCCAAAGTGTGGTGCCTAGAACTGGGCACATATACTCCAGTTGAGGCCAAACCAGTGTTTTATACATGTGCAACATAACTTCCTTGCTTTTTTATTCTATGCCCCTATTAATAAAGCATACGGGAACCTGAGCTTTATAAACTGCTTTCTCAACCTGCCCTGCAACCTTCAATGATTTGTGCACCCACATCTTCAAATCTCTCTGCTCCTGCAGCCCCTTTAGAACTGTATCCTTTATTTGATATTGCCTCTCCTCATTGTTCCCACCAAAATGAATCACTTCGCAAGGGCAAAACTAGATTAGATGTCAGAAGGTTCTTGTTTTCCCAGAAGATAGTAGACTACGAAACAAGTTGCACTCATGTTCAGAGTGCTAATTTGCTACTTACCTTTAAACAAGGGCTGGACCAGCTCCTGATTGGGGCAGAGATCATGGCATACAAAAGGTAATAGGAAGTAATAAAAATCATGGTTAATGTGGTCTTCTGGACTACTTTTGATTGCCAGAGGGTCAGAGAGGAATTTTCCCGATTTTGCCCTGAATTGGCATTACATTTTTGTTTTCAAATCTGTTTTTGGTCTCTTCTGAGAGATTACCTCGTTACTGATGGTTGGGGCTGGGGTGGAAGGGGGTTTGTTGGGAATCATGATGCTTTATGACATCATGTCTACAGGCTCGACTGACAAGCAGTTATTTTCCAGTCCATCATTTTCATATGTTTCTGTGTTCTTTTTAAATAACAGACCTGGGCCAGTTAAGCTGCAGTAAGCTTCTGCAGTGACTTTGCACCCCTGGAATGAGGGCCAATGTCAGGGCTGCAGACCTGCCCCAAATGCCCTTCAGTGGATTTTCGGGCCCTATTTCATTATAAATTCAATTTTTATTTTTCAAATTTATTGCCGAGGAAGACCATGGATGATTTAGTAGCCAATAAATAAAACTGACCACCTACAGTGACACAGTAAGTGCAGTAAGTTTAGTTTTAGTTTAGTTTAGAGATACAGCACTGAAACAGGCCCTTCGGCCCACCGAGTCTGTGCCGACCATCAACCACCCATTTATACTAATCCTACACTAATCCCATATTCCTACCACATCCCCACCTGTCCCTATATTTCCCTACCATCTACCTATACTAGGGGCAATTTTTTTTATAATAGCCAATTTACCTACCAAACTGCAAGTCTTTTGGCTTGTGGGAGGAAACCGGAGCACCCGGAGAAAACCCACGCAGACACAGGGAGAATTTGCAAACTCCGCACAGGCAGTAACCAGAATTGAACCCGGGTCGCTGGAGCTGTGAGGCTGCGGTGCTAACCACTGCGCCACTGTAAGCCTACAAATGAATCTTGAACCTCCTCCATCAGCAGGTCTGAGGAATATGCAGTTGTTCTGCAGCAGGACACAGTATCCACAAAAAAGTGGTGCCTGCTCCTGTAGCCTGTAGAGGTTGTGATGTTTATGCTCAGCTGTGCGATTAATTGTGCAGGATCTGCAGTTGATGGTTATTTTGGTGAAGGTAAGACTGCTCCAGACCTTTTAGTGCTTGACCAATGAGTAGAATCTAGCAATGAAAACAAGACAAAAGTGGAAAGGCATAGCAGGTCAGTTAGCATCTGCAAAAAGACAGATTCTGACATTTACACGTGTGTATCCTTCATCCAAACAGAATGAAGGGTTACATACTTGAAATTTCTTTTCTCTTTCCAAATGCTTTTTTAAAATTCATTCATGGGATGTGGGCATCGCTGGCTAGGCCAGCATTTATTGCTCATCCCTAATTGCTCTCGGGAAGGTGGTGGTGAACCGCCTTCTTGAACCGCTGCAGTCCATGTGAGGTAGATACACCCACAGTGCTGTTAGAATCACAGAATCATAAAGCGCAGAAGCGGCCCTTCAGCCCATTGAGTCTGCACCGATGCATTAAAGACACCTGACCTGTCTACCTAATCCCATTTGCCAGCGTTTGGCCCATAGCATTGAATGTTATGACATGCCAAGTGCTCATCCAGGTACTTTTTAAAGGATGTGAGGCAACCCGCCTCTACCACCCTCCCAGGCGGTGCATTCCAGACTGTCACCACCCTCTGGGTAAAAAAAGTTCTTCCTCAAATTCCCCTTAAACCTCCTGCCCCTCACCTTAAACTTGTGTCCCCAAGTAACTGACTCTTGAACTAAAGGGAACAGCTGCTCCCTATCCACCCTGTCCATGCCCCTCAATCTTGTACACCTCGATCAGGTCACCCCTCAGTCTTCTCTGCTCCAGCGAAAACAACCCAAGCCGATCCAACCTCTCTTCATAGCTTAAATGTTCCATCCCAAGCAACATCCTGGTGAATCGCCTCTGCACCCCCTCCAATGCAATCACATCCTTCCTATAATGTGGCGACCAGAATTGCACACCGTACTCCAGCTGTGGCCTTACCAAAGTGCTATACAACTCCAACATGACCTCCCTGCTTTTGTAATCGATGCCTCGATTGATAAAGGCAAGTATCCCACATGCCTTTTTCTTCTTCTTCTTCTTCTCCTTCTTTGGCCTCCTTGTTAGAACATTAGAACATCGAGAGACAATGGGTAAGTGCCTGGAGGTGGTCAGTGGTGTGTGGAGCAGCTCCTGGAGTGGCTATAAAGGCCAATTCTAGAGTGACAGGCTCTTCCACAGGTGCTGCAGAAAAATGTGTTTGTTGGGGCTGTTAGACAGTTGGCTCTCCCCTTGCGCTTTTGTCTTTTTTCCTGCCAACTACTAAATCTCTTCGACTCGCCACACTTTAGCCCCGCCTTTATGCTGCCCGCCAGCTCTGGCGAACGCTGGCAACTGACTCCCACGACTTGTGATCAATATCACAGGACTTCATGTCGCGTTTGCAGACGTCTTTAAAGGGGAGACATGGACGGCTGGTGGGTCGGATACCAGTGGCGAGCTCGCTGTACAATGTCTCTTTGGGGATCCTGCCATCTTCCATGCGGCTCACATGGCCAAGCCATCTCAAGCTCCGCTGACTCTGTAGTGTGTATAAATTGGGGATGTTGGCCGCCTCGAGGACTTCTGTGTTGGAGATACGGTCCTGCCACCTGATGCCAAGTATTCTCCGGAGGCAGCGAAGATGGAATGAATTGAGACGTCGCTCTTGGCTGACAACGTTGTCCAGGCCTCGCTGCCATAGAGCAAGGTACTGAGGACACAGGCTTGGTACACTCGGACTTTTGTGTTCCGTGTCAGTGCACCATTTTCCCACACTCTCTTGGCCAGTCTGGACATAGCAGTGGAAGCCTTTCCCATGCGCTTGTTGATTTCTGCATCTAGAGACAGGTTACCGGTGATAGTTGAGCCTAGGTACGTGAACTCTTGAACCACTTCCAGAGCGTGGTCGCCAATATCGATGGATGGAGCATTTCTGACGTCCTGCCCCATGATGTTCGTTTTCTTGAGGCTGATGGTTAGGCCAAATTCATTGCAGGCAGCCGCAAACCTGTCGATGAGACTCTGCAGACACTGTTCAGTGTGAGATGTTAAAGCAGCATCATCAGCAAAGAGGAGTTCCCTGATGAGGACTTTCCGTACTTTGGACTTTGCTCTTAGACGGGCAAGGTGGAACAACCTGCCCCCTGATCTTGTCTGGAGGAAAATTCCTTCTTCAGAAGACTTGAACGCATGTGAAAGCAAGTGTCCCATATGCCTTTTTCACCACCCTATTAACCTGCCCTTCTGCCTTCTGGGATCTATGGACAAACACGCTAAGGTCCCTTTGTTCCTCGGAACTTCCCAGTGTCAGGTCATTCATTGAATACTTCCATGTCACATTACTCCTTCCAAAGTGTATCACCTCACACTTTTCAGGGTTAAATTCCATCTGCCACTTTTCTGCCCATTTGACCATCCCGTCTATATCTTCCTGTAACCCAAGACACTCAACCTCACTGTTAACCACTCGGCCAATCTTTGTGTCATCTGCGAACTTACTGATCCTACCCCCCACATAGTCATCTATGGCGTTTATATAAATGACAAACAATAGGGGACCCAGCATAGATCCCCGTGGTATGCCACTGGACACTGGCTTCCAGTCACTAAAACAGCCTCGTCATCACTCTCTGTCTCCTACAGCTAAGCCAATTTTGAATCCACCTTATCAAGTTACCCTGTATCCCATGTGCATTAGGAAGGGAGTTCCAGGAGTTTGACACTGTGACAGTGAAGGAACAGCGATATAGTTCCAAGTAAGGATGGTATGTGACTTGGAGGGGAACTTGCAGGTGGTGGTGTTGCCATGCATTTGCTGCCCTGTCCTTCTAGTTGGTAGAAGTCGCGGGTTTGGAAGGTGGTGTCTAAGGGGCCTTGGTGCGTTGCTGCACTGCATCTTGTAGATGGTACACACTGCTGCCACTGTGCATCGGTGGTGGAGAGAGTAAATGTTTGTGAATGGTGTGCCAACCAAGTGGGCTGCTTTGTCCTGGATGGTGTTGAGCTTCTTGAGTGTTGTTAGAGTTGCACTCATCTAGGCAAGTGGAGAGTATTCTATCACACTCCTGACTTGTGCCTTGTAGATGGAGGACAGGCTTTGGGGAGTCAGGAGGTGAGTTACTCGCCGCAGGATTCCTAGCCTCTGACCTGCTCTTGTAGGCATGGTATTTACATGGCTACTCCAGTTCAGTTTCTGGTCAATGGTAGCCCCTGGGATGTTGATAGTGGTGGATTCAGCGATCGTGATGCCATTGAATGTCAAGGGAAGATGGTTAGAGTCTCTCTTGTTGGGAGATGGTCATTACCTGGCACTTGTGTGGCGCGTATGTTACTTACCACTTATCAGCCCAAGCCTGGATATTGTCCAGATCTTGCTGCATTGCTACATGGACTGCTTCAGTATCTAAGGAGTCACGAATGGTGCTGAACATTGTGCAATCATCAGCGAACATCCCCACTTCTGACCTTATGATTGAAGGAAGGCCATTGATGAAGCAGCTGAAGATGGTTGGGCCTGGGACACTACCCTGAGGAACTCCTGCAGTGATGTCCTGGAGCTGAGATGATTGACCTCCAACAACCACAAACATCGTCCTTTGTGCTGGGTATGGCTCCAACCAACCGAGCATTTTCCCCCTGATTTCCATTGAGTTCTGTTTTGCTAGGGCTCTTTGGTGCCATACTCATTCAAATGCTGCCTTGATGTCAAGGGAAGTCACTCTCTCTTCGCCGCTCGAGTTCAGCTCTCTCATCCATGTTTGAACCAAGGCTGTAATGAGGTCAGGAGCTGAGTGGCCCTGGAGGAACCCAAACTGAGTGTCACTGAGCAGGTTATTGCTAAGCAAGTGCCGCTTGATAACTCTGTCAATGACCCCTTCCATCACTTAACTGATGATTGAGAGTAGACTGATGGAGCAGTAATTGGCCGGGTTGGACTTGTCCTGCTTTTTGTGTACAGGACATACCTGGGCACTTTTCCAAATTACCGGGTTGATGCCAGTGTTGTAGCTATACTGGAACAGCTTGGCTAGGGGCGTGGCAAGTTCTGGAGCACAGGTCTTCAGTCCTATTGCCGGAATATTGTCAGGGCCCATTGCCTGTGCAGTATCCAGTGCCTTCAGTCATTTCTTGATATCACGCAGAGTGAATCGAATTGGCTGAAGTCTGGCATCTGTGATGCTGAGGATTTCAGGAGGAGGCCGAGATAGATCATCAACTTGGCACTTCTGGCTGAAGATTGTTGCAAATGCTTCAGCCTTACCTTTCGCACTGATGTGCTGGACTCCCCCATCATTGAGGATGAGGATATTTGTGGAGCCACCTCCTCCAGTTAGTTGTTTAATTGTCCACCACCATTCACGGCCGGATGTGGCAGGACTGCAGAGCTTGGATCTGATCCACTGGTTATGGGATCGCTTAGCTCTGTCTATCGCATGCTGCTTCTGCTGCTTGGCATGCAAGTAGTCCTGGGTTGTAGCTTCACCATTTTGAGATATTCCTGGTGCTGCTCCTGGCATGCCCTCCTGCACTGTTCATTGAACCAGGGTTAGTCTCCTGGCTTGATGGTAATGGTAGAGTGGGGAATATGCCAGGGCATGAAGTTACAGATTGTGGTCGAGTACAATTCTGCTGCTGTTGATGGCCCACAGCGCCTCATGGATGCCCAGTTTTGCATTGCTAGATCTGTTCGAAATCTATCCCATTTAACATGGTGGTAGTGCCATACAAATGATGGAGGGTATCCTCAATGTGAAGGCGGGACTTTGTCTCCACAAAGACTGTGTGGTGGTCACTCCTACCAATACTGTCATGGACAGATGCATCAGCGGCAGGCAGATTGGTGAGGACGAGGCCACGTATGTTTTTCCCTCTTGTTGGTTCCCTCACCACCTGCCGCATACCCAGTCTAGCAGCTATGTCCTTTAGGACTTGGACAACTCAGTCAGTAGTGGTGCTACCAAGCTATTCTTGGTGATGGACATGAAGTCCCCCACCCAGAGTACATTCTGCGCCCTTGCCACCCTCAGTGCTTCCTCCAAGTGGTGATCAACATGGAGGTGTACTGATTCATCAGCTGAGGGAGGGGCGGTAGGTGGTAATCAGCAGGAGGTTTCCGTGCCCCTGTTTGATCTGATGCCATGAGACTGCATGGTATCCAGAGTCGATGTTGAGGACTCCCAGGGCAACTTCCTCCCGACTGTATAACAGTGTGCTGCCACCTCTGCTGGGTCTGTCCTGCCGATGGGACAGGACATACTGGGGATCATGAGGTAATGTCTGGGACATGGTCTGTAAGGTAGGATTCCGTGAGTATGACTATGTCAGGCTATTGCTTGACTAGTCTGTGGGACAGCTCTCCCAATTTTGGCACAAGCCCCCTGATGTTAGTGAGGAGGACTTTGCAGGGTCGACAGGGTTTGCCGTTGCTCACTAATCTCCTTTGTATTTCCAACACTTTCTTTTAGATTTCCAGCTCCCCCCCCCCACCCCTCCCCACTTATTTTACAGTGTAAAATCTTGCATCTGGTCACCGAATACCAATGCCAACAATTGCTTTTAAGTGTATTTTTAAACTTAATTAAAATGACTGAAGCTTTTGTTGGTGCATATTATAGGATCTACACCTT
Source organism: Heterodontus francisci (assembly GCF_036365525.1). Taxonomy (NCBI): domain Eukaryota; kingdom Metazoa; phylum Chordata; class Chondrichthyes; order Heterodontiformes; family Heterodontidae; genus Heterodontus; species Heterodontus francisci. The sequence goes on along the minus strand of NC_090371.1, from coordinate 124,074,588 downwards.
CTCAAATTCCCACATCTGCTCAATGTGTTTGACACTAAGTTTGGAAAAAACAGATTCAGCCCAGACTCTTTAGGGTCCAGAAAGGAAAATATGTGATCAAATACAAATGTTTTATTAGGCAATTACACAAATGCCAATATTTTACGGATTGCATTTAAACTAGTCTGAACAAATGCTTTTCCAACTGGACTCATCTCGGTCCTGGGCCCATGGCTAGCTTTGTCTGCCTTGTGTACAGAAACCAGCAAATGGCATATGGAATTCAGGTCACTTTGTATTTTATACTGTTGTAAAAATCTTTTTCAAATAATATTGAGGCAAATACTGTTATCACTCAATTTTGAAGCATGCGTGTGTTGTAATCCCTGCTGAGTGTCCAGTCAATGTTGCATCACCTCAGGCAAAAATGGTTATATAACAGTTGAAAATCATACCCAAAGTCATACATTCGTTAAAATGTTTTCAAATAAAGATGTTAAAATGTTCGATGCACTCTTGTGCAAGAATCAAACTCAAGTAAATAAGTTTAATCATTCAAATGTTAGTACTTTCAAAACTCACATCCTCCAAGCAGATGAATAAATCTTCAAAATTCTCTAAAACATTTAAAAATGATAATTAATCAAATTGATTAGGACACAACATAAGTAGATCTCTCTTCTATTCAATTTAAACTTAAGGGAAATATTTTTTCTTAGTTATTAATTGTTAGTTTGAGAGTTAGAAAGTGGTGAGTTCAAGCCCCATAGCCAACTTGAATACATATCCTAGGCTGATACTTCAGCGTAGTGCTGAGGGAGTACTGCATTGTCAGATGAGACGTTAAACTGAGGCTCCATCTGTCTGCTGAGGTGATATAAAATATCCCATCGCACTATTTGAAGAGGAGCCAACATTAATTTTTCAACCAACACCATCAAAAACAGACTAACTGGTGATTTATCTCATTGCTGTTTGTGGCATTTTGCAGTGCTTGCCTACATTACAACAGCGACTACATTTCAAAGTAACTAATTGGCAGTGAAGTGCTTTGGATGTCATGAGGACATGAAGGGTACTATATAAATGTTATTTATTTTCTATTCAAGATGCATAATATTTTCCAAATGATGATGCCACCCAATCCTGTCGGTCACCAACCACTATGATTGTTATTAATTTGCATGCTGGAATTAGGTCAACTAAAGAATAAACCATTATTGATGTATTACTGAAACACTGAAAAGCTATGATATTTACACCAATTTCAAAACACTGGTTTATAAATACACTGAATATAAAATGAGCCACCATCATGTAGGCTAATACCACCAATAATGAAAAGCAAAAAATATCTAGCATTGAGACTATATTGTGAACTGATACTGGATGTAATGGCTATGATGATGGTACTGTCCATTTACCATGGCACCCATGGAAGAAAGGTTATTTTAGCATTAACCTTGCTTTTGATGTAATTAACACAAAATGAGATTTTCATTGGTTAATCTGTCAAAAACTCCTCATAGCTAGAACATCAACAAAGCAAATTATTAGCTGGAAGACCATTTTCCTGGAACATAATTGACTAGTTGTTGGGAAAATAAGATATAAAATACATATTATAGGGCAACAGTGTTTTCTACAGAATTTCTTTTTACAGGCAAGCACTAACTGGCGCCTTTAAAATGGAAGGAATCAATTGAGGGTGAAGGATTGTGGAAACTATTTAGAATTTTAATAGAGCTTTTTGACTAGAGTGTTGTCAATTTTCCAAAGGATTCTGTTTGTATGCAAAGTGCATGAGAAAACAAAACCACATGGAAAATATAATGATGACATAATGTTATTTCAAAGTACAACACTTCACCCATCGCAAGCAGCCAGATTAATCTTCGACTGTTTTTAGATTGCCACATTAAACATTTTAGATTTTACATCTTGGTGAAGTTAGCCTCACAAGAGGTTGGGTTAAATGACGCTGCCCTTTGACCTTTCTCAATTCAGAGTCCTGTAGTCTCCACAAGGTCAGCCAGATCATCAGGCTAACTTCCACTTATGCTCTCTATCAATAGAGGCTGCAAACAGAGGGATAATCAGTTTCATCAGCCCTGGGGTCAGACAGGTGACAATCAAAATAATAAGGCTCTCATGACCAGTAGTTTCCTGTAACCTCAGATAACTGGTGCAGTTCTTAAAATGGTTTCAGATTCCCAGTTTCTCAGATGCACTGGCCTAATAAAAACTCCTCTTGTATTACAACTGCACAAAACAGAATAAGAAGGATCAATTGAAAAGCCTGGTGCATCAATGATACTTCTTTAACATACCCTTTCATCAAAATGTTAACATTTTGAAAAAATCTAATGAAAACATAAAATTAAAATCATGTAATAGGAGAATAGTGTGTACGTATTATAACCAGCTAATGATGCGGAACAAGTGCGTTTCCATCCACATAACTTTTCCATGAAGTTTTGCAACAGACTGCAATGTCATGTCCCTGGAAGAGTGAACAGTTTACATGTCCAATTATCAATTACTTCCTACTGTGTAGGATTATGAAATAGTAAGTACTATTATCTAGGGTGACAATAGGGGTGCTACCAATCACTTCTTTTTACCTTAGCTAAGGAGGAGAAAAAGAAAAATCAACCATGGCTTCCATTCCGGATCATATTTTTACTCTGTGAATGTTGGGTAAAGAAAGGATCAAGCTAATCTGTGGGACCTACCATGGTTGAATAGGAGTCAACACACTGGTCAGAGGTCATACATAGAGCATGACTACTTGACCCACAGAGCAACTCAGAGACATGAAACTGTACCAAAAGAAGCACGTCAGTACTTTTGGAACAGGGAGGGGGCAACTGGGAAATTGAGGAGGAGTGTGAGTCGGTGAGGTATTGATGAACTAAACAGGCACGAGAAACAATGTAAATTTTAATTAAAAATCGTACACAATAGTCCAGGCTGCCTAGAGGTGTAAAAGTTTACAATTTTACCTAAATTAACAGTGTTTTATTTAACATGAGTGAATTTGAGAAACTAATAGTGCACTCTGACCACCAGTGTAATTACTGAAGAGTCACTTCTGTAAATTAGCAGGCTACATCACGTGTGATCTGTGGCTCATTGGCTTATTTATCACCATTTATTTTACACCTGGAAGTAATTTCTGTGGCAGTACACGACCTCAGGTCAGTAGGGAGTCATGAACATCATTTTAAACATACTGATTTTCTTTTGTTCTCAAGCCATATTAATGCGTGGCGTAAATCAGATAAACTCAGCAGTGGTTTCCACAAAGAATACATGACGACGGATAATAGTTTGTAAGGAAATAAATGAGTGATTTCAGTACGCCAAATATTTTCTCCTATTACTACAGTATTTCTTGCCAACAGCTCGATATCAAAGCCTATTCTTAGGGCAAGATTTCCTCTGCACATTATATGCACTCGCTATAAATGGTTTTACAACTACTATATTGCAAGTGATGCACAGAGGAAATCTTGTCATGTTTAATATTAATCATGTTATTAAAATCACACTTTTTAGTAACTTTTATTTATAAAAAGTATTAATCTTTGAGAACCCGCATGAGAGGTTCATGTTCCAAACACTATTCTAGGTTCTATGCTCCACTAGTTTCAGTGCTCATTCTTTGCCCTTTATCACTGTAGATGTGGCTGCTATAACACTGTGGAAAATCGTTATTTGTGATCAATATTTTCAGCAAAGCCTCAAAGATCAGAAGGACAGGCTATAGGAGACAGAAGAAAGGCACTAAAGGAGATTGGGAGGAGATGCGAGAGCAACAGAAGAGAAAATGCATAGAGTAAAATTTCAAACAGGATGGTGAACACTTGGCTAAATTCTTTATGACTAAGAGTTTTTTAAAGATTTTTTTTTTTTTAAATTGAGACTTAAATGAAGGACCAAAGCCTATAGTGCAGGACACCACGAAGGTTGAAAACTTTAGGAGAGATAGCAGGTAAATCTAGAGCAGTGGTTAGGTAATCACAAACTTGGGTTTAAAAAAACCTCAAGACTGAACACAAAGGAAATTAAGGAAAGTCAGGAGTTCTACAACAGAAGAACATTCAAATCAATAACTGAAGTAGTGTTACCAACAAAATAAACAAAAATGGAGAATAATCTCACATACAGCTTCATGGATAATACATTTATAGATGTGGTTACCACGCAGCTTAAATGTATGCAGGAGAGAAGGAATGGGTGACTGCCAGGCAGCCAAGAAGAAACAGGCAGGTGGTGCAGGAGTCCCCTAGTGCGTCTCACACTCCAACTGGTATTCAGTTCTGAATATTGAGGAAAGTGATGTTTATCTGGAGAGTGTGGCCAGGGCCATGGCACCACAGCTGACTCAGCTGCACAGGGGGACACAAAGAAGAGTGGAAGAGCAATAGTGATAGGAGATTTGATAGGGGAATATACAGGCATTTCTGCAGCTGCTGATATGAATCCAGGATGGTGTCTTGCCTCCCTGGTGCCAGGGTCAAGGATGTCACTGAGCATCTGCAGAGCACCCTGAGGGGAGAGGGTGAACAGCCAGCAGCTATGGTTCACATTGGTACCAACAACATAGGTAGGAAGAGGCATGTGGTCCTGCAGGCAGAATTTAGTGAGCTAGGTAAGAAATTAGCAAGCAGGACCTCAAAAGTAGTAATTTCCAGATTAACAGATATGTGAGTATAGAAATATGAAGATAAAGAAGATGAATGCATGGCTGGAAAGATGCGGGGGAAGGACTTTAGATTCCTAGGACACTGGGACCAGTTCTGGAGAATGTGGGACCTGTACGAGCCGGACAGGTTGCACCTGAACATAGTTGGGACAAATTTCCTTGTGGGGGGGTGGATTTGCTAGTGCCATTGGGGAGGGTTCAAACTGATTTGACAGGGGTTTGGGAACTAGGAGATAATACAAAAGAGGAACACCAAGGTGCTCAGAGAACTGGGAGAGACAGATTGCACTAGAGTAGGAAATAGTAAAGTAGTAAAGAGTCAGAGTAAGAAGGAAAGTAATAAAGTCTAAATTAGGTTTACTGTGCATCAATGTGAATGCACAGAATGTGGCAAGTAAGGTTGTCGAGCTGCAGGCACAGATAGCCTTGTGCAAGTATGATGTTGTGGCGATAATGGAGACCTGGCTCAAAGAAGGGCAGGACTGGGTACTAAATATTCCTGGATACAAGGTTTTCAGGAAACATAGGAAAGGGGAGGGGTGGCAGTTTTGATTAAGAAGAACATTGCAGTGCTGGAGAGAGAGAGGATGTCTCAGAGGGGTCAAGGACAGAATCTATTTGGCTGGAGCTGAGGAACAAAAAAGGTGCCATCAACCAGCAGAAAAGATGTAGAGGAATAAATTTGCAAGGAACTTACAGAAAGCTACAAGAATTATAGATTGGTTATAATGGGGGACTTTATCTGAATGTAGACTGGAATAATAGTAGTGTAAAGGGCAGAGAGGGGCAAGAGTTCCTAGAGTGTGTTCAGGAGAATTTTCTACAGCAGTACGTTTCCAGTCCAACGAGAAAGGAGGCACTTGTTCTTGGGCATGAGGTGGGTCAAGTGGAACAATTGTCAGTGGGGGAACATTTAGGGGGCAGTGATCATTGTATCATCAGGTTTAGGTTAGCTATGGAAAAGGACAAGGAACAATTCAAAGTAAGAATAATTAACTGGGGGAAATCCAGCTTCAATGGGATATGAATGGATCTGACCCAGATCAATTGGAATCAAAGGTTTGCAGTCGAAATGGTAACTGAACAATAGGATGCCTTCAAAGAAGAGATAGTTCAGACACAGTCAAGGTATATTCCCACGAAGGGGCAAGGTAGGGAAAACAAATCCAGAGCTCCCTTGATGACGAAAGAGATAGAGATTAAGATGACGACGACAAAGTGTGATTATGACAGATGTCAGGTGGATAATATAACTGAAAACCAGGCTGAATATAGAAGGTTCAGAGGGGAAGTAAAAAAGAAAATAAGAGAAGCAAAGAGAGAGTATGAAAAGAGACTGGCAGCTAATATAAAAGGGAATCCAAAAATCTTCCATGGGCACATTAATAGTAAAAAGGTGATGAAAGAAGGAGTGGAGCCAATTAAGGACCAAAACAAGGATTTACACATGGAGGTAGAGGACATGGCTGAGGTATTAAGTGAATACTTTGCTTCTGTCTTTGAAGTGGATTATAATCCCCTTTTTGGGACCATGAGCACGAACACGCTTTCTTAGGTTTAAAGAAGAAAAGTGAAATTTATTAAAACTTAAACCCTAATTCAGTTAACACGTACGGATAGAAGCCACGCCCCACGCTAGCATGCATACGCGATACACACATGCAAATAGAGACAGAAAAGGGCAGAAGAAAAATAGTGGAGAGGTTTGAGGCAGTTTCTGAAGACGGGTTTTTGTTACTGTGCTTTGAGTTCGCTGTAGTCGTTTCTTGTAGGTAGACCTTGCTTTTCGTTGGGGCCAGTATCCTTCTTAAACCTTGTTCACTGTAGGAGACTTTTCTCTCTCGGGGTTCATATGTCTTCAATGGATTCTGAAGCTGGTGAGAACGATATGAGAACTGACAGGAAAGAGGTCTTTTCCAGTCCAGAAGCAAACTGCTTTCTATCTTCAAACACTGTTTCTCCAATTTAAAACTCCCCAGTTGGCCAGCAGGTGGTCACATGACTGACTGGTTTGACCAGGTCTCTTCTGTGTATTGGGAGCATCTTAGCAGTTAACCTGGAATGCAAGCTTCTTCACCTTCAACGTCTGGTAATCAAAAGTCCATTGTGGATTAAATTGGAGCAGGGAGTGGCCCCTTTGCCCTTTCTAAGTACTATCTGTTACTATGCAAATGTCTTTCCAGTAAGGGTCTGGTGATTTTTTTCAAAGAAAGTTCTTTCTTTACTCCAGTAACAGTTTAAAAATCAATGTTCATGTGGCAAAATTATTGTGCCTCATTCTTGGCAGGTGGGGGCCTGCATGACAAGGCAATTATGCTGTATCCATAACCAGTGTTCAAGTCCTTGACTACAGGGGCATGTTATAGGCATGCTTCTGAAACTTTTTTTTTAAACCTTCCAGGCAGATCAACCCTGCTTTTTATTTTTTAATCCCCAATTCATAGGAAAACAACTCTTTTGACCTTATAACCCCTTAGTATGGCCAGATTCCTTTATATCTTTACCAAGGAAGAAGATACTGCACAGGTCATGGTGAAAGAGGAGGTAATTCAGACACATGAAGTGTTTAAAATTGGTAAGGAGGAGGTATTGGATAGGCTGGCTGTACTGAAAGTTGATAAGGCGTTAGAACTGGATCAGATGCATCCAAGGATATTGACAGAAGTGAGAGTGGAAATTGCAGAGATACTGGCAATCATTTTCCAGTCTTTCTTCAACTCAGGTGGTGTCAGAGGACTGGAGAATTGTTCAACAAAGGATGAAAAGATAAGCCCAGCAACTATAGGCCAGTCAGTTTAACCTCAGTGGTGGGGAAGCTTTTAGAAACGATAATTCGGGACAAAATTAATAGTCACTTGGACAAATGCAGGTTAATTAGGGAAAGCCAGCACAGATTTGTGAAGTGCAAATTGTGTTCAACTAACTTGCTGGAGATATTTAATGAGGTAACAGAGAAAATTGATCGGGCAATGCTGTTGATATGGTGTACAAAGACTTCCAAAAAGCATTTGATAAAGTGCCACACAACAGACCTGTAAGCAAAATTATAGCTCATGGAACAAAACGGTCAGTAGCAACATGGATACGAAATTGGCTGAGTGACAGGAAAGAGAGTGTATTGGTCGATGGATGTTTTTTGGATTGGAGGATGGTTTGTAGTGGAGTTCTCCAAGGGTTGATGTTAGGACCCTTGCTGTTCCTGATATATATTAATAGCCTAGACCTTGATCTACAGAGTACAATTTCAAAACTTGCAGATGATACGAAAGTTGGAAACATTGTGAACTGTGAAGAGGATAGCGTAGAACTTCAAAAGTATAGACAGGTTGATGGAATGGGCAGACCAAGTGGCAGATGAAATTTAATGTAGAGAAGTGTGAAATGATTCATTTTGGTAGGAAGAACATGGAAGGACAAGATAAAATAAAGTGTAGAATTCTACAGGGGCTGCAGGAGCAGAGGGACCTGAATATATATGTGCATAAATCATTGAAGGTGGCAGGACAGGTTAGTAGAACATACAGCATCCTGGGCTTCATTAATGAGGGCACAGAGAACAAAAGCAAGGAAGTTATGTTGAACTTGTATAAGACAAGGTTCGGCCTCAACTGGAGTATTGCATCCAGTTCTGGGTGCTGCACTTTAGGAAAGGCGTAATGGCATTGGAGAGGGTGCAGAAAAGGTTCACATGAATGGTTCCAGGGATGAAGAACTTCAGTAACGTGGCTAGATTGGAGAAGTTGGGACTGTTTTCCTCAGAGCAAAGATGTTGAGAGGAGATTTTATAGAGGTATTAAAAATCATGAGGGGATTGGACATGGTAGATAGGGAGAAACTGTTGCCATTGGTGGAAGGATCAAGAACAAGGCGGCACAGTTTTATTATAATTGGCATAAAAAGCAATAGTGTGAGGAAACTTTTTCACAGTGAGTGGTCAGGATTTGGAATGCACTGAGAGGGCTGGATTTTGTAGTCCCGCTGCCAGAAGCAGCAGCGGGCGAAGAACATGGCAGCCGTCCCCCACGAGACCCGCGCCACTGCGTTTACGCAATGGGCGGATGCTTAGCATATTTACGGCGGCCACACCCCCCTCCCAACCAAATCACGTGGCGGGGGCAGCATTGGCAACGCTGTTCACATTGTCCCCTGATGTGGAAGCAGGTGCTGGCGTCAGTTTTAAAAGGCTGCCAGCCCCGCAGACAGTTCAGCAAAATGCAGAGTTGACTCTTTCCCCCCCTTCCCTATACACAAAGTGACTCCTTCCCCCACTTCCCTGTACAAATACTGCAGAGTTTACCCCTTCCCCACCTCGGTGGGAAAGTGAAGACACGTGAGTGCCGCATATCGTGCTGAAGATTGGGAACTGAAGGTGAGATCGCTACAGGTTATATTTAAATTAATGCAAACATCTAATTAACATATGGAATGCAGGGTCCCGTCGCACAGCGCGGAGGGGATGCCATGGAGCTTCCCCGCCACCGGGAAGATCAGACCCAGCAATCCCAGCATCGGGTTCTGTGGCGGCCACTGCCGCTCCAATTCTCTGGCACCACCCCACCCTTCGCCCATCAAAAACCCGATGTTGGGCTGGGAACAAAATCCAGCCCAGAGTGTGGTGGAGGCAGCTTCAATCAAGGCATTCAAGAGGGACTTGGACTGTTATCTGAAGAGGAAGCATATACAGGGCTATGTGGAAAAGCCGGGGGAATGTCACTAGGTAAACTGCTCTTTCGGAGAGCCGGTGCAGGCATGACAGGCCAAATGGCCTCCTTCTGTGCTGTAACAATTCTGTGATTCTGTGATAGTATAATGAAGTGTCGAACAGATTCAGAACTTTTTAAAAAAACAATTAGTGATTTTTGTGATATACCTTTATCTTGCAAAGTTAGAACGGGTGGGAAGTTCTTCCTGTTTATAATTTTAGATTTGTTATTTTAAGCTCACCATGGCTTTTTTGGTACAATTACCAACACTAAGAAATATATCCTTCAAATATTTTGAACTTATCACTTGCAAAATATATATTTTCTTAAAGTTACAGTTCATATTATTCTCCACTGAGCTGAAAATGTCACTGGAAACATTAAATAAGTTACCTGTCAACAGATTGCTAGAATGAATGTCTGATCTCATCCCTTATGCTGCACTCAATCTTGAATGTGGGTGGAAACAGCATCTAACCAATGTGAAAGCAGATGGCTGATTTGAGACAGTATTTTAAAAGTGTTTTGTATGTTCTGCCCTTATAACAAGTTCAAAAGAATTTTGATTATTAGGTTGATTGAATTCGCTCATATCCCAAATAATTTTCATTTATAAACAAATGTATTCAATATCTTTTTCAGTGCTGCAGAAATTAACTTCAGCCAGTTGCACTGAAAGGACACAAGTACGAAGCTGACTGATAAAAATGGCAAGATTATTTTGAGAATCATGCCTAAATACCAAATTTGCAGTTTCCAATGGCAGTTTGCAGCTATATTTTTGCATTTCTAAAGGGGCTAGTAATTATGGCTCAAGTTGTTTTGTACAAGACCATTTTGTTTATTGATGTGACTCAAACGTTCAGTTCCCACAAAGCTGTTCACTGATTTCTAGAGCTACCCTAAACCAATGTAATTGGGGCTGTGCCTGCAAAGTAAAGGCCTGCTCAAGTCACAAAAAAAAAACCACATCAGGCCCAAGCCTAGCCTGAGTCCCTCCATCTTCCCCCCCTGCGCCCGGCCCGACCACAGTTCCCTTCACTTACTTTCTGACTCCCAATCGTCAGGAAGCTGCAGCATGAGCGTGATGACATCATAGAGACGCTCACATGCTCACTGCGCAGACTCAGTTTCCTTCTTTGACATCCTGGACTTGCAACTCAGGTAAGTTTTTTTTAACTTTTAACATTTATCTGCAATTCTTGCTATGTGTGCCCCACCTGGACCCGACCCGTGCCCGAAAGCCGGAGCCGGAAAATCGGCCCAACCCAACCCCAACACATGTCGTCGGGTCGCGTCGGATTTGGATTGGGTAGCAGGCCTTTACTGCAAAGGCTCAGTGCAACAAAGCAAGTGAGATCGGAGAGGAAGTTACTGATCTCCAATCTTAATTTCATCTCACTGTACATGTGGGCACCCAAACAGAGAGGTGTCCCTATGAAGATTAGCGATGGGGCCAGCACCAGTACCCTCTGCAGACTAGGGATAGCCCAAATATGCACAATTTCAGTTGAGGTAGATTTAAGTAATGGCCTTAATGTGACCTTCAGGCTTTACAGCCTAGAATCAGCCATGAGGCCAAGATGCCATGAGCCAATAGCAGCAGTCTGAGGCCTGTAGCGTTTCCAACCCTGCCATCCAACACATTCTGAGAGACCTGGCCTAAATATTTGGTTGAACGCTTCTTTTCTGGCATAGTGTGACTCCAATATGCTTCACTTGTCAGGAGCCTAGAGAGTAAAATCAGTTCCATTATCCAGAGCTATTCAAGGAGAACTTTCTGAACAGAAGTATCAGGATCATCTTAAGTCTGATTCTACAAATATTTCATTTCTTTTCAAATGCATTATTATTATTCTTCACATAGTTAAATCAATATTTATACTTCCCAGAATTTAAAAAAATTGAATCAATCTACCTTTCTCTACTCAAAACAACTCCAGCTCTGCAAGTCTCTCATCAAATCTTTCGCTCTGAATGTGATTTCACCTTGAGTTTTTTGTCAAAACTGCTGCCATCATAACCCTCAAAAAAAATCACTGAATGTTCTGTTGTGGAAACTAACCCTCTCCTCTCCAGAGTTCTTGAATATGTTGTCGCTTCCCACATCTGTAGCCCTCTTTTCCAAAATTCCAGATTTGAATCCTTCAATCAGGTTTCTACCCTGGCCTCAACACTGAACCGGCCCTAATAAAATGACATCCTCTGTGACTGTAACCAAGGTAAACTCTCCCATTCTCATCCTTCTCGACCTCTCTGCAGCCTTAGATATGGTCCACTACATCATCCTTAGCCAATGTCTCTCCACTGTTATTCAGCTTGGTTCCACTCTTACCGATACAGTCATAGTCATTGAAATCTTCTACAATGATTTCTCTTCCTGCCCCCGCACCATTACCTCTCGGGTCCCCCAAGAACATGTCTTTGGCCCCATCCTATTCCTCACTTACATGCTGCCCCATGGCAACATAATCCAAAGAAACATCAGGTGCCACATATACACTGATGTCACCCAGCTCCACTTCACCAGAACCTCACTTAACCTCTCCACAACCTGCTTGTCTGACATCCACTCCTGCATGAGCAGCAATTTCCTCCAATTAAACAATGGGACATCCAAAGCCATTGGGTGAGAAATTTGTTCACATATCACCGCTTCCAGTGGCACTGCACAGACTTGCATCAATTTCCCTGGTGCAGGCAGCGTGTGGGTTGCATAGCATTCTTTGACTCTTAATCAAAACTGCCTGCCCCTGAGGAAAATCAATGTCAGGAACAAATTTCTCCCCCATTGTCTTTATCCCATTCCTACAAGCTGCATTTCCTCACCACTGATTCCATTCCTCCTCCCTGGCTACAGTCTCAGACTGAACCTGACTGTTTGTAACCTCCATATCCTATTTGACCCTAAACTGAGAACACAAGAAATAGGAGCAGGAGTAGACCATATGGCCCATCGAGTCTGCTCTGCCATTCAATAGCATCATGGCTGATCTTAGGCTTCAACTCCACTTTCCTGCCCGCTTGCTATATCCCTTGATTTCCTGAGAGACCAAAAATCTGTCTATTCCAGCCTTAAATGTATTCAACAATGGAACATCCACAACCCTCTGGAGTAGAGAATTCCAAATATTCACAATCCTTTAAGACAAGAAATTGCTCCTCATCTCAGTCCTAATGATTGGCCCCTTATCCTGAGACTGTGCCCCCATGTTTTAGATTCCCTGACCAGCGGAAACAATCTCTCAGTGTCTACCTTATCCAGCCCCTTCAGAATCTTGTATGTTTCAATGAGATCACCTTTCATTCTTATAAACTCCAGAGAATATAGGCCCAATTTACTCAGTCGCTCACCATAGGACAACCCCCTCATCCCAGGAACCAATCTAGTGAACCTTCGCTGTACCCCCTCCAATGCAAGTAAATCCTTTCTTAAATGTGGAGACCAAAACTGCACACAGTATTCCAGATGTGGTCTGACCAAAATCCTGTACAATAGTAGCAAGACTTCTTTATTCTTGTACTCCAATCCCCTTGCAATAAAGGCCAACATGTCATTTGCTTTCCTAATTGCTTGCTGTACCTGCATGCTAACTTCCCTTGTAAAAGCACACCCAAGCCTCTCTGAACATCAACACTTACAAGTTTCACACCTTCTAAAAAATATTTTGCTTTTCTATTCTTATGACCAAAGCGCATAACTTCACATTTCCCTACATTATACTCCATCTACCATCTTGTTGCCCACCCACTTAACCTGTTTATACCTCTTTGCAGCCTGTGTGTCCTCCCCACAGCTTACTTTTCCACCTACCTTTTTATCATCAGCAAACTTAGATACATTACTCTATGTCTCTTCTTCTAAGTCATGACTATAGATTGTAAATAGCTGAGACCCCAGCACTGATCCTTGCTGCACTCCACTATTCACTGCCTGCCAACTTGGAAATGTCCCATTTATGCCCACTCTTTGCTTCCTGTCTGTTAAACGATCCTCTATCTATGCTAATATATTACCCCCAACTCCATGAGCCCTTATCTTGCCTATTAACCTTTTGTGTGGCACCTTATCGAATGCCTTTTTGAAAATCCTGGTATACTACATCTACTAGTTCCCCTTTATCTACCCTACTAGTTACATCCTCAAAAAACTTTAATAAATTTCTCAAATAGGATTTCCCTCCAGTAAAACCATATTGACTTGTTCTAATCATATTGTGCTTTTCTAAGTGCATTGTTAAGACTTCCTTGATAATAGATTCCAGCATATTCCCAACAACGGATAGCCTTGGCTGCGGAGAACTGTGTCTATCCTCCTGAGTAAACTGTCCCTACATTCCTACTGTGTCTATCCCCCTGACTCTACTGTCCCCTACTACCATTACAGTCCTATTTTCTCCCCCCCCCCACCGCTTGAATGGTTTCCTGTACCACAGTGCCATGGTCAATTTGCTGATCAACCCTGCAGCCCTCACTCTCATCCATACACTCTAGTTCCTTGTTTTCTCTCTCCCTCCTTTATTGAAAAGTGGTGTAACATTTGCCCACTTTAAGTCTGATGGGACCATTCCCGAATCTAAGGAATTTTGGAAAATCGTAGCTAGCGTGTCCACTATCTTTGCAGCTATCTCTTTTAGAACCCTAGGGTGAGGCCATCAGATCCTGTGAATGTGTCAGATTTTAGTCCCTTAAGTTTCTCCAATACTTTTTCTCTGCTGATATGAATTTCCTTAATTTCCTCACTCTTTTTAGCCCCTAGATTACTGTCTACTTCTGGTATGATACTTGTGTCTTCTACTGTGAAGGCAGGCACAAAATATTTGTTCAATGCCTCTGCCATTTCTTCATTCCCCATGATAATTTCTCCTGTCTCTGCTACTCTTTTCCTTTATATAAACCTATAAAAGCTCTTACAATCTGTTTTTATGTTACTGGCTAGTTTATTCTCATACTCTATTTTTTTTTCTTTTTTATCAACTTTTTGGTGGCCCTTTGCTGATTTCTAAAACACTCCCAATCCTCAGACTTACTACTCTTTTTTGCAACATTGTAAGCCTCTTCTTTTCATGTAATACTATCCTTAACTTCCTGAGTGAGCCACAGATGGGTCTTACTTGCTGCGTTTTCAATGGCATGTATTTTTGTTGAACATTTTGAATTGTTTCTTTAAAGGTTTCCCACTGTTCATTTACCACCATACCTTTTAGTCTATTTACCCAATTTACCTTAGCCAGAACTCCCCTCATACCTATGCAATTGGCTTTGTTTAAGTTTAAGATTCTTGTTTGTGATTGGAGTATGTCACTTTCAAACTTTACATCGAATTCAGTGGTATTAAGATCACGATTTCCCAGTGGATCTTTTACTATGACATTACTAATTAACCCTGCTTCATTACACAATACTAGCTCTAAGATAGCTTTGTCCCTAGTTGGTTCCAAAACCTATTGCTCTAAGAAACTATCCTGAAAACATTCGACAAACTCATCTTCTAGACCACTCTTGCCAATTTCATTGGGCTGAATTTTACCAGCCACCCCGACATCAGGGGTCACGGTGGAAAGGTCCAGAAAATGCCTCCGGGGGAGGCCTGCCATGGGCCTTGATGCCAGGAAGGCCCCGCCCTATATTCCCGTCAGCAGCAAGGCCTTGTGGCAGCAGTGTTTTGACTCTTGTTATTGCTAATTTCCACCCATAATGATTCTACCTCATGATATTCTGAGGCCACATCGTTTCTCACAAACGTCCTTATGTCATCCTTTACTATCAGGGCTACTCCTCCTCCTTTACCATTTTGTCTGTCTTTCTGAAATATTGTGTATCTGGAATATTTATTTCCCAACCCTGTGGAGTATGACTGTCTTCTGGAACAAAGTGTCTAGGTAATCTACCCCCTCCCTGATGCATCACAGTGCCTGTAGCATGGCCTCCAGCTCACTGACTCCGCACCAAAGCTCCTCAAGCCACAGACAGACACTTACTGCAGACATGTTTGTCATGGATCACACTGGTGTCCACCAGCTCCCACGTACTGCAGCTGCAACACATCACCTGCTCTGCCATCTTTATTATGTGTTGATTAATTCATTTTTTCTTTATTAACTGATAATTAATAAACCCCACTACTACTAAGCCCCATTACTAATAACCTTTACTACTGTTTGTAAACCTTACTACCACTAATAAAACCTGAATAAATAAATTACCTGAGTCTCAGAAGATTCTTATTCTTATTATTCCACTTAATGTTATACTCATCCTTGCTGGAATGTCACACGTCAATTCCTCTTTGCCCCCTACACCAAATTCCCACCTTCACACTCTGACTATGTTTCACTCAGATGAAGTCTCCACTTTGTGCGCCCTTACTCCGTGCAGTTTGAAAACCTGATTGCTTTTATAGAGCCTCTGATGAGTGACTAGCTTTCTTTCCACTTTCTCTCCATTACAAAGGCTGTCTACTTCCACCTCAACATCATCCATCTCTGTTGCACTTCAGCTCATCTGCTGCTGAAACCCTCACCCATGTTTGTGTCAACTCCAACTGGGCCATTCCATTCCAATGCTTTTCTGGTTTGCCTCTCACTTTCTACCCTCCATAAACTTAAATTCTTTCAAAACACTGCTGCCCATATCCTAACCTGCACTGTCATATTTACTCATCACTCCTGTCCTCCCTGACCTCCAATGGCTCCCAGTTCACCAACAATTTAAATTTCAAATTATTTTTCTCGTGTTCAATTCCTTCTATGGCCTCACCTCTTGATAACTTCCCCCAGCACAAAACATACCCTCCAAGAACTCTGTTTCTTCAACAATGGCTTCTCCGGCATCCCACAAGCCCTTCGTTCCACCATTGGCGGCTGTGCCTTCAGCCCTCTAGACCCTGAGCTCTGGTATTCCCTCCCTACACCTCTCCACCTCCTTCTTTTCCATCAAACCCACATTGACCAACTTTTAGTTAACATCTCAACATCTGCCTCTTTCCAATTTTCATATGATTTCACTGCAATGAAATGCTTTGGGACACTGGAAGGCACTGGATACAGCAAAGGCCAGGGGCCCTGACACCCAAACAGCTACAGTACTTATTACAAGTGCCTCCATTTTTTTTTTGGTAATTTTGAAGACTTGTGTTTCAAAACTGAAAAGATTCCATAGATGCTGGAACTTTGTGTGTTTTTAATGGTAGGCCACCAAAAGGTTTTTGGACTGAGCTTGAAACGAAACAATTACTGGAAGGCACCTGTCTACAGATAATTACTTAGCAGGGGTTATTTTTGACTTGGAGAAAGATGTTTACGGAGAGGTGACAGGCCAAAGTTTAGAGGTCAGGAGGCTTATCTCATGACATTGTTTATGGTTTCACTTTGGAAAGTGAGTTGGGATATGGACAATGGTTTTAAAAAGACAGTTGGAGAAAACTTGCTAAGAAGAACAAACACCCCAACTCAGTCTGTTCCAGCAGTTTGGAAAACACCTGCTAGTTTTCCATCTCTCAAGGATCTGAAAAGCAAGCATAAGAAGCAGACTAAAACTGTGGCTGCATTCCTCTTGTAAGGCCTATGTCTGAAACCTCTGTTGCTGCATTTCCTGGAAGTCTACCCAAACTGATCTTCAATGTCACCTGAAAAGAACTGTTCTAGGAAGATCCCAGTGACAGCCGTCTATACACATTTGGGACGCCAAACCAAAACACAGGACATCTTTCCATCTTCTCTTTCTTATTAAAGAATTGGCAAGTATTTAACGCATGTGTTTTTTTGGGAATAGAATTCTAAAATGCAAATCCCTTTATTTTTCTGGTTAACCGGTGTATGTGTGTGTATCTGTGTGTGTATGTGTGTGTGTGTGTGTATGTGTGTGTGTGTGTGTGTGTGTGTGTGTGTGTGTGTGTGTGTGTGTGTGTGTGTGTGTATGTGTGTGTGTGAGAGAGTGATGACAGACAGCTGTTTTAGTGACTGGAAGCCAGTGTCCAGTGGCGTACCACAGGGATCTGTGCTGGGTCCCCTATTGTTTGTATTTACATAAACAACATAGATGACTATGTGGGGGGTAGGATCAGTAAGTTCGCGGATGACACGAAGATTGGCCGAGTTTGGTTAACAGTGAGATTGAGTGTCTTGGGTTACAGGAAGATATAGACAGGATGGTCAAATGGGCAGAAAAGTGGCAGATGGAATTTAACCCTGAAAAGTGTGAGGTGATACACTTTGGAAGGAGTAATGTGACATGGAAGTATTCAATGAATGGCCTGACACTGGGAAGTTTCGAGGAACAAAGGGACCTTGGCATGTTTGTCCATAGATCTCTGAAGGTAAAAGGGCAGGTTAATAGGGTGTTGAAAAAGGCATATGGGACACTTGCCTTTATCAATCGAGGCATCGATTACAAAAGCAGGGAGTTCATGGTGGAGTTGTATAGAACTTTGGTAAGGCCACAGCTGTACTATGTGCAATTCTGGTTGCCACATTACAGGAAGGATGTGATTTCACTGGAGGGGGTGCAGAGGCGATTCACCAGGATGTTGCCTGGGATGGAACATTTAAGCCATGAAGAGAGGTTGGATAGGCTTGGGTTGTTTTCGCTGGAGCAGCGAAGACTGAGGGGTGACCTGATCGAGGTGTACAAGATTATGAGGGCCATGGACAGGGTGGATAGGGAGCAGCTGTTCCCCTTAGTTGCAGGGCCAGTTACTAGGGGACACAAGTTTAAGGTGAGGGGCAGGAGGTTAAAGGGGGATTTGAGGAAGAACATTTTTACCCAGAGGGTGGTGACGGTCTGGAATGCCCTGCCTGGGAGGGTGGTAGAGGCGGGTTGCCTCACATCCTTTAAAAAGTACCTGGATAAGCACTTGGCACGTCATAACATTCAAGGCTATGGGCCAAGTGCTGGCAAATGGAATTAGGTAGACAGGTCAGGTGTCTTTAATACATCGGTGCAGACTCGATGGGCCGAAGGGCCTCTTCTGCACTGTATTATTCTGTGGTTCTGTGATTCTGTGATATCAGTAAGTGGGCAAAAAAATGTAGATATATGTTGTGACCCGTGGAGAAGTGGAACTAAAGTCAACAGTGCATTCCTCCAGCCTCGGTCATAATATACTGAAGGCCTGTACTCCAGAACCAGATATGCCCCAAGCCAAGCTATTCCAGTACAGCTAAAACACTGGCATCTACTCAGCAATGTGGAAAATTGGCCAGGTATGTCTTGTCCACAAAAAGCAGGACAAATCCAACCCAGCCAATTACCGCCCTGTCAGTCTACTCTCGATCATCAGCAAAGTGATGGAAGCTGTCCTGGAAGCTGATGTCCAGACAGGGCAGAAGAGCTATAAAATAAAGAGCGGGGCTCGAGGCCCTTCACCTAGATGAAGTCTGGGACAGCGGCAAACTCTCTGACTGTTTCTGCACGCGCTCTGTTTGGATTAAGTGAAAAGAAAAACGAATAGTGACATCACTGAAATTCTGTGCACTGATTGGTCGGTGGGCATCAGCTGTTATTGCCTGGTGATAGCGGAGATAGATTGGTGTAAAGAAAAGGTTTCTTTTAAATGAACCGCAGGATAGCTACCTATAAATTATTGGTATTTACTGCCGATACTAGTGCTGTTTGCATGAAGTGAGGCTGTAAGTTAAGTGTGGGTATTTTCACTGTCATGGGGCGGTGGAAGGTGCTCTTTGGGTCTTTTACTTTCTCAGCCTCAAAGGCACTGTGGATAAAAGTGGTCAGGGATTCTATGGTTAGAGGAACAGATAGGCGTTTCTGTGGTCGCAGACGTGATTCCAGGATGGTATATTGCTTCCCTGGTGCAAGGGTCATGGATATCACCGAGCAGTTACAGAGTATTCTGGAGGGTGAGGGTGCACAGCCGGAAGTCGTGGTCCACATTGGTACCAATGACAGGTAGAAAGAGGGATGAGGTCCTGCAAAAAGAATTTAGGGAGCTAGGCAGCAGATTAAAAAGTAGGACCTCAAAGGTTGGAATCTCTGGGCTTCTTCTGGTGCCACGAGCTAGTGAGTATATTAATAGGAGGTTAGAACAGATGAATGCATGGTTGGGGAGATGGTGCAGGAGGGAGGGCTTTAGATTCTTGGATCACTGGGCCTGTTTCTGGTGAAGGTGGGATCTGTATAAGATGGACGGGTTGCACCTGAACCAGAACGGGACCAACATCCTTGCTGGGAGGTTTGCCAGTGCTGTTGGGGGTTTAAACTAATTTGGCAGGGGGATGGGATACAGAGTGGAGGCACAGTAGGGGGCGATGTACAATCAAATATAGAAGAGAAGCTAAGTCAGTCTTTTTTTTTCTTTATTCATTCATGGGATGTAGGCGTCGCTAACACCCACAGTGCTGTTAGGAAGGGAGTTCCAGGATTTTGATCCAGCGACAGTGAAGGAACGGCGATATAGTTCCAAGTCAGGATGGTGTGAGATTCGGAGGCGAACTTGCAGGTGGTGTTGATCCCATGCATTTGCTGCCCTTGTCCTAATCGGTAGAGGCATGGGTTTGGAAGGTGCTGTTTAAGCAGCCTTGGTGCGTTGCTGCAGTGCATCTTGTAGATGGTACACACTGCTGCCACTGTGCCTCAGTGGTGGAGGGAGTGAATGTTTGTGGACGGGGTGCCAATCAAGCAGGCTGCTTTGTCCTGGATGGTGTCGAGCTTCTTGAGTGTTGTCGGAGCTGCACCCATCCAGGCAAGTGGAGAGTATTCCATCACACTCCTGACTTGTGCCTTGTAGATGGTCGACAGGCTTTGGGGAGTCAGGAGATGAGTTACTCGCCACATGATTCCTAGCCTCTGATCTGCTCTCGTAGCCAATGTATTTATATGGCTACTCCAGTTCAGTTTCTGGTCAATAGTAGCCCCTGGTATGTTGATAGTCGGCGATTCAGCGATGGTAATGCCATTGACGGGGAGTACCTACTGTGGGTGTACCAACCTCACATGGACTGCAGCGGTTCAAGAAGGCAGCTCACCACCACCTACTCAAGGGCAATTAGTGATGGGCAATAAATGCTGACCTAGCCAGTGATGCCCACATCCCATGAATGAATAAAGAAAAAAAATTAACTTAGCTTCTCTTCTATATTTGATTGTACATCTCAGGAGGATAGAGTAAATGTAGACCTGTTAAGGCTCAAGCAAATAATGCAAGGCTGGATTCTATCTATTTTAATGTAAGGAGTCTTACTAGTAAGGCGGATGAATTGAGGGCATTGATTAACACATGGGAATATTATATTATTGCTATCACTGAGACATGATTGAGGGAAGGGCAGGACTGGCAGCTTAATATCCCAGGGTACAAAATCTTCAGACGTGATAGGGGAGGGGGTAAAAGAGGAGGTGGCTTTGCATTGTTGATTAAGGAGTCAATTACTGCAGTTAAGGAGGGATGATATCTGAAGAGGTTCCTCTAATGAGGCCATATGGGTAGAACTTAAAAACAAAAAGGGGGCTATCACTTGGCTGCGAGTGAATGTCCAAACAGTCAGGGAGAGATAGAGGAGCAGAAATGTCGGCAAATCTCAGAGAGGTGCAAAAAAATAGGGTTATAATAGTAGAGGATTTCAACTCCCACTATATTAGAGGGGATAGTATTAGTGCAAAAAGCTTAAAGGGGGCAGAATTCTTCAAGTGCATTCAGGAGAGCTTTTTGAGCCAGCACGTAGAGAGTCATACAAGAGGAGGAGCGAAACTGGACTTAATCCGAGGGAATGAAGCTGGACAAGTGGTAGAAGTGGCAGTGGGGGAGCATTTCGGGGATAGTGACCATAACTCTAAGATTTAAGGTAGTTATGCAAAAGGACATAGAGAGACCAGAAATAAAAGTACTGAATTGGGGGAAGGCAGATTTCAATATAATAAAACAGGATCTGGCCAAAGTGGACTGGGAGCAGCTTCTTATCGGAAAGTCTACATCAGACCAGTGGAAATCATCCAGAAAGGAAGTAGCGAGGGTTCAGGTTCAGCATGTTTCCGTAAAGGTGAAGAGTAGGACCAACAAGTCAAGGGAACCTTGGTAGTCAAGGGATGTAGAGGATTGGATAAGGAAACAAAAGGAGGCTTATGGCAGATTCAGAGCGCTGAAAACAGCGGAGGCACTAGAGGAGTATAGAAAGTGTAGGGGAGTACTTAAAAAAGTAATTAGGAAAGCAAAGAGGGGGCATGAAAAATCACTGGCAGACGAGATAAAGGAAAATCCCAAGGCATTTTATAAATATGTTAAGGGCAAAAGGATAACCAGGGAAAAAGTGGGGCCCATTAGGGATCAAAGTGGCAATGTGTGTGTGGAGCCGGAGGACATAGGTGAGGTTTTGAATGATTACTTTTCATCTGTGTTCACTATGGAGAGGGACGATGTAGATGTAATGATCAGGGAGGGGGATTGTGATGTATTTGATCCAATTAGCATTGAAAAGGAGGAAATATTAGCTGTATTAGTGGGCTTAAAAGTGGATAAATCTCCAGACCCAGATGAGATGTATCCCAGGCTGCTCTGTGAAGCAAGGGAGGAGATAGCAGGGGTACTGACACAAATTTTCAAATCCTCTCTGGCCACAGGAGAGGTGCCACAGGACTGGAGGACAGCAAATGTGGTACCATTGTTCAAGAAGAGTAGCAGGGATAAACCAGGTAATTATAGGCCTGTGAGTCTAACGTGAGTGGTAGGGAAATTATCGGAAAAAACTTTGAGAGACAGGGTTAATCTCCACTTGGAGAGGCAGGGATTAATCCTAGATAGTCAGCATGGCTTTGTCAGGGGGAGATCGTGTCTAACAAATTTGATTGAATTTTTCAAGGTGACTAGATGCATAGATGAGGGTAAAGCAGTTGATGTAGTCTACATGGACTTCAGTAAGGCTTTTGATAAGGTCCCGCATGGGAGATTGGTCAAGAAGGTAAGAGACCATGGAATCCAGGGTAATTTGGCAAATTGGATCCAAAATTGGCTTAGTGGAAGGAGGCAGAGGGTGAGGGTTGAGGGTTGTTTTTGCGAATAGAGGCCTGTGACCAGTGGTGTACGGCAGGGATCGGTGCTGGGACCCTTACTGTTTGTAGTGTACATTAATGATTTAGACGTGAATATAGGAGGTATGGTCAGTAGGTTCGCAAATGACACAAAAACTGGTGGTGTCGTAAATAGTGAGGAGGAAAGTCTTAGATTACAGGACAATATAGATGGGCTGGTAAGATGGGCGGAGCAGTGACAGATGGAGTTTAATCCTGAGAAATGTGAGGTGATGCATTTTGGGAGGACTAACAAGGCAAGGGAATATACAATGGGTAGTAGGACCCTAGGGTTTAGAGGGTCGGAGGGACCTTGGGGTGCTTGTCCATAGATCACTGAAGGCAGCAGCACAGGTGGATAGGTGGTTAGGGAGGCATATGGGATTTTTTTTTTTTTAGATAATTACAGCACAGGAACAGGCCCTTCGGCCCTCTAAGCCTGCGCCGATCCAGATCCTCTCTCTAAACATGTCGCCTATTTTCTAAGGTTCTGTATCTCTTTTCTTCCTGCCCATTCATGTATCTGTCTAGATACATCTTAAAAGACTCCATCGTGCCCGCGTCTACCACCTCCGCTGGCAACGCGTTCCAGGTGCCCACCACCCTCTGCGTAAAGAACTTTCCACGCATATCCCCCCTAAACATTTCCCCTTTCACTTTGAACTCGTGTCCTCTAGTAATTGAATCCCCCACTCTGGGAAAAAGCCTCTTGCTGTCCACCCTGTCTATACCTCTCATGATTTTGTACACCTCAATCAGGTCCCCCCTCAACCTCCGTCTTTCTAATGAAAATAATCCTAATCTACTCAACCTCTCTTCATAGCTAGCGCCCTCCATACCAGGCAACATCCTGGTGAACCTCCTCTGCACCCTCTCCAAAGCATCCACATCCTTTTGATAATGTGGCGACCAGAACTGTACGCAGTATTCCAAATGTGGCCGAACCAAAGTCCTATACAACTGTAACATGACATGCCAACTCTTGTACTCAATGCCCCGTCCGATGAAGGAAAGCATGCCGTATGCCTTCTTGACCACTCTATTTACCTGCGTTGCCACCTTCAGGGAACAGTGGACCTGAACACCCAAATCTCTCTGGACATCAATTTTCCCCAGGACTTTTCCATTTACTGTATAGTTCACTCTTGAATTGGATCTTCCAAAATGCATCACCTCGCATTTGCCCTGATTGAACTCCATCTGCCATTTCTCTGCCCAACTCTCCAATCTATCTATATTCTGCTGTATTCTCTGACAGTCCCCTTCACTATCTGCTACTCCACCAATCTTAGTGTCGTCTGCAAACTTGCTAATCAGTCCACCTATACTTTCCTCCAAATCATTAATGTATATCACAAACAAACAGTGGTCCCAGCACGGATCCCTGTGGAACACCACTGTTCACACGTCTCCATTTTGAGAAACTCCCCTCTACTGCTACTCTCTGTCTCCTGTTGCCCAGCCAGTTCTTTATCCATCTAGCTAGTACACCTTGGACCCCAAGCGCCTTCACTTTCTCCATCAGCCTGCCATGGGGAACCTTATCAAACGCCTTACTGAAGTCCATGTATATGACATCGACAGCCCTTCCCTCATCAATCAACTTTGTCACTTCCTCAAAGAATTCTATTAAGTTGGTAAGACATGACCTTCCCTGCACAAAACCATGTTGCCTATCACTGATGAGCCCATTTTCTTCCAAATGGGAATAGATCCTATCCCTCAGTATCTTCTCCAGCAGCTTCCCTACCACTGACGTCAGGCTCACCGGTCTATAATTACCTGGATTATCCCTGCTACCCTTCTTAAACAAGGGGACAACATTAGCAATTCTCCAGTCCTCCGGGACCTCACCCTTGCCTTTATTAGCCAAGGTATAGGATATAAGAGCAGGAAGGTTACGTTAGAGCTGTATAGAATGCTGGTTAGGCCGCAGCTGGAGTACTGAGTACAGTTCTGGTCACCACACTATAGGAAGAATATGATTGCACTGAAGAAGGTGCAGAAAAGATTCACCAGGATGTTGCCTGGGCTGGAGCATTTCAGTTATGAAGAGAGGCTAGATAGGCTGGGGTTGTTTTCCTTGCAGTGGAGAAGGCTGAGGGGGGAACCTGATTGAGGTATACAAGAGTATGAGGGGCATTGACAGGATAGATAGGAAGAAACTTTTTCCCTTAGAGGAGGTGTCAATAACCAGGTGGCACAGATTTAAGGTAAGGGGCAGGTGGTATAGAGGGGAGTTGATGAAAAATTTTTTCAGCCAGATGGTGGTTGGAATCTGGAACACACAGCTAGAAGGGGTGGTAGAGACAGGAGCCCTCACAACATTTAAGAAGTATTTAGGTGAGCACTTGAAATGCCATAGCATATAAGGCTATGGGCCAAGTGCGGGAAAATGGGATTAGATTGGATGGGTGCTTGATGGTCAGCGCAGGCGCATTGGGCCAAAGGGCCTGTTTCTGTGCTGTAAAACTCCATGACTCTATGACAGTGCTATCAAGCACCACTTAAACAGCAACAACCTGCTCACCAATGTTCAGTTTGGTTTCTGCCAGGGCCACTCGGCTCCAGATCTCATTACAGCTTGGTCCAAACATGGACAAAAGAGCTGAACCCAAGAGGTAAGTGAGAGCGATTGCCCTTGATATCAAGGCAGCATCTGACCAAGTGTGGCATCAAGCAGCCCGAGCCAAATTGAAGTTAATGGGAATCGGGGGAAAACTCTCCACTGGTTGGAGTCATACCCGCCCAAAGGAAGATGGTTGTGGTTGTTGGAGACCAATCATCTCAGCCCCAGGCCATTGCTGCAGGAGTTCCTCAGTGTTGTGTCATAGGCCCAACCATCTGCAGCTGCTTCATTAATGACCTTCCCTCCATCACAAGGTCAGAAGTGGGAATGTTTGCTGATGATTGTACAATGTTCAGAACCATTCGCAACCCCTCAGATACTGAAGCAGTCCATGTCCATATGCAGCAAGATCTGGACAATATTCAGGCTTGGGCTGATAAGTGGCAAGTAACATTCGAACCACACAAGTGGCAGGCAATGACCGTCTCCAACAAGAGAGAATCTAACCATCTCCCCATCACATTCAACGGCATTACGATCGCTGAATCCTCCACTATCAACATCCTGGGGTTACCACTGACCAGGAACTGAACTGGAGCAGACACATAAATACTGTGACTACAACAGCAGGTCAGAGGCTGGGTATTCTGCGTTGAGTAACCCACCTCCTGACTTCCCAAAGCCTTTCCACCATCTACAAGGCACAAGTCAGGAGTCTGATGGAAAACTTTCCACTTGCCTGGATGGGTGCAGCTCCAACAACACTCAGGAAGCTCGACACTATCCAGGACAAAGCAGCCCACTTGATCCGTGCCCCATCCACCACCTTCAACAGTCAGTCCATCCACCACCGATGCACAGTGGCAGCATTATGTACCATCTACAAGATGCACTGCAGCAACTCACCAAGGCTCCTTCGACAGCACCTTCCAAATGCGCGAACTCTTCCACCAAAAGGACAACTGCAGCAGATGCGTGGGAACACCACCATCAGCAAGTTCCCCTCCAAGACACGCACCATCCTGACTTGGAAATATATCACCATTCCTTCACTGTCGCTGGATCAAAATCCCGGCTCTCCCTCCCTAACAGCACTTTGGGTGTACCTGCACCTGATGGACTGCAACAGTTTAAGAAGGCAGCTCACGACCACCTTCTCAAGGTCAGTTAGGGATGGGCAACAAATGCTGGCTTTGCCAGCGATGCCCACATCCCATGAAACAAATACATCTTTTTCCCTAATTAGAGGCGTTATATAATTGCAAATAGCAGTATTTGGTGAAACTTCCTCCAACATTTATTGCATTATCCTCTCCCTTCACCACACCACTGGCAGAAAAGCCATGCTTTACAAACCAGCAGAGTCCCAGCTTCAATTTTAATTAATTGACCTGAGCTGGGGCAGCAGTTGACGCATGATCAGTCTCAGCTCCCCTAGACTAGGGAGGGAAAATCAGGCCAGGTTCTCACTCTAGATCACTATTTAGTGAATCCTGTAGAAGAGGAGCATTGACCATAGGTGTACTGGAATGAGTTTGGCTTTGGTGTGTTCCCTTCCCTCCCATTCTACCCTCACTTAGACAGCCCACTGATACCTACACCACTAATTTCCACGGGTGCACTCCCAATCTCCTACCATTTCTTCAGGGTTTACAAAAATCCTCCGCCAAAGTTATGATAAGAGAGTAGGATACTCCCATGGATGCTTTACCCCCTACTGTTTAAGCTTACACATGCAAAACTTAGGCAAGTGAGCAGAGGATACCTATTGTCTGTGAAACTGCACCCCAGTTAGGAATAAACACTAAGAAAAGGGAGACAATTGGTGGAAAAAAGAGGGGGGAGAAAACAAACATCATTTCCTGATCTTCTATAATCTGTTACCAATTTTTACTTCAAAAGGAACAATGTCGTCTTTCACATTCACTTGGAATGGTTTAAAATTGTAACCCATTTGATGTGAGCTATTTCCCTCTTTTTAAGCATTAATCACACAGCTAACATCCCCCGATGCTGACAGCCTTCCAAGCTCCTTTGGCCAAGGCAGACAAAATGTAGTTGTGAAAATAACTATCTGTAATCCAACAACAGTTACATTCAGTGAGGCCACAAGGACAGCTGGCGTGGCAAATGGATTCAAGTGCATTGTGCAGTAGGGGGGTGCTCCTCTGCAGTGATTTTCGTGCAGTGCTGGGCCCAAATAAGTTTTAGTTATCATCTAATTTGAACTCTGCATGATCAGAAACTGTTGGCAATGGCTGCGAAAAGCAGATAATGTTCAATTTCCCCATTTGTGTCATCTTTTATTTTAATAAATACAAAAATTCCCTCTGCACTCTGCCCATGTTCTCTCCCTCGATTATAAGACTGATATAACTGATGAAGCACATAGATGTCAAAATTTCCCAAAATTCCCTAGATTTGGGTAAGGTACCATTGGATTGGAAAATAGAAAATGTAACTCCTTTATTCAAAAAGGGAGGGGGACATATAGCAGGAAACTACAGGCCAGTTAGTTTAACATCTGACATAGGGAAAATTTTAGAAGATATCATTAAAGACGTTATAGCAGGGAACTTAGAAAAATTCAAGGTAATCAGGCAGAGTCAACATGGTTTTGTGAAAGGGAAATCAAGTTTAACCAATTTATTAGAGTTCTTTGAAGTAGTAACATGTGCTGTGGATAAAGGGGAACCAGTGGATGTACTGTACTTAGATTTCCAGAAGGCATTTGATAAGGTGCTGCATCAAAAGTTATTGCGGAAAATAAAAGCTCATGGTGTAGGGGGTAACATATTAGTATGGACAGAAGTTTGGCTAGCTGACAGGAAACAGAGAGTAGGCAGACATGATGGGCTGAGTGGTCTCCTTCTGTGCCGTAATTTTTCTGTGGTTCTAAATGGGTCATTTTCTGGTTGTTAAGATGTGACGAGTGGTGTGCCACAGGGATCAGTGCTGGGGCTCAACTTTTTACAATTTATATAAATGACTTAGATGAAGGGACCAAAGGTATGGTTGCTAAATTTGCTGATGACACAAAGATAGGTAGGAAAATAAGTTGTGAAGAGGACATAAGGAGGCTACAAGGGAATATAGATGGGTTAAGTGAGTGGGCAATGATCTGGCAAATGGAGTATAATGTGGGAAAATGTTATTGTCCATTTTGTCAGGAAGAATAAAAAAAGCATATTATCTAAATGGTGAGAGACTGCAGAGCTCTAAGATGCAGAGGGATTTATGTCCTAGTGCATGAATTGCAAAAGGTTAGTATGCAGGTACAGCAAGTAATTAGGAAAGCTAATAGAATGTTATCATTTATTGCGAGGAGAATTGAATACAAAAGTAGAGAGGTTATGCATTGGTGAGACCACATCTGGAGTATTGTGTACAGTATTGGTCTCCTTATTTAAGAAAGGATGTAAATGCATTGGAAGCAGTTCAGAGAAGGTTTACTAGACCAATACTTGGAATAGGCGTGTTGTCTTATGAGGAAAGATTGGACAGGCTAGGCTTGTAACCCCTGGAGTTTGGGAGAGTAAGAGGCAACTTGATTGAAACATATAAGATTCTGAGGGGTCTTGAGAGGGTGGATGTGGAAAGGATGTTTCCTCTTGTGGGAGAATCTAGAACTAGGGGTCACTGTTTAAAAATAAGGAGTTGCCCATTTATAACACAGACAAGCAGAATTTTTTTCTCTCAGAGGGTCATGAGTCTTTGGAACTCTCCCTCAAAAGGCGGTAGAAGCTGTCTTTGAAATTTTTAAAGCAGAGGAAAATAAATTCTTGATAATCAAGGGGGTGAGAGGTTATCGGGGGCAGGCGGGAATGTGGAGAGGAGGGTACCATCAGATCAGCGATGATCTTGTTGAATGGCAAAGCAGGCTCGAGGAGCCAAGTGGCTTACTCCTGCTCCTAATTCCTGTGTTCGTATGTTCAATATGCACAGTAATTTTCATATCTGCTTCTGTTAGCAAAATAAATGAACAGCAAGTCACATTGTCGTCAGCTTGCTTTCTACGTATCTAGTTTCTTGGAATTTTTATGACAGGAGAACAGGAGTTATTAACCACCAAAACATAGCAACACGTTACAATAGGCACAAGATAGACAACACAATAGCTGTGTGCTAGTCCGAACCTTAACACAGCATGCAGAAACAGAACTGATATTTTCAGATTGAATACAAAACTTCTGAAATATTTAATTTTTAGTCAGTAACGGGCACCGACTGAATCTTAAAATTAGTAGCGTCATTTTTGTGCCTCAGGTAGAGCAGTTGGGAAATCCATGCAATGCTCGATTAATGTACTTAACAGTACTAATTTAGACTAATATCCTTCTCATAACACTGATCAACATGCCAAACACACAGGAATTATTTAAGACAAATTTTTGTTTTGGCTGAAATAGCAGAGCCTCTAACTTTCTCCATGCCTGCTGGGATCAGGGTCATATGATTAATTTTGGCAAACTCTGAGTTGCCTGGCCATGCTGGGGGGGGGGGGGGGGGGGTGGAGGGGGATGTGCTGGGGAGGGAAAGGAAATAGCTGCAGTGCCTCCACAGTGCAGCAGGGCTAGTCACTCTGGTAGAAGGTATTTGTTTTAAAATCTGCCACCAGGCATTGCAATCAATTACTGGGCAAAGTGTTAAGATTTTAAAGCCTGCCAAAGCAACCCTGAATGCCAGAAACTAATCACTCAGTATTGCTATAGCACAAATAATGGGAAATGCGATGATTAGTATATTCCTCTCATATACATCTCACTGCAATATCACTGCCCATATTAGAGCAGATGTAATGTATATCTAATTCCATTTCTGGCAGGAAATTACAGACAATGGCATCAGATGGAGAAGAACTCATGGATCAGCTCCCCGCCTAACTTTCTTCTCCTGCCTGCCCGAAATCAGGCAGAAAGAGGAAAATTCTTCCATGTCTGGGCAGTTAATTAGTCTTGCCATGTTATTTGTCACAGGGGAAATCACAGCTAAGTCCCATCTTGTCGTCATCTGACATCCACATTAGTAAAGTTCCAGGAGTCAATAAATGTTGATCAGGGATAGCAACCTGTAGCTCCTTTCTTTCACTCTTACACTGAGAATAAGGAATGGACACTTGATAAAACTTCAAAAGGCACGGAGCAGCAAATAGCTTGGTGTCCCAATATACTGCAAGAGCAGGCCAGACGCTGGGTATTGTGCACCTCCTGACTCCAAAGCCTGTCCACCATCTACAAGGCACAAGTCAGGAGTCTGATGAAATAGTCTTCACTTGCCTGGATGAGTCCAGGACCAACAACACTCACAATCCTGGAACTTCCTACTCAATAGCACTGTGGGTGTACCTACACCACACAGACTGCAGCAGTTCAAAAAGGTGGCTCACCACCACCTTCTCAAAGGCTTTCCTAAAATCCATGCATACTACATCCACTGCATTTCCCCCATCAACCATGTCTGTTACTTCTTCTCAAAGAATTCAAATGATGTTTGTAAAGCCCAATTATTCAGTTTGAAATGGCTACTTCTAACTGGTTTTCATCTAAAAAAATTGTTATTTCATATTTAATTAAAGACTCTAAAACATTTCCCTACCAGGAACATTTCCCTACTAACAGGATGTTGCCGTCAAGCCAAAACAATGTCCTGCCTATCACACAAATGAGTAATGTGATATATGAATTTCAATGCCAGTGTAATGCTAGGTGTATAGGCCGTATGTCCCAAAGACTGGTGGATCGTATCAAACAACATGTCCCTTCTGCTGTTTGCAATGGGTAAGGTACAGGCCGTACCTAACCAGCCCGTGCTTTTAAAACTCAAGACACAATGTCCAACATTAGATGTGATTCCACAATTAGACAACATTTGCTAAATAATCCTCAGTGTGCTAAGAATCACACTGACAGACAATTTAAGATTGTCAGTAGGGCTTGCAGTGTGGCACACTGGCGCATACTGGAAGCTACATATATTAATACACAGGGTCCTGTTCTTTGCAGACAGAAAGAACATGTACAAACATTGAGCCTGTTTCAGCTAAACAAAATATGACAGCCATTCGCTGGTTCATTCCTCAGGGCAATGCCTTGACCAGAGTCAAGCTGCCTGGCTTAAATTTCAAACAAAGCTTGGCAGTTAACTGTCAATCACCGTAAACTGGTGCATTCTCCATGGCAATGCCTCTACCAATCAGAGTTCACTCAATCAACACTCTCTTCTCATACAGTATAAAGTTGTTGTTTTCCCTTACATTGGTATTCTTGCAGATTGTCCTGATGAATGCAAGATGAAAAGCTTCGACAACATGTCTCTATTTTCAATACTCAAGTCCTGCACTACCAAATGACTACATTTATCACCCAGAAAAGCAACTGTATTATTCCTACTCATTTCACTAATTGAACTGTAGATTTCTACTATCACCTGCCCAGATTTTTAAGCTCTATAATAAAGCTCTACTTATGTCTTTTTTCTTTGAGCTCCAGCGATATTGTCCCTATTTCTTGTCTAAATGAATCCACTCTAGAGTACATATTTCCTCTTTTCCCAATATTGTTACTCCACCTCCTTTAATTATTTTTTTTATCTATCCTAAGCACATAATGGGTGGAATTTAAAGTTGCAGATTGGAACACTGATGTTGCGATGACTTCCAGGTCCTGACCCATGCCGACACGGAAATGCGCACGCGTCGCAATTTTTAATCAGCAGGAGCTTAACTGGCCTGGAGTCGCACTCGCTGCCCAATTAGCAGCAGCAGACGCAGGAAGTAGGTGGAACAGAGACAGCAGCTGGCCCAATTTAAAGGCTGGGCAGCAACCATTGCTAGGCTGCTGTTCATCCAAAAAAAATGGAAGCACAACCTTAGCACAGGGCAGTTGGCAGGGTGGGTCCCCATGCCAGGGCAATTCCCCTTTTGCTGATGACTCGCTAGAGATGCTGCTGGAGATGGAGACTGTGTGCAGGAGCACTCTCTTCCCTGCCAATGTTAACAGAAGACCTGTAAAATGCACTAAGAGTACATGGCTGGAGGTGGCACATGAGGTCAGCAGCAGAGCAATGGTGAGGAGGAACCAAGTGCAATGTAGGAAATGCTTCAATGACCTTCTCAGGTCTGGATAGGTGAGTGTCAAGAGAGAGCCAGATGGCATGCCTCCCAGTCAGCAGTCACCAGAGTGCAAAAGAGAGGGGCATCCTGAGGGTGCGTAGAAGTCTCCTGATCATGGGAGAGATCTATGCTTAGAAAGCTTGCTGACCCGTAAGCACAGGTCAGAACCCGAGTACTGCTGGGCCGGAGGCTAGAGTGCAGCCTGTAATATCGTCCGTGAATAAGAAGCTGCAAGTGGAGAGGGAGGAAGGCACTGACCTAAAAGCATTGTTCTTCACCTTGTATGCCAAAAGGGAGTTGAACCCTTTGGAGAACGAGGGGCCACGTTTGGATAGTGGGGTGCCCCAGCTTGTGGTTCTGATCAATTTGAGGAACAGGCCCTTGATGTGGCCAGGGTGTCATGCCACAGGGATGCTGGGGACAGAGAAGCAGCAGTCCACCGCAGACAGGGTGAAAAGATCTCAATATCTCCAGGTTTAGGGGATGTATGCCAATGCTCCCTGTGCAAAGAGCTGTCAATGCCTAAGCTGTCGTCTCATTATTTTAAGTAGCGGAAGCATCTGTTGTCCCGACCTCTCTTCACCACCTTCTTTTACGTCTCTCAGAGGGCCAGCTGCAGAGCGTCAGGAGTCCATACTATGACAACAAGTTCCCAAGGAGTCAGAGGAGGAAGAGCCCTCAGAGCCTGCAGTGTCACATCTTACCAGCACACCCTCCACCAGCACAGATACTCACACCTCAGTGGGCCCTCGTGCAGTTTTAGAAACGATGGCACAGGGTGAAGCACACGTCACTTCAGAGCAGGAGGATATGGGGGAGGCAGAGTCGGCTATGGCCAATTCCCCTCAGATGATGGAGGACAGGTGCAGCCCTGCTCACCAGGGCAGAGATGCATTACCTCGGGAATTACGAAACAGCTGGATCTACCTGGAGAACCAGTGTGTGATGTGAATTACCTGAGACACTGTGGTGTCATGAGATGAGAATGGAGGAGCCCATTCATCTCATAATGACTCAGTGCCTTGAGCGTGTGAGCTCCTCCCTTGAGAGGCTGACCAACCACTTGG
Organism: Heterodontus francisci; assembly: GCF_036365525.1. Classification (NCBI taxonomy): domain Eukaryota; kingdom Metazoa; phylum Chordata; class Chondrichthyes; order Heterodontiformes; family Heterodontidae; genus Heterodontus; species Heterodontus francisci. The sequence goes on along the minus strand of NC_090371.1, from coordinate 124,041,431 downwards.
AGAGCCACCTGCTGCATCAGAGTGGATGCTGGAACAACGCACTGACATGCACAACATGCAAGCCAGATTCAGCAGCATTGACCACTCAATGACACAAATGGCACAGAGAAGCAGATGCCAACTGGTGATCCCCTCCAGCAATCAAGGGTGCCATGAAAGGGCCGAGAAGGTGACAGATGGTGATGAGAGGGGTACCCCTCACGGAGTTCAGTCATCATCATCCTCCCCCGTGGACCCTCCGACAGACAAACCATCTGTGGAGTCACGCACTGTGACAGAGGCTGCCCCCACAGCGTTGCTTGTGCAGCAGTCTTTGGAGGTGCCCCCCCACCCCTGGCAACTCCATGACAAGGATGATCACCACAGGAATCTGAGTCCCAGAAAAGCATGAGTGAGCAGTCTGCCTCCACCTCATCCTCAGCCACAAGGGGAGTACCTCGTGGGACTGGCCGTTATCGCAGACCACTCTGTTGGTAATGTCACTTTGTGGGTCACTTGGTTGTTTAGGATATAAATAATAGCTCCCTGTTAAGCAATAAAGCACTGGGAACGTTGTTGCATTAAGGCTGGCTTGAGTGTTTCCATTTCATATTCGTGAAATACAGGAGAATGGGAAGTGAGGGTTGGCAGGACGATGGAGTATGCTGATGAAGATTGACAGATGCAGACTCTGGAGCCTTCCTGCCGCTCCTTCCTCACCCCTGTGCCCCTGCTGCCCAAGGGTCCACCTCTGTCCGGCAGATGCTGCTCCTCATTGCCCGTCGGACCAAGCTCAGACAAGCTTGATCCCATTTCCTCTCATGCCTTTCCTTTGTTGCCATTGGACTGTGGAGTCTGCCTGAACTCCACCCCTCCAACCCCAGCCACCAATAAAGCCCTTCAAAAGAGTGCAGGATACTTATGATTACTGAGCACAAATGCCTGCCTACAAATGAGGGCCACCTCTCAGCCTTCCTCCTTCAATAATGCCTCTTGCCTCTGTCCTGCCATTCCAGATCACTCCCTGTTCTGTCACCACCTCCTCCTCCCTGTCGTGCTTCTGACAGCGCATTGATCCCATCCCTTGGAACCAAAATCCAAAGTCTTGCCCTTAAATGTGCTGTCAAGCTCATTGATATACTTAATTGGCCAATTAAACAGAGCAGGGCGGGGTGGGGGGTGGGGGGGGTTTCTCTTCTGGCTCTCACTGATGCCATTCAAAATCTGAGCGTGCCCGTGCCAGTTTTGCGCCAGGAAATGAGCGGACCTACCCAAGGGGCGTGTTTAAGCAACCGCACTCCCCTGTTCCCACCCTCACTGACAATTTGAAATCCCACCCAATATTTCAATATGTTTATTTTCTATTCTTGTTGGGTTTTCAGTCAGGTTTCTGTTAACACTATTAAGTCTAGATCTTCTTGTAAAATAATTGCTTCCCGTTCCCTCAATTCATTTCCCACACTTTTCCCATTGCAATTCATGCATTTTAACCCCTGCATGCTTTTAAAAGAATTACTCCTTTTCCCAAGTATTTTTTGTCTAAGCTAACCCCTACCTTTACTTCAGCCATTTCACCATTTATAACTAGTCCATTTGATCTTATTCTTCTACTCCATATCCCTTGGGCTGATTTGTTTTCTATATAAATATCTATATCTACTTCTCCTTTCAAGAATAACTGATTCTTGTAGGTTTTATGAACCCAGTCCACCCCCTCCTAGTTTAAATATCTCATAATTTCCCTATTTAACTATTTTGCCAGGACATTAGCACGCTCTCTGCAAGGGTGAATCACTCTTCTTGCCACTACGACCTTAGCCATTTCCCTAATTTTATCACCCTTCCCTATTCTAGCAGATGGCTGGGAACCTAAACTAGTTCCCTAATCACTTACATCTATTCCTTTCAGGCCTTTCATTACCTTAATCATTAGCTCCCACCTGGATCATGACTGCTTTCTCTTCCTCCTGCTTGCAACATATTTTCCCTTCTATGCAATATGTCCCATGACCTAACACGAAGGAAACAAAGCATCCAGAACCGTTGGTATGGATTATAAATGACTGCACCAATCCTTCCAAAGAATCCTATCAGTGCTGTACTGCTAAGCTGTGTTACTAACCTCAGCTTTCCCCTTGAGCCATCTCTTGTGACAAAAGCACGGATGAAGGTTTCATTTGCAGAGTGGCTGAGACAGGAGCAGAAACAAGAGATGTTTTTGGGGTGCAAGTAGATGGTCTTTGTGAAGGAGAGTGTATGGGGTGGGAATTTCAGCTTGGGGGAAGATAGAATGCCAAGACTGCAAACAGCCTTGTTGAATATGAAACTGAGGCCAGTAAAGGGAAGGGAATTGTTGCCGAGGATATGGAGTCTGTGGTGGGGGCCAGAGATGATGGCTTTGGTCTTCTCAATAGTTAATTTGGAGAAAATTACAAACTGGGTGTTAGACAAGCAATCTAACAGCACAGAGGCAGAGGGATCAAGAGGTAGTGAAAAGGTAGAACTGGGTCATCGTTAGTGTTGTCATGCAGGCCCCCACCTGCCAAGAATGAGACATACATTATTTCGCCACATGAACATTAAAACTTTAAATTGCTGCTGGCAAGAAAAGAGGGCCTCTGACAAGGAATTGCCAGGCCCCTCGCTGGAAAGACCTCTTTTGCATACTGGCAGACAATGTTGAAACAAAGGACCCAATCCCTGCTTCTCCAATACACAGAAGACCTGCTTAAGCCAGTTTAATCACATGACTAACTTGCTGTTTGAATGTGAACTTGCCACAGAGTGTTTGAGCAGTAAGCTGTTTGCTCCTGGACTGAAAAGACCTCCTGTCTGCCCTCATCTCTTTCTCACAGAACTGAAGATCCATTGACGACACATGAATCCCAAGAGAGAAAAGTCTCCTACAGTGAACAAGGTTTAAGAAGAATACTGGGCCCCAATGAAAATCAAGACTATTTACAAAAGGACTACAGTGAGCTCAGAGCACAGTAAACAAGAAACTCTTCTGATGTTGCCTCAAATCTCTCTACTTTATTTTTCTTCTGCTCTTTTCTGTCCCTATATGAATGTGTGTATCGCATGTGCATGCTAGTGTGGGCGCATCGTATATCCGTAGGCGTTAACCTTATTGGAGTTTAAGTTTTAATAAATTTCACTTTTCTTCTTTTAAACCCAAGAAAGCCTGTTTATGTCCATTTCTTTGCCTTATAATTGGAAAGTGGTGAACAAGGATTCACCAAGGGAGAGTTCAAAACACAGTGTGTTTAAAAATTAAACCCTGTTACAATAAGACCAGGTGAAGACAGTAAAAGACCCCTAGACACCTTTCTCACCCGGTTGTAACAGTGTACACGTGGCTGCTGACCTTATGTCTTTGGATGATACCACCAAGGAAGAGCAAGTAGAGGAGGAAACAAAGGAGGCCATTGAAAAATGGGGGCTGGAAGCAAAGCTATTGTTTGAGGTGCCCTGGATACAATTGGCTCAGTAGAAGTGGAACCAGGTGAAGTCAATTTCAATATGCTGGATAATAGAGATGGGGTGATTGGTGGAGGATGGGGTGATCAACCATGTTAAAGACTGCAGAGAGGTTGAGAATAACAGAGGGATAATACACCATGGCCACAGTCACAGGGGGTGCAATTTGTCACTTCAATTAGAGTTGTTTCATTGCTGGGGCAAGAGCAGAAACCTGATGGTAGCAATTCAAACAAAATGGGGACATTCTAGATGGATGAACCAAGATGAAAGAAATCATCTTTTACATACAATTGGTTTAACATGTCATCCAAAAGGCAGCCCTCTTAGTGTGAAGTGTCAACTTAAATTATGTGCTTAAGTGTCTGAAGTGAGGCTTGTACCCAAGTCCTTCGACTCAGCATCAACTGTGGCACCACTGAGCCATGGCTGTCACCTGGTCTTTCTCATCCACAGTTATCTTGGGATTTAGTGCTCGCACTACCAGTTACCAACCACATACATATATATGGTGGTGTAGTGATAATGTCACTGGACTAGTAATCCAGAGGCCCAGGCTAATGGCATGGGGACATGGGTTCAAATCCCACCAAGGCAGGTTGTAGAATTTATATTCAATTAATTAATAAAAATCTGGAATTGAACACTAGCCTCCATAATGGTGCCATGAAACTATCAATTGTTGCAAAAACCCATCTGGTTCACTAATGTCCTTTAGGGAAGGAAATCTGCTGTCCTTACCTGGTCTGGCCCACATGTGACTCCAGACTCTCAGTAATGTGGTCAACTGCCCTCTGAAATGGCCTAGCAAGCCCACTCAGTTGTCAAGGGCAATTAGGGATGGTCAACAAATGCTGACCTTGTCAGCGATGCCCACATCCCCTGAAAGAATTTTTAAAATTACAAAATAGACTTATCCTTGGCAGAATATATTGTGTCATCAGCATTAGAGATGGAGGTGACACAATTAGAATTAACAAACACTATATTGAGCAAAGACTGCCAATTCATGTTACTGCAGAGTATTGATAGATCAACACCTCTTCAAACAGAAAAGATCTTTTTGGAAACTACTGTGCAAAGGGTTTCAACTGCAATGGTGGTATGAAGCATCATGACTATAGAACCTTAAAAGTAGACGCTATTAGCAGTTTCTCAATGCCTTTTAATAAACTCCTACATGATATATTTTATTCATTCTGTGGTCTATTTGTTGTTAATGCATGATATATCTGTGCCTGTAAAAGAAAATCCGCACCATGATATGTAAGCTGAGAACAAGGTAAAACTGCAGTTTGTAATAAACCATGGAGGTGCGAAATTACAAGGAAATAAGCATGATTTTACATAAGAATACCAGCTTTTGAAGTACCAGCAAATAACTAAACATACACTGTGTTTAGAGCTAGAAACTGATCGAAGCATCCCATTACATTCCAGGTCACTGCCTGCTGGATTGTGAAACTATCTTATTTAGTAGGGGAAAATGGGAAATAAAAACAAATGCTGAAGAAGTCTGTACTTGTGGTAACATACTGCCCACACATATCAACAAAAATAGTTCATTTTAATATTGTTTCACCACACTTTATTACTTCATCCAATCAGACAGAGGCAGCAGAAATGTTATGAACAAAACTGGCAAAACTACAGTAAGGAAAGGTGAGGCTGCTGCAGGAAGTCATCGGGTGGCAGTGTCATATTTGTGTGCCACCCTCATACCCTGTTTATTGCTGAAAGCTGGACCATAATCATGGCATTAAAATACTAAAAATGCCTGTAAACTATTCTAGTCAAAACAATTTATGGCAGTGCTTGAGTGAAGTAGGACAATGGAGGGGATCCACACTGCTTCTTGCATAATTTACTGTAATCAGATTCAAATCTAAAAGACAAAGCTTTGAACATGAAAGACATTTTTAATGCCACAGAGAATACCAAATAATTCACATTTGCTCCACCTTCAAGATAAATTGTACAACAAATAATGGGCTGTACTTTGCACTGTCAAAAAATAAACTTTGTTACAGGTAATCATGTAATCTGAGATGTTGAACCCTTACTATGGTAAATATACCACAGATATATATTATCTATAAACAGGGTGAGCAAGAGAAGAGAAACACAGAATTGTTACAGCACAGAAGGAGGCCATTCGGCCCATTCTGTCTGCGCTGGCTCTCCGAAAGAGCAATTTACCTAGTGCCACTCCTCTGCTTTCTTCCCACAGCTCTGCACATTCTTCCTTTTCAGGTAACAGTCCAATTCCCTCTTAAATGCCTCACTTGAACCTGCCTCCACCACACAGGGCGGCACAGTGGCGCAGTGGTTAGCACCGCAGCCTCACAGCGCCAGCGACCCGGGTTCAATTCTGGGTACTGCCTGTGTGGAGTTTGCAAGTTCTCCCTGTGTCTGCGTGGGTTTTCTCCGGGTGCTCCGGTTTCCTCCCACAGCCAAAAGACTTGCAGATTGGTAGGTAAATTGGCCATTATAAATTGCCACTAGTACAGGTAGGTGGTAGGGAAATATAGGGATAGGTGGGGTGGTAGGAATATGGGATTAGTGTAGGATTAGTATAAAAAATGGGTGGTTGATGGTCGGCACAGACTCGGTGGGCTGAAGGGCCTGTTTCAGTGCTGTATCTCTAAAAAAAAACTGTCAGGCAGTGCATTCCAGATCCTAATCACTCATTGTGTGAAAAGTTTTTCCTCATGTCATCATTGCTTCTTTTGCTAATTACCTGAAATCTGTGCCTTCTTGTTCTCGATCCTTCCAACAATCGGAACAGTTTTTCCCTATCTACACTGTCCAGACCGCTTATGATTTTGAACACCTCTATCAAATCTCCTCTCAACCTTCTCTCTCCAAGGAAAAGTCCCAACTTCTCCAATCTATCCACGTAAATGAAGTTCCTCATCCCTGGAACCATTCTCGTTAACCTTTCTACATTCTCTCCAATGCCATCACATCTTTCCTAAAGAATGGCACCCAGAACGGGAGACAATACTCCAGTTGAGGCCGAACCACGTGTTCTATACAGGTTGAACATAACTTCCTTTTTTTTGTACTCTATGCCCCTATTAATGAAGCCTAGGATGCTATATGCTGTATTAACTGCTCTCTCAACCTGTCCTGCCACCTTCAATGGTTTATGCACATATACGCCCAGGTCCCTCTGCTTCTGCATCCCCGGTAGAATTGCACCCTTTATTTTCTAAAGTCATGGAGTCATAGAATTATACAGCACAGAAACAGGCCCTTCGGCCCATCGTGTCTGTGCCAGCCATCAAGCACCTATCTATTCTAATTCCATTTTCCAGCACTTGGCCCGTAGCCTTGTATGCTATGACGTTTCAAGTGCTCATCTAAATACTTCTTAAATGTTGTGAGGGTTCCTGCCTCTACCATCCCTTCAGGCACTGTGTTCCAGATTCCAACCACCTTCTGGGTGAAATTTTATTTCCTCAAATCCCCTCACCTTAAATCTATGCCCCCTGGTTATTGACCCCTCCGCTATGGGAAAAAGTTTCTTCCTATCTATGCCCCTCATGATTTTGTATACCTCAATCATGTACCCCCTCAGCCTTCTCTGCTCTAAGGAAAACAACCCTAGCCTATCAAGTCTCTATGTATAGCTGAAATGCTCCAGCCCAGGCAACATCCTGGTGAATCTCCTCTGCACCCTCTCCAGTGCAATCACATCCTTCCTATAGTGTGGAGACCAGAACTGTACACAATACTCCAGCTGTGACCTAACTAGCGTTTTATACAGCTCCATAACCTCCCTGTTCTTATATTCTATGCCTCGGCTAATAAAGGAAAGTATCCCATATGCCTTCCTAACCACCTTTTCTACCTGTGCTGCTGCCTTCAGTGATCGATGGAGAAGTACACCAAGGTCCTTCTGACCCTCTGTACTTCCTAGGGTCCTACCACCCATTGTATATTCCCTTGCCTTGTTAGTTCTCCCAAAATGCATCACCTCACACATCTCCAGATTAAATTCCATTTGCCACTGCTCTGCCGATCTTACCAGCCCATCTATATTGTCCTGTAATCGAAGGCTTTCCTCCTTACAACACCATCAATTTTCATGCCATCTGTGAACTTACTGATCATACCTCTTATATTCACGTCTAAATCATTAATGTACACTATAAACAGCAAGGATCCCAGCACCAATCCCTGCGATACACTGGATTCTGTACGATTCAATTAAATGGTTTGAGAATACTTCAAGATGTGGGCAGAGTGACCCACTTTTTCATTAAGTACATACATTCTATCCTCCATATCACGGAGGTGCTTGTTCAGCATCGAACTGCTGCTTCTATTCTTTACTTCATTATTTTTAAAAATTTGGTCCTTTGCTGCAGAAAAAGAGTGAAATAAATTCCACATGGAAAGCTACAAAGGAAGTAGCTTAAGATCTAAAAAAAGATGAAAGAAAAACATAAAAAATACTGAAGATGAAATAAATCTGGAACTATAATTTGATGAGTACTTTTTGGTATCATATGGTTTCGAATTGCTTTAGTGTTCTTCATTGTAGAACTGTCTTCCTCATAGCATGATAATTTTATTGCATCTGAAATCCCTTTGAAATCTGGGAGTTCTTGGCAGCATTGCTTATTTTGTTTCAAAACAGCCAGAAATCTCTGATCAAACTAAATCAGACTGAGAGAAGCAATCTGCGCTTGTACAAGCGAGAAATTAACGTGAAGATATTACTGGCATACAACACACAAAGAAGAAATTGCTAGGTGGAGGTGTGGTCATTGATGTCTGTTGCAGATAGAAAGTTTACAGGCTCCAACAGGATAAAGTGCTGCTATTACAGTTCAGGTTATTTCTCAAAACCCTTGTGCTTACTGCAAAACTCAGCTTCTATAGATAAGCCTGCAAAACTTGATCCTATGATGAAATATCTGGGTTTGAGCTGCTTCAGCGTGAACAATAAACATTTCTGCCATTGATGTGTACACTGGAAATTGTATGCTCTAGTCAATGTGTGCCCCAGACCTCTCTGAATATAGCACAATAACATACCACACAGCTGATGGCAAAAACTACTAATTGTTAGAAAAAAACAAAATAAATCTTTTAAGATTTCTTAAGGTGTCTTTGGCATTCAGAGTCATCCCTTACTGCAACAATCTGCATATGTGACAGAACTGTATGAACTGAAGAACTAGGGAATACTCAACATATTTATCTCCAGATTTACTTAACATTTGGCTACAGAAGTGTCAATTAAAATTTAAAACAAAGGCATCACAGCCAAAGATAGCTTGTATTCCATGTTAATTAGCAGCAACACCTTCCAATGGTGTTAACTAGAAGAAGCAGTGGCAATCTTATATATTAACATACCACAACCGATCTGGACCTGAAGAACTGTTTACAGACAGGTAAAGATCTAACCAAAAGGCAGACCCAGCACACCTCACATTTTCGTGTCAAACCCAGAACAGTTGTCCTTCACAAGGGTAGAAATCTCCCCCAGAAAACAATCACAGTAGCTATGCTCAGATGGTTGTAACACTAGACACAGCTACAAATTCCTGTACAAATACATAATAGAGATTAATTCATCTGAAACAGAATAGATCTTCAGATCCACTAGAGACAACTTGACTATAACTTCACTTGCCAAATACAAAATTGAATTGATTCCACCGCTTTCCATGGGTAGAGTTTTAATGTCTTTTGGTAGTAATTTTCTAGTTCAAAAGAGAAAAAAAAAAGTTAAGATTGTAGGATACAGAGCAGTGCAAAATGGCAGTCTACCTTCTAGGAAAAAGGAATGAATAATTTTCTCTGGACGATTACTGTGTTTCTAATAGTCCAATTACCATAAAACTACAAGGAGTAAGGTGTAAACCCATTGCCTGAGTACACAGAAAACAGAAGTCAAGCATTCCAGATGGGTACAGAGGTCAAACATCCGTTGTTCATAATCCCATGATATCGAAGAGACATATCCCTCTCTGCAATTGTCTTAGGGATTGACTTTGATCCTCAATGGACTTTGGAAGAAGAGTTAATAGGAGAAGAAACCACATCTGCTGGGGGTGTTCTTGCAGAGTTTAACAATATTTATGATAATGCATCTATGATAAATATATTAGATACACATAATCTCTGCCTTACTTATAACTGCATTTGAGTTGACTATCTGTATCTCCTTCTTGCTCTTTAGCTGTACTGGGTATTGAGAACAGAGGATTCTCTGAGTATGTGTGTTGATACCAGTAATGTGCTTGATGAGAAAAAAATGTGCTACCTGGTAAGCTAATCTTTACTATGTGTGATACAGAAGCACCTACTAGATTCAATTTGCCTGGCTCAATGGCATGCAGCTGAAAACAAAGCCAACTATAGATATAGTCCAGTTGTATTTCCTTATGCAATGTAACCTACTATATTGACTGATAACCTATCTCTATGCTTCAATAAACTGCTTTTATTTTACCCCATGTTTCTAATACCCTCTCTGAACTTGATAAAGAAACTGAGGCTATGGGTCTGTCCTGAAAAAGTCAAACCCAGACTCCAAGAAGCCCTGTTACAATATTTCTACTTTGCCAGCTGAAGCTTTTCTACATGGCTACGGGACAGAATAAATACAGCACCATCAAAAATATTTTCACAGCTGAAACTATCCAATAAAAATCAGTAAGATTTTGTTCTTTGGTAACCATATTTAAATACTGTGCATATAAGTAAAGCACGCCATATTAATTCCCAATAACCAAATACAAATAGTTTCTTGATAAATTTGTGCTAATTTCATCCCAATTAATCATAGACCATACATCAACACAGCACACACATGCTGACTAGTGGCTCCTGTACAAGAGGAGCTGTTGGCAAAACCAATGATCCAGAATGGAATAAAAACACCCCGAGCTTCTCAGCACACATTACAGAAAAATAGGAGTGATTTCAAGGCAATTTAAACGTCAGCCTCGAGTTTGTTTTGTGAATTTTCCAGATGAGAGAGGTTTGTGCTGGGGAATGTAACTTCTGAGGCAACCGGTATCAGCATTCAACCAAGTTATGTATAGCTCAGTTATGTGTAGAGTAAGACGACCTCTACTCAACACTGCTTCTGTCCTAACCTAAGGAGAGCATCCTACTGCAGAATGTTTTTGCACATCCTACCTCAGCTATCCTGAGTGTGATTGCCAATTTAGAGACAGCTATTTATTGTTCAATTAGCTCAATGCCCATTGAGAACTGCACCTTGGATTTTAAAATCTATTTGTGAACTCTTGAAGCTTTGCTTTCATAGTTTTGGCATCTAAAGCATGCCATTATCTTACAATCACTTCCAGGCATCTATTATTCTCTTTTAAATCCCAATAAATGGTGAGCAAATTTCTTTTCATGTTTGAATCAGAACACAAGAAATAGGAGCAGGTGTAGACCATATGGCCCATCGAGTCTGCTCCGCCATTCAAAATGATCATGGCTGATCTTAGGATCCAATTCCACTTTCCCGCCTGCTCACCAGATCCCTTGATTCCCTGAGAGATCAAAAATCTGTCTATCTCAGCCTTAAATGTATTCAACGATGGAGCATCCACAATCCTCTGGGGTAGAGAATTCCAAAGATTCACAACCCTTTGAGTGAAGTAATTTCTCCTCATCTCAATCCTAAATGATCGCCCCCTTATCCTGAGACTGTGCCCCCATGTTGCAGATTCCCCGACCAGCAGAAATAATCTCTCAGTATCTACCCTATACAGCCCCTTTAGAATGTTATATGTTTCAATGAGATCACCTCTCTTTCTTCTAAACTCCAGAGAATATAGGCCCAATTTACTTAGCCTCTCATCATAGCACAACCCCCTCATCCCAGGGACCAATCTAGTGAACCTTCGCTGCACCGCCTCCAATGCAAGTATACCCTTTCTTAAATGTGGAGACCAAAGCCCTGTACAATTGTAGCAATACTTCCTTATTTCTGTACTCTAATCCTCTTGCAATAAAGGCCAACATGCCATTTGCCTTCCTAATTGCTTGTTGTACCTGCGTGTTAACTTTCTGCATTCCTTGTATAAGCACACCCAAGTCTCTGAACATCGACACTTACAACTTTCACACCTTTTAAAAAATATTCTGCTTTTCTAATCTTACAACCAAAGTGCATAACTTCACACTTCCCTCGATAACACTGCATCTGCCATCTTGTTGCCCACTCACTTAACCTGTCTATATCTCTTTGCAGCCTCTCCATGTCCTCCCCACAGCTTACCTTTCCACCGAGCTTTGTATCATCAGCAAACTTAGATACATTACTCTGTCTCATCATCTAAGTCATTAATATAGATTGTAAATAGCTGAGGCCCCAGCACTGATCCTTGTGGCACCCCCCTATTCACTGCCTGCCAACTTGAAAATGCCCCGTTTATGCCCACTCGTTGCTTCCTGTCTGTTAATCAATCATCTATCCATGCTAATATATTACCCCCAACTCCATGAGCCCTTATCTTTCCTATTAATCTTTCGTGTAGCACCTTTTGGAAATCTAGGTATACTACAACTACTGGTTCCCCTTTATCTACCCTACTAGTTACATTCTCAAAAAATTCTAATAAATTTGTCAAACAGGATTTCCCTTTAGTAAAACCATGTTGACTTGTTCTAATCATACTGTGCTTTTCTAAGTGCATTGTTAAGACTTCCATAATAATAGATTCCAGCATCTTCCCAATGACTGATGTTAGGCCAACTGGCCTATTGTTCTCCGTTTTCTCTCTCCCTCCTTTATTGAAAAGCAGTGTAACATTTGCCAATTTCCAATCTGATCGCTCCATTCCCGAATCTAAGCAATTTTGGAAAATCGTCACTAGTGCATCTACTATATCTGCAGCTATCTCTTTTAGAACCCTAGGATGTAGGCCATCAGGTCCTGGAGATTTGTCAGATTTTAGTTCCTTAACTTTCTCCAATACTTTTTCTCTGCTGCTTTGAATTTCCTTAATTTCCTCACTCTTTTTAGCCCCTAGACTACTGTCTATTTCCGGTATGGAATTTGTGTCTGTGAAGACAGACACAAAATATTTGTTCAATGCCTCTGCCATTTCCTCATTCGACATGACAACTTCTCCTGTCTCTGCTTCTAAGGGACCAACATTTACTTTAGCTACTCTCTTCCTTTTGATATACCTATAAAAGTTCTTATAATCTGTTTTTATATTACTGGCTGGTTTACTCTCATTCTATTTTTTCCTTTTTTTAAAATCAACTTTTTGGTGGCCCTTTGCTGGTTTCTAAAACACTTCCAATCCTCAGACTTGCTACTCTTTTTTGCAACATTGTAAGCCTTTTCTTGGATTCTAATACTATCTGTACCTTCTAGAATAATGGGGAAAACAAAAACACTGGATTAAAACTAAAATTGTATACTTCTCTTCCTGAGCCTTTTCCACCACTTTTGTCACTCTATTAATTTATTAAAATATTACTGTCAAAGAACTCTCCAAAGCAATTCATACATCATAAATACAGGAACAAATCTACTTTACACTCATGGCAATCACATTACATTGAAGGTCTTGTGCATCTGGTCTGGCTGGTTCATTTTTGGGTGGTTTAAAAAAGTCATTGCTACTCAATCATTCGGGCTAATCTTTAATACTAAGTAGTGTAACAATGTCACATGTCCTTTCAATAAAGGAAGAGACAGAAACTTCTACCTTTGCAATTATTGCTCAGCTACAATCAGAAACACCCATTTTTCTTGTATGGGCATGTATGTTGAATCATAAAGAAGCAGATAAAACTGGTATTGCCTGCAAATTAACAGAAGCTAATGTCAAATGATTTTGTTTTCTATTCTTTCATGGGATGTGGGCGCCGCTGGCAAGGCCAGCATTTATTGCCCATCCCTAATTGCCCTGGAGAAGGTAATGGTTAGCCGCTTTGAACCACTGCAGTCCTTGTGACGTAGGTACACCCACAGTGCTGTGAGGTAGGATTTTGACCCAGCAACAATGAAGGAATGGCAATATGTTTCCACGTCAGGATAATGTACGACTTCGAGGGAAACTTGCAGGTGGTGGTGTTCACTTGTGCCTGCTGCCCTTGTTCCTCTGGGTGGTAGAGGTCAAGGGTAGGGAAAATGTCATAGAGTCATTGCAGCGCAGGAGGCCATTTGGCACATCGAGTCCATGCCAGCTCTCTGTAGAGCAATCCAATCAGTCCCACTCCCCCAGCTCGATCCCTGTAGCCCTGCAAGTTTTTTTCCCTCAAGTGCCCGTCCAATGTCTTTTTGCAATCATTGATCATCTCTGCTTCCACCAGCCTCGTAGGCAGTGAGTTCCACGCCATTACCACTCGCTGTGCAAAAAGATTCCTTCCTCACATCCGGCTGTATCTCTTGTCCAAAATCTTAAATCTGTGTCCCCTAGTCCTTGTACCATTAGTTATTGGGACCAGCTTTTCGTTGTCTACCTCATCTAAACCTGTTATAATCTTGTACACCTCTATCAGATCTCTCCTCAACCTCCTTTGCTCCAAGGAGAACCTCAGCTTCTCCAATCTAACCTTGTAGCTAAATTCCCTTATCCCTGGAACCATTCTGGTAAATCTCCTCTGCACCCTTCTACGGACCTTCACATCCTTCCCAAAATGTGGTTACCAGAACTGGACGCAATACTCTAGTTGTGGCCTAACCAGAGCTTTATAAAGGTTCAGCCGAACTTCCCCGTTTTTGTACTCAATACCTTTATTTATGAAGCTTTAAGATTGATAAGACACCAGGACTAGATCAGATGCATCCGAGGATACTGAGGGAAGTAAGGGTAGAAATTGCACAGGCACTGGTCATAATCTTCCTCTCCTCCTTAGATACATGGATGATGCCAGAGGACTGGAGAATTGCAAATGTTACGCCCTTGTTCAAAAAAGGCCGTTAGGATAAATCCAGCAACTACAGACCAGTTGGTTTAACTCGAGTGGTGGGAACGCCCTTTAGAAACAATACTGTGCGACAGAATTAACAGTCACTTGGACAAATGTGGATTAACTGAGGAAAGCCAGCATGGATTCAGTAAGGCCACATCATGCTTAACCAACTTGCTTGAGCTTTTTTTGATGAAATAACAGAGAAGCTTGATGAGGATAATGCAGTTCATGTATGTGAATGTCCAAAAGGTGTTTGATAAAGTGCTACTTCACAGTCTTGTCCACAAAGTTGAAGTCCACGGAATAAGAGGAACAGAGGAACTTCATGAAATGAACTTAGCTGAGTGACAGGAAACAGAGTAGTGGTGAAAGTTGTTTTCAGGCTGGAGGACAATATATAGTGAGGTTCCCTTGGAGTCGGTACTAGGAATGCTGCGTTTCTTGATCAGTATGAATGACAGACATGGATGTGCACGGCACAATTTCAAAATCTGCAGATGACACCAACTTGAAAGTATTGTGTATGTGAGGACAGTGATAGACTTCAAGAGGACATAGGCTGCTAGAATCAGTGGGCACATGGCTGATTAAATTTAATGCAAAGAAGTGTGAAGTGATACATTTGGGTAGGAAGAACGAGGAAAGGATAGAATTCTAAAGGGAGTGCAGGAGCAGAGGAAGCTGGGGGTATTTGTGCACAAATGGCTGAGCAAGTTGAGAAAGCGGTTAGTAAGACATACAGGATCCTTGGCTTTATAAATAGGGGAACAAAGTACAAACAAAAGTAAGTGATGGTGAACTTCTTTAAAACACTGGTTTGGCCTCGACTGGAGTATTGCGTTCAATTCTGGGCACCACACTTTTGAAAGGATGTGAAGACATTGGAGAAAGTGCAGAAAAGATTTACAAGAATGGTTCCAGTGATGAGAGTCTTCAGTTATGTGGATAGATTGACAAAGCTGGGACTGTTCTCCTTTGGGAAGAGAAGGTTGAGAGGAAATTTGATAGAGGTTTGCAAAATCATGAGGTGTCTGGACAGAGTCGATAGGGAGAAACTGTTTCCATTGGCATGAGGGTTGAGAAGCAGAGGACTCTGACAAAGTGATTGACAAGAGAATCAGAGGCGACATGAGGGAAAACGTTTTTACACAGTGAGTGTTTAGGATCTGGAATTCGCTGCCTGAGAGTGTGGTGGAGGCAGATTCAATTGTGGCTTTCAAAACAGAATTGGATAATTATCTGAAGAGAAAAGATTTGCAGAGCTACAGAGACAAGGCAGAGGAGTGGAACTAGCTGAGTTGCTCTTGCAGAGAGCTGACATGGACACGATGGGCCAAATGGCCTCGTTCTGTGTTGCAACTATTCTATGATTCTAAGCCCAAAATCCCATATGCTTTGCTAACTACTCTCGCAATATGTCCTGCCACCTTCAAAGATCTATGCACATGCACTCCTGGTCCTTGCACACTCTTTAGAACTGTGCCATTAAGTATATATTGTCTCTACCTACCCCTTCTGCTAAAATGCATCACCTCACATTTCTCTGTATTAAATTCCATCTGTCACTTGTTTGTTCATTCTGCTAGCCTATCTATGTCTTGTTGCAGTTGATTGATATCGTCCTCTCTGTTTACCATACCTTCAAATTTAGAATCATAGCCAAATTTTGTTATGTATTCCAATATCCAAGTGCAGCAGCTGTCAAAGGAGCCTTGGTGAGTTGTTGCAGTGCATCTTGCAGATGGTACATACTGCAACCAAGGTGTACCAGTGGTGGAGCGAGTGAATGTTTAAGGTAATCAGGGGTAGATAGTAATGTAGAGAAATCAGTTCAGCCATGAACTTATTGAATGGCAAAGTAGGCTCGAGGGGCCGAGTGGCCTACTCCTGCTCCTAATTCGTATGTTCATAGTGGATGGGATGCCTGTCAAGTGGGCTGCTTTGCCCCGTGGGGGGTGGTGGTGTCGAGCTTCTTGAGTGTTGTTGGAGTTGCATTCATTCAGGCTAGCAGAGAGTATTCTGACATGTGCCTCATAGACAATCAAGGCTTCGGGGAGTCAGGTGATGAGCTACTCACCACAGAATTCCCAGCCTCTGACCTGCTCTTGTAGCCACAGTATTTACATGGCTGGTCCAGTTAAGTTTCTGGTCAATAGTGACCGCCAGGATGTTGAAGGTGTGGAATTCCAGGAAGGTAATGCCATTGAATGTCAAGAAGAAGTGGATAGACTTTCTCTCTTTGGAGATGGTCATTGCCTGGCTCTTGGGCAGCCTGAACGCTACTTGTCACTCATCAGCCCAGACCTGAATGTTGTCCATGTCTGGCTGCAGGCAAACACAGACTGCCTCAGTATCTGAGGAGTTGAACACTGTGCAATCATCAGCAAACATCCCCACTTCTGACAAAGAAAAGGTGATCAATGAAGCAGCTGAAGATCGTTGGGCCTCTGTCACTGCCCTGAGAAACTCCTGCAGTGATGTCCTGGGTCTGAGATGATGGGCCTCCAAAAACCATCACCATTTATTGGGTTAGGTATGATTCCAGCCAGTGGAGAGTTTTGCCCCCGATTCCCATTGACTTCAATTTTGCTAGGGCTACTTGATGCCACACTTGGTCAAATGTTGCCTTGATATCTAGGATAGTAACTCTCACCTCAACTCTGGAATTCAGGTCTTTTGACCATGCTTGGACCAATGAGGTCTGGTGCTGAGTGGTCCTAACAATACCCAAACTGAGCATTGGTGAGCATTTTATTGGTAAGTGCCACCTGCTGGAAGGTGTGAACAACACCTTCCATCATTTCGCTGATGATTGAGTGTAGACTGACACGATAGTAATTGGCCAGAATGGATTTGCCCTACTTTTTGTGGACAGGACATACCTGGGCAACTTTTCACTTTGTCGGGTACATGCCAGTTTTGTAGCTGTACTGGAACAGCTTGGCTAGAGCACAGTTAGTTCTGCAGCCCAAGTCTTCAGCACTACAACCGGGCTGTTGTCAGGGCCCTTAGTCATTCCTGTATCCAGTGCACTCAGCCATTTCTTGATAGTATGTGGACCAAATGGAATTGGATGAAGACTGGCATCTGTGATGGCGGGGACCTAGGGGGGAAGCCGAGATAGATTGTCCGATTGGAACTTCTGGCCGAAGATGGTTGCAAATGCTTCAGCCTTGTCTTTTACATTCACCTCCACACCCCCCTCACCCCCAACCTGTAGCTAAAGTCAACAGCCAAACTACCCACTATTGCCTAACTCCAGAAGTTCTACCAAACTCTTAACACAATGCCCAGTTAAACCTAAGTGTCATACTTTTGCTCTGCTCCTTTTGGGCTCGTTCCACCACTACATGCTATCAGCGCTATGCCTCAGCTTAGATTCCAGGCACTCAACTGCTTCTAGACCCCTACCAGTTTCACTCTTGAGCTAGAAATTGTGCTTCTGATTTTACTTCCTTTACTACTGAAATAGACACTATCTCCAGGACAACCCAACTAAGAACAGAATAACTCCATGAACTTGCTTCCCATCTTAAAAGTCATTTTGGAAAACTTGTAACATTCATAAAATGTTTGTAATAAAGGTGATTTATGATTTACCACCTTTTTGGTTGGAAAGAATGGTGAAATTCCTAGAATCTGCTCTCCTTTAGTATCATTGTGAAGCAATAATCTTTACAAATTCTTAAATTCACACATTGTTGGCTTGAGTATGAATTTGGAATTGGAATGGAAGTTTTCAATAAAGAATAAGCTGTAGTGTTGATCTGACTGGAACTGCCACCTCCAGCGGAGATGTGAGAACTATGTATGAACAACAGATCGTTAGTAAGACAAGAGAATGTAAACATCCAGATTAAGAGGCTATTCATCTTATAAGAGACTAGTTGCCAAGACACTACAAATCATCATAAAAGATAAAGATTTGGTCTACATACTTAATATAAAATAATCAAAGCTTGTAGAACAGAAGCAAAGACTGAAAAGATTAGAAGCTGGGAAAGCACCTAAAAATGTAACCTCAGCTAAACATACAACTACACATTATGTAGGCACAGGCCAAGGTTGTATTATAGTGTAAGAATAGAATGTTTCCTCCCATTGTCGAGGGGGTCAGCCACACAACAGCTTGCAGAGCTGGAGCTGGTTTCTCCAGGCCTAGGACTATTTTGCGCTCTTTGGGGTCTGAATATTCAAGGTAGCTAGAATGTTGTAAGCAGGTTGTATTATTTGCAGGAAATTTCAGGTTTCCAGCATCTGCAGTATTTTGCTTCTATTATATTGTATTATTTGCATGTCATTTATACAATATGGTAGACAGTTAACAGTCAATATATTAAATCTCTTTATAAAAAACAGTCAAGCCTGGAATCATTAGTGGAGTGATCGTTATTGAATTATAACCCTTTGTTATGACAGGAAACATGAAAAAATCCACTACAAGAAGCCCTCAGATGATAATACAAACTGGAACCCAACTGCTATGGGGTGAAAAACCTGTGGAAACAGCACTCAATTTACAGACCTCAAAAAGGAAAATATCCATTGCCGTGCCAAAGGAGTGTTAGAAATACCATAGAATGTTAATCCATGGCTCTTCCATGATAAATGTTGACATTAAAACATTACTCAAAAATCCAAAGCTAAAATAATGTAGAAAACAAGTGCATATTATGTGCAAGAATACCATATGTAAATGTAAAAAGTGTATAAAACGCATAAGGCATTGAGCACAATTTGTATGAAATATTTTAACATGGAATCTTACAGCACAGGAGGCCGCCATTCAGCCTGTTGTGTCTATGCCACTTCTTTGAAAGAGATGTCCAATTTAGTTCCACACCCCAGCTTTTTCCCCATAACCCTGCAAATTAATCCTCTTCAATACATGCCAGATTGCATGGAATTTGCTTCCCTTTCAGTTAGTGCATTCCAGATCTTAACCCATTGAGAAAAATATTCTCATTTCCTCTCTAGTTCTTTTTCTAATTATTTTAAATCTGTGACCTCTAGTTACTGACACACTTGCCAAATGAACCAATTTCTCCTTACCTGCTCCAGCAAAACCCTCACAATTTTGAATAGCTCTATTAAATTTCCTCTTAATCTTCACTGCTCTAAGGATAACAATCCCAGCTTCTCCAATCTCTCCACATAATTGAATTCCCTCATCCCCAGTATCATCCTCAAATGTTAACTGCACCTTCTCCAAGGCCTTGACATCCTTTCTAATGCTTACTGCCCAGAATTGTACACAATACTCCTGCTGAGGCCTAACCAGTGTGTCATAAATGTTCAGCATAATTCCTTGTTTTTGCATTCAAAGGTCAAGTATTTACAAAGCCAAGTATCCCTTAACTGCCACATCAACTTGCCCTACCCCAGGTGCCTCTGCTCTTGCACCACCTCAAAATAGTGGCACTTAGATTATACTGCCTCTCTATGATGTTCATCTCAAAGTGCTTCACTTCACGCTTATCTGCATTAAATTGCATCTGCCATCTGTACGCCCATTTCAACAGTCCTCCTGAAATTTGCCACTATGCTCCTCACTACTTACTACATTGCCAGGCTTTGCATCATCCACAAATTTTGAAATTGTACGCCCTATACCCAAGTCCAGGTCATTTATATATAACAAGAAAAGCAACAGTCCTAATACAGACCCCTGGTTGTGAGAGTGTCAGTTTATTTGTTGGTTGAATGTGATGGTGGGAGTGGTGTACTTTGGAGGGTCAAGCTTGAGTGATACAGTAGCACTAAACATTGATGAGGGTGGAAGATGATAAAGCAGTGGGGCTGCAGTGATGCTCGTGGTGGTGACCGAGTTTTAAAAGTCAAGTGAGAGAAGTGGCAAATGTTTGAGAAGATGATTTGGAGGAGGAACAGGCTTCAGAATATTAGGTGGCAATGAATGGTGACCAAAGAAGAGTTTGCAGGTGTGAGGTTTGAGTGTGCCATTAGGATATACATTTATGATCAGGAGACTGGCATGGGAAAAGGTTGAGAAGAAAGTTAAAAATAATATAGTTAGAAGCACTGGAGAGAGTTGTGGTTTGGGAAGTTTCAGCGTGTGTGAACTTAAAAAAAAAACGCAAGCATTTGAAATGAGACTAAAAATGAACAGACACAATGGTGTGGGACACAAATAGCAACAAACAACACTGTGCAGCATAAATGCAAACAGGGCCCAGGCTGGCTTATTGCTGAAGAAGAACTTTTAACTGCTGCTCTCAGCTGATGCCTGGGAACCCGTGGGTGAGACTGGCTGATGGCCAGATAAACATTTTAAGTACCATTCAGAGAAACATAGAAAAATAGGAGCAGCAGTAGGCCCTTCGAGCCTTCACCGCCATTCAATAGGATCATGGCTGATCATCCAAACTCAGTAACCTGTTCCCGATTTCTCCCCGTATCCCTTGATCCCTTTAGCCCTAAGAACTATATCTAACTCTTTCTTGAATATATTTAATGATTTGACCTCAACTGCTTTCTGTGATAGAGAATTCCACAGGTTCACCACTCTCTGGGTGAAGAAATCCCTCCTCAGTCCTAAATGGCTTATCCCTTATACTTAGACTGTCACCCCTGGCCCTGGACTCCCCCACCATCGGGTACAGCCTTCCTGCATCTAGTCTGTCCAGTCCTGTTAGAATTTTGTAGGTTTCTATGACATCCCCTCTCATTCTTCTAAACTCTAGCGAATACAAGCTAATCGACCCAATCTCTCTTCATACGTCAGTCATGCCATCCCAGGAATCAGTCTGGTGAACCTTCGCTGCACTCCCTCCATAGCAAGAACATCCTTCCTTAGATAAGGAGACCAAAACTACACACAATACTCCTGATGTGGTCTCACCAAGGCCTTGTATAATTGCAGCAAGACATCCTTGCTCCTGTATTCTAATCCTCTCGCTATGAAGGCCAACATACCATTTGCCTTCTTAACTGCCTGCTGCACCTGCATGTTTACTTTCAGCGACTGGTGCACAAGGACACCCAGATCTCGCTGCACCTCCCCCTTTCCCAATCTGTTGCCGTTCAGATAATAATCTACCTTTCTGTTTTTGCCACCAAAGTGGATAACCTCATATTTATCCACATTATACTGCATCTGTCATGTATTTGCCCACTCACTCAACCAGTCCAAATCACACTAGAGCTTCTCTTCGCAGCTCACACTCCCACCCAGCTTTGTGGTGTCTGCAAACTTGGATATATTATGTTTAATTCTCTCATCTATATCATTAATATCTATTGTGAATAGCTGGGGTCCTAGCACTGATCCCTATGGTACCCCACTGGTCACTGCCTGCCACTTGGAAAAAGACCCGTTTATTCCTACTCTTTGTTTCTGTCTGCCAACCAGTTCTCTATCCATGTCAGTACCTTACCCCCAATCCCATGTGCTTTAATTTTGCATGCTAATCTCTTATGTGGGACCTTATCAAAAGCCTTCTGAAAGTCCAAATACACCACATCCACTGGTTCTCCCTTATCTATTCTACTAGTTACATCCTCAAAAAATTCCAGTAGATTTATCAAGCATGATTTCCCTTTCGTAAATCCATGTTGACTTTGTCCAATCCTGTCATTGTTTTCCAAGTGCTCTGCTATTACATCTTTTATAATGGACTCTAGCATTTTCCCCACTACTGATGTCAGGCTAACTGGTCTATAATTCCCTGTTTTCTCTCTACCTCCTTTTTTAAATAGTGGGGTTACATTAGCTACCCTCCAATAAAAGAACATTTTACTACAACATAAGATATGGAGCTATTTTTGGGTACTCACTGCTCCCTGTATAGAAAGTGTAGGTTGCCAACACTGTCAATGTAGTTAGCAGGACTTAGCCAGGGTATTGCCAGCAGCAAGAGAGCCTTCATTGTCAAAGGATCAGTGCTGAAATACTGTTCTGTTAGCTATCTTTCCGTCTTCCGTAAGGACACATAAATTTCATTCCGGCTGTATCACAAGTCACTTCCTGCTTTATGGGTCAACTGTCATTTCTGCCTGAAGACTAGTACTCTAACTTAAATCTCATCAAACTAAGCTGGATTGAACATTATTGAAATGTAAGAAGATTACAGAGTTTGATCATCAAATGGTTGGTTGGAAGCAGCGCACAGAAAGGAAATCTGTCCAGGTACTGACATACTTTTGCACAACTTAACAAGGTAACTAGAGGTTAACAGCAGTGCATAGGTGACTGCTTCACCAAACCTTGTGCTTTTATGTTCAGTGATAATTAGAAAAAAATAATGAGGTAATATACTTCATAAACACAGGCCATTGCTTTTATCCCTGCTTGCTTGTTCAAAGATTAAGGTCTCAAATTAATACCCCCACAATGGGCAATAGAGGGCCGGGGGAGGTTAATAATGTAACAACTGGGAATGCGCCCCAAGTGCCATCCCTCCCCCCCTCCCCGACCCCCTCCCAACCCCATGCATGCCTATCGCCGTTTCTCAGGTGGCAAGTTTCATCACATACAGGTGTCCCACTGTGGTGAGGCAGAACACTTCATTAACTATTTTAAATCAGGCTCCCATGGTACATTAAGAGACTGATTTAAATTTAATAGCTACCACATGGTTTTCCCAGGGTTCAGGATACTTGGCAGCAAAAGGGAGGTGGGAGTTGCTGGTTCAAGAAGGTGAATGCCTTTTACAGAACCCTTTGTGGACCAGAAGGAACAGAATTCACCACTTGGCCTCTCAAGCAAGCCTTTCCCCACCTCTGCCTATTCTCTCCCCCTGCCACAATCTCACACGTCCAACCCTGATGTCACGTCCTCGCTCCACTATTGCCAACTGCACAACACCCCTAACCTCCAAGCCCCAATCTTTCCTTCCTTCCAGCGATGGTCAACATCCCCTGAACTCTCGCTCACTCCTTTCTCCCTCCCTGATTGTCAGGCACCGTACCATTGGACTCAATATTCATATAGTACTAATGGTACAGGATACTAAAATACAAAAGTGTCAATGTGTATATTACTTTAACAAAAGTGTTGAATCATCAATTTGACTCAATGGTAGTTCTCACTACTGAATCGGAAGGTTGTGGGTTCAAGCAAAACACATGGCTTAAATACATAATGTACGTTTACACATTGGTGATGTACTGAGAGAGCACTGCATTGTCAGAGGTGTCTTTTGGATGAAAACTATTAAATTGAGGCCCTCTGCCTGCTCATAAAATATCAATGGCAATATTTGAGAAAAAAAAGCTGGAGCTGTTGGGCATACTGATCAATGCAGTACTATCAAAATAAATTTGGTCATTTATCAACTGTGGGACCTTGCTGCGTGCAAAGTGGCTGCCACCTCTGCCAATATAACAGTAAATAACTTCAAAAAATAATTCAGTGGCTGTAAAGTACTTTGCAAAATTCTGAGGATGTGAAAGATACAATATAAATACAAGTTCCTCCTTTCTTAAATGCATATAACCATCATTGGAAAATGTTTAACAAACTTTTTATTCTGTTATGACTGAGGCAGGAGTAATGCATTGTTTATTCTAGTTCCACTTCTCCACAGGTCACAACATATATTTAAATTTTCCTAGTTACCAATACGGTCAATCATAGACTATTTTTCCCAGAATAAAACATACCAACCAAGTTTCTTTAATAAAAAAACAAAATTATCAGTTTATTATAAAATAAGTCTTAACCAGTAATGAAGCCAAAGGACTTGTAGGTTGGTAGGTAAATTGGCTATTATAAATTGCCCCTAGTATAGGTAGGTGGTAGGGAAATATAGGGACAGGTGGGGATGTGGTAGGAATATGGGATTAGTGTAGGATTAGTATAAATGGGTGGTTGATGGTCGGCACAGACTCGGTGGGCCGAAGGGCCTGTTTCAGTGCTGTATCTCTGAACATAAACATAAACATAAACAAGTACAGCATAAACACACAAACTGAAATATTAAAGTTCCCTTTTTACCTTAGCCCCTTTCTCTCTCTCTCTCTCACTCACTCACTCACTCACACACACACACACACACACACACACACACACACACACACACACACACACACACACACACACACACACACACACACACACACACACACACACACGTTAACTGGAAAAATAAAGGGATTTGCATTTTACAGCTCTATTGCAATAAAAAGACAAATATACTTGGGTTAAATACCTGCTAATTCTTGAAGAAGAGAGAGAAGATATGGAAAGATATCCTTTGTTTTGGTTTGGCATCCCCATTGCATATAGATGGCTGTCACTGGGATCTTCCTAGAACAGTTCTTTTCAGGCGACGTTGAAGATCAGTTTGGGTAGGCTTTCAGTAAATGCAGCAACAGAGGTTTCAGACCCAGGCCTTACAGGAGGAATGCAGCCACACTTTCAGTCTGCTTCCTAAACTTGATTTTCAGCTCCTCGAGAGATGGAAAACTGGCAGGCGTTTTCCAAACTGCTGGAGCAGACTTAGTTGGGGTGGTTTGTTCTCCTTGGCAAGTTTTCTCCAACTGTCTTTTCAAACCATTGTCCATATCCTAACTCACTGTCTAAAGCGAAACCATAAACAATGTCACAAGAGACAAGCCTCCTGACCTCTATAAATCTTGACCTGTCACTCCTCTGCAAATATCTCTCCCCAAGGTAAAAACCACCCCTGCTGGGTAATTATCTGTAGTCAGGTGCCTTTCAGTAATTGTTTCTTTTCAAGCTCAGTCCACACAAAGTTCCAAAATCTATGGAATCTTTTCAGTTTTGAAAGACAAATTTTCAAAATTTTCCCAAAAAATTGAAACACTTGTAACACCTCAATTTTTGGAGGAATGAAACATAATTTTTAAATGCGTTTCATTACAAAGTGTGGAAAAAATAGAAGATGAAAAAATTTTTAAAACACATTTTCACAGTCATACTCATTCACTCTTTACCTGTAGCTAATACAGTTCTGCTTTATACCATCTATGCGTTCAGATAATTCAAAGCAAAGTTGGATTCTAGATAAAGCATCTGCAACTGCATTATTTTTGTCCACAACGTAGATAATCTTTAAGTGAGAAGGTTGCAATAGTAAATTCCATCGGAATAGTCTGGCATTCTGGTGTTTGAATTTTTCCACAAAGGTAAGAGGGTTATGACCAGTGTCTCTCTGTAGTCATGGTGGACATTGACTTCAAAATGCTTAAGGGCCAATAATAAACCTGGAGTTTCTTTTTCCACTATTGAATATCTTTTTTGGTGTTGATTTAGCTTTTTGGAAAAAAATCCCACTGGCATTTTTATGCCCGAATCATTGTCCTGTAACAGGACTGCACTTACCCCCAGGTCACTAGCATCAATCGCTATCTTCAAGGACTGAGTAAAATTTGGTGCAGCCAACACTGGTTCATTATTCAAAATGGCTTTCAGACTCTCAAAAGATACCTGGCACTCCCCTGACCACACTACCTTAGTTTTCTTTCTCTGCAGCAAATCTGTCAGTGGAGCAGCTATAGTACTGAAAATTTAGTACAAACTTGCAGTAGAAACCATACATTCCCAAAAACCTCATGATTTCTCGCTTAGTCTTAAGGGTGGAGAATTCTACCAATGCTTGTACTTTCGCTGTGCTTGACAACACTTGTCCTTGCTCCACTATATACCTGAGGAGGTCACTTTCAATTTCGCGAATTCACTTTTGGCAAGGTTTATTACTATATCAGCTGACTGTAATTTTTTTAAACTGCGCTTCTAGTTGTTCCAAGTGGTCCTTCAAAGTGTCACTGTATACCAGCACATCAAGGTAAACTGGCTACCACTTGGTTCATTAGTCTCTGAAAGGTTGCTGGGGCATTTTTTAGCCCGAATGGCATCGGAAAAGACCGTCTGGTGTGACAAAGGCTGATATTTCTTTAGCTCAGGATGTTAAAAGAACCTGCCAGTATCACTTTATTTTTGTAAGAAACGGGGCACTGTCAACTCTGTCAATACAGTCTTCCAAGCGAGGAACTGGGTAGCAGTTTGCCCTAGTTACTGCATTAACTGTCCTGTAGTCTATGCAGAATCTAGTTGAACCGGCAGGTTTAAAAACTAATACCACTGGGAACTCCAGCTGCTTTGAGTGGGTTCAATTAGGTGGTTTTCCAACATGTACTGAATTTTTGCTTTTAGCTGGGCCCGTTTCTCTGGACTTAAGCGATAAGGATGCTGTTTTGTAAGAAAGGATTCCCCTACATCCACATAATGTGTGGCTAAAGTTGTACATCCTGGCTGGTCCCTACAGACTCTTAACTGCTGTGAGTAGCCTTGTTAGGTCTTCTCGTTGTTCTGCATCTAAATATGAAAACATAGTGTCCCACTCCCTAGCAATTCAATATTAGCTAACCAGATAGTAGGAGGTTCAATTTGAGAAATATATTTCTCCAAGTCAAAAACAACCCCTGCTGAGTAATTATCTGCAGACAGGTGCCTACAACTGTTTGTTTTCAAGCTCAGTCCAAAAACTCCCTTAAAAAGCACACACACACAAAGTTCCCGCATCTATGGAATCTTTTCAGTTTTGAAACACACATCTTCTAAATTTACCAAAAAAATGGAAGCAGGAGTAACAATTCTTGCATTTCACTTTTCGCCCTCCCCACCGCTGCCACACCCCCCCACCCCCGACCAGTTTTCTCCTTTTTTCTCCCTTTTACCCTAAAAATGCAGGATGTGGAAGACTGAAGATATTTTGGGAAGAGTTTATGAAGTGATTGCCATTATTATATGGATCTATGCATTGGAACAAAGCGTTTGAGCAAAGTAGATGAGCAAAAGATAATAATAACAGAGATGAGCAGGTTCAGTGGAATATTGGGAGTATCCAGGGTTCAAAGAATCAAGAATAATGTATTGTAAACATGGTTTAGACAAGAGATAACACATACAGACTATCCAGAAAGACAACTGCAATGGTTTGGGCACTTTTCAGGATGGAAACAGCTAGACGACTTTTCATGGCCCAGGAGATACAGGTATATGGAACAAGGAGCTGAGGAAGACAATGTGCTAGATAGACAATGTCACAAGTGACTTGTTACAGAAAGGGACACAGATGACTGAAGCGGCCAGGCTAGTTCAGAACTGACAACAATTCAGCCCCATTGTCACTGCTGAGCTGACAGATGGGAATTTAATAGCAATTGTAGCTGTGACTTAATTGGTAGTGCTCTTGCCTCTGAGTTAGAAAGTTTAGATTCAAATCCCACTCCAGAGACTTGAGCATAAAAATCCAGTCTGATACTCCAGGGCAGTACTGAGGGAGTGCTGCACTGGTGGAGATGCTGTCTTTTGAGGAGACATTGAACCAAGACCCTGTCTGCCCCCTCAGGTGGATATAAAAAATCCTTTTGCGCAATTTGAAGAGCACGGCAGCTCTTCCCGGTGTCCTGATCAATATTTATCCCTCAATCAACATCACTAAAATGCAGATCATCTGGTCATTATCACATTGCTATCTGTAGCACCTTGTTACATCAGCTGCAGAGTTAAAGCACTTGAGGACATCCTGAGATTGTGAAAGGCACTATATAAAGCCTAGTGCTTTTTTTCTTGTACCTGAAATTACAGAGGTACCATTCCACAAATGTTTGCCTTCTGGTACCCCAGTTTTCTATTCTTCACCTTTAAACCCAGCAAGCATCAACAGGCTAATTAAAATGGAGACTCCATAAAATGAGCCTGATCCTGTCCTCATCCCAAATCCACAATGACGTTTTGTGAATTTGTTGTCGCTATGTAATTCACACACTGTAGATTTCACACATCCGAACAATGGATGCAAACAGCTGATCTAACAATAAGGCCTCATTTTTTTTCAAGTAAAAAACGAGAGTTCTGATTTCTTCTGGTAAGGCACTAATTAAAGCATTTGTGTAAAATTTCCTTGTGTGCTATTTTGCACAGTTAAGCTGCTTATTTCGAAAGGTTAATGACTGCACTAAATAGCCCATAAAGGAATTTACTGAAAATGCATTAGTTAGTGTTTTGCAGAGAGAAAATTAAACCTCAGATGGCAATAAATAATTAGGAAGTATCCCATTGGCTAGTACAATGTCTGTAGTGTGGTCTCTGATGTCTGACACACAAGCCACAAAATTGCAAGATTTTGCCACTGCCTGGACATTAAAATCCAAATGGAGTCTGAGAATTTTGGGGCTACAATTTTTAACATAGTCAAGCCAGCTAAATTACTTCCCACAGCCACATACCTCTGATGAGTTTTTTTTTGTTTTGTAGTTTTTTTTTGTTTTAGGATGGTCACTGGATTCCCACCAAAGCTTTTACATAAAATGTAAAAAAAAACCTTAAATATAAAACTGCCCTCAAGGTTTAACTAGTTGAAAACATTTTTTAGTCTGTTGGTCTCTGTAGTTCATGTCCATTTGGAAACAGAACACAAGACTGGGATGCAAAATAAAAAATAAATGTTGACACCTCAAGAGCTGTATGTAGTTGTGACAAAAATAATTTTCAATTTTTTTCTCTGAAGGTCGTGAGTCTTTGGGACTCACTTCCTTAAAAGGTGGCGAAAGCAGAGTCTTTAAATATTTTTAAGGCAGAGGTTGATAGATTCTTGATAAACAAGGGGGTGAAAGGGTACTGGGGGTAGGCGGGAATGTGGAGTTAAGGTTATAATCAAATCAGCCATGATCTTGTTGAATGCTGGAGCAGGCTCGAGGGGCCGAGTGGCTTTCTCCTGCTCATAATTCGTATGTGCATATGTAACAATATAGCAAGGGATAGTGTGGGGGAATGGAACTGATTGGATTGCTATACAGAGAGCTGGCACAGACGCAAAGGGCCAAATGGCCTCCTTCTGTGCTGTAATGACTGTGGTTTAAACTCAATTAATTTAGTCATAATACAAGAAGGGTTAAAAACCAACTTGATTCTTCAAAATACACCAGGATACATTTCCAAAGCAACAGTTTTGCTGCAGCCAAAAGCCTGAGGGATAAACCAAGCCATTAAATTCAGTTTCAATAGTAACATCTTTGTGGGACTGTTCTCATTGACATTCTTGATTGGCTGCTCTTTTGGAATTTAACAGAGTTATTTAAATATTACTGAAACCTTTAGAAAGACAGATCAGTCAGAGAGCTCCCTTCAGTTGGCTTGATGAAAAAATTAATTCAATACTATTGACTGAAATAACTGGAAGCTAGATCGTCTCATGCATTGGACCTGAAAGACTAATTTTGAAGTGGAGTGGAGAGGGACAAGAATATAAA
The DNA here is from genome assembly GCF_036365525.1 of Heterodontus francisci. Lineage (NCBI taxonomy): Eukaryota > Metazoa > Chordata > Chondrichthyes > Heterodontiformes > Heterodontidae > Heterodontus > Heterodontus francisci. The sequence continues at coordinate 124,011,818 of NC_090371.1, read as the reverse complement.
ACATAGACCAATGTGCACACACGAAGATGGTATAGAACTTTGTTACAAAAAAGGATTGGGACTAAGATGATTTTTGGCCAGTATTATTAACATATTAAACTTTTAAAATTCTAATTTAATTATAGAATATTGCTGCTTGGAAGTGATTGCTTTGGTCAATCAACAGCTGCTCTGGGACACGACAGACAGATTGGTTGTAAGCTCAACAATAGAATATTTTTTAGTGAATTTGCATTGATGCATTCTTCTCCAATAACCAAGTGGACTTACCTGTGACGTAGATGAATTTCTAGGTCACAGCGCTGCACAACTTCAGTGCAGTGTTCTTTAAATGGGCAGAAGACCAATACTTTATCCAGCAGTTTATGCACCAGGAAGCTCGACTTCTTGCACACCTTCAGACACAAGGGCTTCCGATCTATGGGGCAGAAATCTTGGGCCAGTAGGAAGTTGGTAAGACACAAAGTGCAATAAGTGTGACCACATGGTGTATCCATTGGCTGCACTAAGGGCTGCAGGCAGATGTGACATATAAGGTCGTCGTCTATTTCCTCCTGGTAATTATATGAATGATTTTCCTGAGGTAGGTGCGATTGTCCACAGCAAATACAAAGAGTCAATACAGCAGGATCCATATCCACTGCTGGGTCACTTGGCTTGTATTCCAGTAATACAATTCTTAGTGAAAGCAATTTCCAAATGAATATTTACCAATTATGTAAGTCGCTGAGTTTCAGGTAAAATCCCACAACTGAAAGAAACAAAACAAATATAGACAATTAAATAAGTTATATCCTTTTGTCAACAGACAGTTATTAAAATCTGATGAAGTTCAATTTCGCTACAGAAAAAAAAAAGCACAGTAGAGGTCATACTGTTGCACATCAAAGAAGTACCCAATAGGACAATGTAAATAACACAGGATATGCGTTCAAATCTGTGGTGAAGTTCTGCCTCTTGAGGCAGGTGTGAAGGCTACGTTTCAGCTTGCTTCTTTTGGTTCACTTGCAAGTCTGAGGTTTGGGGTGCAAGCCTCATTCAAAAGCTTGAACATATCATCTGGGCTCACACTTCACTGCAGTACAGAGGCAATGCCATAATCGTTAGAGGTTATGTTTGTCCGCCAACATATTAAACTGATGCCCTGCTCCAACCCACTGTTCAGATGGATGGAAAGGCATCAGCAATACCTGAAGAAAAGTAGGGCTGGAATTTCACGCCCCCCCCCCTCAATGAGCTGGCTGGTGGCTGGGGGTGGTGGGGGGCTGGCCATTCCCTATGCTTTCCTGCCCCCACTGCAATTTGACACAAGGCGGTGGAGGAGAGAAATGGCCCGCCTGCCCCAGGCCAATCAAGGTCCTTAGGTGGCCAATTAACTGGCACTTAAGAGCCTTCTCCAGCTGTCGCTGGTATTTTACCTGCAGTGGCCAGACAGCAAAAGCATCAAGAATATCGCCAGGTAAAACCTGGCGGCCTTCTTGCGGGCTGGGGGAGGGGGGCCTTCCTGATCAAGCGCCCTGTGCCCCACGGAGGGCCGCCGCAGAAGCCCCAAATGCCCCACCATACAAACTACCCCCCCCCCCCTCAAACGACACCCCTTGCCTCGCCGAGGCCTGGCTGATTTTTTTTTTTAGGGCCTTGCCAAGGTCACTTACCATCTTTCGGTGGCCGTCATCCCTTATTGCTTCCGATGGCTGGGTGTAGTTCCAGCAGTGGCCACTGTTCTTGATGACACTGCTGGGACTAAGCTGCTGGCCCGCTGATTGGCCAGCAGCTCCATTAGGTGGGACTTCCGGCCTCAAGGAGGTGGAAGTCTCGCCCAAGACGAATTAAGGGCCCGGGGAGTGAAAAATCTTAGCCTGGCTCCCCAGGCTCGTCAGAGGCGGACTTGTACCCACTATTCAGCCGGTGGGTGGGACTTCCCACCCAACATAAAATTACGGTCTAGGAGTTAGTCCACACCATTGTGAATGCCACAAAAAACAGGTCTTTTATTCATTTATAATAAAAACAGAAAGTGCTGGAAATACTCAGCAGGTCTGGCAGCATCTGTGGAGAGAAAAACAGAGTTAACGTTTCAGATCTATGACCTTTCATTAGAACATCAGGGTGGCACAGTGGCGCAGTGGTTAGCACCGCAGCCTCACAGCTCCAGCGACCCGGGTTCAATTCTGGGTACTGCCTGTGTGGAGTTTGCAAGTTCTCCCTATGTCTGCGTGGGTTTTCTCCGGGTGCTCCGGTTTCCTCCCACAAGCCAAAAGACTTGCAGGTTGGTAGGTAAATTGGCCACTATAAATCGCCACTAGTATAGGTAGGTGGTAGGGAAATATAGGGACAGGTGGGGATGTGGTAGGAATATGGGATTAGTGTAGGATTAGTATAAATGGGTGGTTGATGGTCGGCACAGACTCGGTGGGCCGAAGGGCCTGTTTCAGTGCTGTATCTCTAAACTAAACTAAACTAAAAAGGTCATAGACCTGAAATGTTAACTCTGTTTCTCTCTCCACAGATGCTGCCAGATCTGCTGAGTATTTCCAACACTTTTTTTTAATTTCAGATTTCCAGCATCCGCAGTATTTTGCTTTTATCCTTTTATTCATTTGTTGTGTGCAATTGGCAATCACTTTTGCTTATATTACAAAGTAACTGCATTTCAAAACGTCATTCCTTCATAACTGTTGGAGGGGGAATAGCTTGAATGAGAATATGTTGAGGGGTCTGGGGATACATCTGTAGGAATTTTGACACTTCATTTTTGATGCATTTTCAGGTAGTTTGGAATCTACAATGATTAAGCTACAATGTGATTAAACTAGAGAGGGTGCAGAAAAGATTCACAAGGATGTTGCCTGGTTTGGAGGGCTTGAGTTATAAAGAGAGATTGGATAGGCTGGGTCTGTTTTCCCTGGAGTAAAGGAGGCTGAGAGGGGACATGATAGAGGTATATAAAATTATGAGAGGCATAGATAGGGTAGATAGCCAGAGTCTGTTTCCCATGGTAGGGGGGACTAAAACTACAGGGCATAGATTTAAGGTGAGAGGGATGAGGTTTAAAGGGGATCAAAGGGGTAAATTTTTCACACAAAGAATAGTGGATATCTGGAATAAGCTACCTGAGGAGGAGGTGGAGGCAGGAACAGTCGTGACATTTAAGAGGCATCTGGACAGGTACTTGAATGAGCAAGGCATAGAGGGATATGGAATTAATGCAGGCAGGTGGGATTAGTATAGATAGGCATTATGGTCGGCATGGACGCGGTGGGCCGAAGGGCCTGTTTCTATGCTGTACGACTCTATGACTCAATGACTATGACTCTATGACTACAGAAACTGATTTTTTTTCCAATCTGAAAAGGTGGAGACATTTTCTTAATTGTGCAGAAAAGTGCTTCGCTAATTTGTTATTTGGGAATTAATTATTCTTTCTTACTTAAAGCGTAACATATCTTTTTCTCAGTAGCAGCTGACAAACTATTCCCGGAGAGAAAGTTTATTCAATTTCTTTTTAATGTTGGCCCTCCCCTGCTATATTTCCTCCTCCTGCTCCTGCCCCCACACTGTACCATCCCCCAACCTGGCCTCTCTGCTTGCAGACAATTTTCTTTATCCTCCTATGTCTGTCACTGTTCCTCCTCTTTCCCCAACTCAGTTAATGCAGTTACTCCCCTCCTCGTCCCCCAGTGCCCAAATTGAAGCTCTTACTTCCGGATGCTATGGTGATAATACCGTACAGTTTGGGCAAGTATTGCTAAACTCTTGAGAACTCCTGCCCACAATGAACAGCAGCGTTCCATCTCATAGCAACATCACAAGATAGAGGTGCTGGGGGAGGGGACTCAGCTGGAAAGGCACTTTGTTACGTCGGTTTTCATCTGCAAGAGCATGTTCCCAACCTGCATGGGTAGTTGACAGATATAGATGAGGTAATGGATGGCTCCTGGTACCTCTTCAGCTGAAACTCACTATAACCCATTTGTTTTAAACAAGGGTGAGAGAGAAAAAAAACAGGAAAGTTAGATGGAAAATTAAATGCTAAATTTCCAACTAGTTTCATTTACCAGATTGCACGTTAACAGGACTAGTTTATTAATCAATTCCACAATTGTTACTAAAACCTTTTTCCTATGACACCCAATACAGACATACACTGATCTTTTTGTAAAAAAATCTAAACATCACAAAGGAACAGATATGCTGGATGAAAACCAGACTATAGGGACATAGCCAGGTCAAAAATTAAAGAAAGTAATTCTTTGCACCATACAGGGATATTGACTTCTGCTATATTGCCTTAGAGGTCAATTCCCAAGAACAGTGAATAGAGACAGATCAGCAATGTAATCAGTGGGGTCAATGATGCCATTACTATTCATTTGCCATTTGAAAAACAAAGTCAGAATCACAACAGTGAGAATCAGAAAGAAGTAAATAGTGTTCAAGCCATAGTCAACCTTTACAGTTTAGCAAATATATAATGAATTGGGCTGTGAATCTGTATCAGAAACCACCTCGCCATTTCAGCAGACTGAATACAACAGACTTGTTCAAACCCGGACAGCAATAGGAGATGCCTGAAAAATTTGCAATCAGATAACACCCATAAATATCTTATTTTAATCCAGCTTTTCGAGAACTGGCAGATGTAAAACTGGATTTTGCTTTTGTGTTGGCCACTGTGATCCTCCCTAAAAAATAATTCTCTGAACCTGTCTCAACCTGTGGAGGTGAAACTAAAATATGTTGTTTATTTCAATTCCCATTTGAAATCTTCCCTGGCCCTGCCCCCACAGGGCACTTTTACTCATCATTTGACACAGAACAGAACCTGAGTGTAGAAGGTTTTAATGCACACAATGCATAGTCCCTTCCTCCATGCATTGTTCACACAAAGTTCTGTGTTAAGACCTTGGGATGTTGTAATTTGTTAACATGGTTATGCAATACACCAATGAGGTTTCTACAAAACATAAAGACTCATTTATCACGATAACAAACTGACTGGTGTTTATGTGGATCTCAGTTCTGCTGAAAGGTTAGTGACCTGAAATGTCTGAAATTGTTTCTCTCTCTACAGATGCTGCTAGACCTGCTGAGTATTTCCAGCATTTTCTGTTTTTATTTTAGGCCATTAATGCAGTTTTTTAAATTTAAAAATGCCATAAACACAAGATTATTTCAAGATTTTTGCACCAATTCATTTCAAGAATTAGCCTCAGCACTCTCCACAAAAGCTCTTAGAACAATCTAGCAAAGCACCAAATTTGGTTACGAACATACGAATTAGGAGCAGAAGTCAGCCATTCGGCCCCTCGAGCCTGCTCTGCCATTCAATAAGTTCATGGCTGAACTGATTACTCCACATTTCTACATACCCCAGATAACCTTCCACCCCCTTGCTCATCAAGAATCTATCGATCTCTGCCTTAAAAATATTCAGACTCTGCTCCCACTGCCTTTTGAGGAAGAGAATTTAAAAGAAGTTACAAAAACAAAATACTGCAGATACTGGAAATCTGAAATAAAAACAGAAAATACTGGAGAACCTTTGCAGGTCTGGCAGCATCTGTGGAGAGAGAAACAGAGTTAACATTTCAGGTCAATAAACTTTCATTAGAACTGTTTCTTTTTTGTTTTCTGTTTTTATTTCGGATTTCCGGCATCTGCAGTATTTTGCTTTTGTATTAGTGTTAAGTTCACTGTCACTTCTCTTCCAGGAATGCCTATCTTGAAAAAGTTCTGCTCTTCTCTCCAACAGGATTTCCGTTTGTCTCTTTTACCCTGTTCACCTTCTTTGCTTTCTATTTCCCTTCTTGAGAGTTCTGATGAAAGCTAATCGACCTGAAATGTTGGGCTGAATTTTCATCCAGAGGTGGAGGCGGGTTTGTAGACGGGCATGCCGGCAACCTCTCGCTAACGGCCGGTATGACAGTCTGCCGGTGTGTTCCTGCCTCTGGCCTGGATTCAGGGAGGTGTCCTCAGTGGAGTGATGGCTACCTGCCCACCAACGACAGGTAGCCAATTCAGCCAATTAAAATGCCAATTGAGGGCACTCTTCACACGTTGTCTGGACTTTCCAAATGGTGGATGGGACCTCCGATGTGGCTGGAGCCTGTAGATGGAATGGTGGGGGCTTCCCATCAGCAGGCTGGGGGGAACCCGAGGTGTATCCTGCAAAGCAGTCCAGCATGGATCTGCTGGGCTGCAAAAGCTAAAGCTGCGACTGCAGGCCGTCCTGTGGAGGGGCTTCCTGTCCTCTATGATGGCCTGGCAGCTGTGGCCGCAGTATATTTTGTATCATTTACAAGTCTTCAGAGGGCGTCTCCATCTTGAGGCACCCTCACGATCCCCCAAATACAGCAGCTGCACCCATCTCTCCTGATGGGGCTGCTGGTTGCCCAGAGCCTTGGCCCTCCTGGTTGCGGAGCCCACCCACCATCCCTAATCGGCTGTCTCCTCGGAAATCTCTTCCAGGGTCCTGCCACAGGCACTTCAGTGTTCTCTACCAGGAATTCAGCCTGGGATCAGGCTGGATCAGGACCCTGGAACTAAAACTCAGTCCATTACTCTTGTTTCTCTCTCACCAATTTTGGTCATTTTCTTTCTTAGGGTGATGGAGGAAGAGAGTTCATCAATGTACAAGAATCAGATTGGCCTGGATGTTAGCACTTTTTTGAACTTCTGAGTCAGAAGATTGTGGGTTCAAATCACAGTTCAGGGCTTCAGCACATAATCTAGGCTGGCTCTTAAATATTCCTCTTCAGTGAAGGAGTGCTATGTGGTTCCTGGCATTGCTTTTCCGAAAAGATGTTAAAGCAAGGCTCCATCTGTCTGTTCAGCTGGACATAAATCCTATGGTTCAAACTGAAGAGGAGCTAAGAGTTTTGTTAGTGTACTTGCCAATATCCCTCCCTGAACTGATCAGAAATGGATTAACTAGTCATTAATCTCTTTTGATATTTGTGGGACCTTGCTGTGGGCATTGTCCCTATATGAGGAGTGAATGCACTTCAAATGTAATTAGTTGGTTGTACAGTCCTTTGAAATGTCTCTGATGAAAGGTCACAGACCTGAAACGTTAGCTCTGTTTTTCACTCCACAGATGCTGCCAGACCTGCTGAGTATTTCCAGCACTTTCTGTTTTTATTTCAGATTTCCAGCATCTGCAGTAATTCGCTATTGTGTCACTAAAAAATGGATTATCTGGTCATTTATCCTACTGTCTTTGTGACACCTTGCTGTGAACAAATTAGCTTCCGTGCTTCCTACGTTACAACAGTGATTACACTTCATTGTTTGAAGTGCTTTGGAACATCCCGAGATCGCGAAGGCACTGTATAAATGCAAGTTCATACCTTCTTTCTCAAATTCTCTACATGATGTAGCTTTTACACAAGATTGTTGGAACTTCAAGTCATCATAATGCTTATCTTGATATATCTGTGAATCTTTATCTTGAGGATTTTCTTCTCCTTTCAATATTGCATTCACAGGTTTAAACTAACATCAAATTTGATCATTACCCTTTTCAGATAAAAGTTAATATCAATTGAATTAAAGTGCTCTGGTTAGTGGAGTTAATTAGTTACTACACACAGACGTGAAACTTCACAAAGTAGATAGAATTAAACAAGGATTAAAACAAAAAGCATTGAAGTTAGTTAATTTGGGTTCCACTAAATATGGACAAAGTTACATAATGTCAGGAATAGCAGTCCTATATGTTGCAGCACACTCTCACACGGACATAGATTTGCAGAGTTAAAGCTGCAAAAAGAATCATAGGAAGTTTAAGGCACAGAAAGTGGCCACTTGGCCCATCGTGTCTGCGCCAGCCGAAAAACAATTCACTCAGCTAATCCCACTTTCCAGCATTTGTTGCATAGCCCTGCAGGTTACAGCACTTGAGGTGCATATCCAGACACCTTTTAAATGAGTTGAGGGTTTTTGACTCTACTACACTTTCAGGCAGTGAGCTCCAGACCCCCACCACCCTCTGGGTGAAAAAACTTCTCATCTCCCTAATTTTTCGACCAATCGCTTTAAAACTAAGCCCCCTAGTCACTAACCTCTCTGCTAAGGTAAATATAGGCCCTGCACATCCACTATCCAGGCCGTCACAATTTTGTACATTTCAATCATATCTCCCCTCAGCCTTCTCTGTTCCAAGGAGAACAACAAAGAACAAAGAACAGTACAGCACAGGAACAGACCATTCGGCCCTCCAAGCCTGCGCCGATCTTGATGCCTGCCTGCACTTCCGGGGCCCATATCCCTCTATTCCCTTTCTATTCATGTATTTGTCAAGATGTCTCTTAGACGTCGCTATCGTATCTGCTTCCACCACCTCCCCTGGCAGCAAGTTCCAGGCACTCACCACCCTCTGTGTAAAAAACTTGCCTCGCACATCCCCTCTAAACTTTGCCCCTCGCACCTTAAACCTATGCCCCCTAGTAACTGACTCTTCCACCCTGGGAATAAGGTTCTGACTATCCACTCTGTCCATGCCGCTCATAACTTTGTAAACCTCTATCATGTCGCCCCTCCACCTCCGTCGTTCCAGTGAAAACAATCCGAGTTTTTCCAACCTCTCCTCATAGCTAATGCCCTCCAGACCAGGCAACGTCCTGGTAAACCTCCTCTGTACCCTCTCCAAAGCCTCCACGTCCTTCTGGTAGTGTGGCGACCAGAATTACACGCAATATTCTAAGTGTGGCCTAACTAAGATTCTGTACAGCTGCAACATGACTTGCCAATTTTTATACTCCATGCCTTGACCGATGAAAGCAAGCATGCCGTATGCCTTCTTCACTACCTTATCCACCTACGTTGCCACTTTCAGTGACCTGTGGACCTGTACGCCCAGATCTCTCTGCCTGTCAATACTCCTAAGGGTTCTGCCATTTACTGTATACCTCCCACCTGCATTAGACCTTCCAAAATGCATTACCTCACATTTGTCCGGATTAAACTCTATCTGCCATTTCTCCGCCCAAGTCTCCAACCGATCTATATCTGCTGTATCCTCTGACAATCCTCATCACTGTCCGCAACTCCACCAACCTTTGTGTCGTCCACAAACTTACTAATCAGACCAGCTACATTTTCCTCCAAATCATTTATATATACTACAAAGAGCAAAGGTCCCAGCACTGATCCCTACGGAACACCACTAGTCACATCCCTCCATTCAGAAAAACACCCATCCACTGATACCCTCTCTCTTCTATGAGTCAAGCCAGTTCTGTATCCATCTTGCCAGCTCACCTCTGATCCCGTGTGAACAAAGAACAAAGAACAAAGATAATTACAGCACAGGAACAGGCCCTTCGGCCCTCCAAGCTCTCCTCATAGCTAGCGCCCTCCATACCAGGCAACATCCTGGTGAACCTCCTCTGCACCCTCTCCAAAGCATCCACATCCTTTTGGTAATGTGGCGACCAGAACTGCATGCAGTATTCCAAATGTGGCCGAACCAAAGTCCTATACAACTGTAACATGACCTGCCAACTCTTGTACTCAATACCCCGTCCGATGAAGGAAAGCATGCCGTATGCCTTCTTGACCACTCTATTTACCTGCGTTGCCACCTTCAGGGAACAGTGGACCTGAACACCCAAATCTCTCTGGACATCAATTTTCCCCAGGACTTTTCCATTTACTGTATAGTTCACTCTTGAATTGGATCTTCCAAAATGCATCACCTCGCATTTGCCCTGATTGAACTCCATCTGCCATTTCTCTGCCCAACTCTCCAATCTATCTATATTCTGCTGTATTCTCTGACAGTCCCCTTCACTATCTGCTACTCCACCAATCTTAGTGTCGTCTGCAAACTTGCTAATCAGTCCACCTATACTTTCCTCCAAATCATTAATGTATATCACAAACAACAGTGGTCCCAGCACGGATCCCTGTGGAACACCACTGGTCACACGTCTCCATTTTGAGAAACTCCCTTCTACTGCTACTCTCTGTCTCCTGTTGCCCAGCCAGTTCTTTATCCATCTCGCTAGTACACCTTGGACCCCATGCGCCTTCACTTTCTCCATCAGCCAGTGACTTCACCTTTTGTACCAGTCTGCCATGCGGGACCTTGTCAAAGGCTTTACTGAAGTCCATATAGATAACATCCACTGCCCTTCCTTCATCAATCATCTTCGTCACTTCCTCAAAAAACTCAATCAAATTAGTAAGACACGACCTCCCCTTCACAAAACCATGCTGTCTCTCGCTAAGAAGTTCGTTTGTGGGAGTAAATCCTGTCCTGAATAATCCTCTCTAATAATTTCCCTACCACGGACGTAAGGCTCACCGGCCTATAATTTCCTGGATTATCCTTGCCACCCTTCTTAAACAAAGGAACAACATTGGCTATTCTCCAGTCCTCTGGGACCTCACCTGTAGCCAATGAGGATGCAAAGATTTCTGTCAAGGCCTCAGCAATTTCTTCCCTTGCCTCCCTCAGTATTCGAGGGTAGATCCCATCAGGCCCTGGGGACTTATCTACCTTAATACTTTGCAAGACACCCAACACCTCCTCCTTTTTGACAATGAGATGACTGAGACTATCTGCACTCCCTTCCCTAGGCTCATCATCCACCAAGTCCTTCTCTTTGGTGAATACTGATACAAAGTACTCATTTAGCACCTCGCCCATTTCCTCTGGCTCCACACATAGATTCCCATCTCTGTCCTTGAGTGGGCCAACCCTTTCCCTGGTTACCCTCTTGCTCTTTATATATGTATAAAAAGCCTTGAGATTTTCCTTAATCCTGTTTGTCAATGACTTTTCATGACCCCTTTTAGCCCTCCTAACTCCTTGCTTAAGTTCCTTCCTACTGTCTTTATATTCCTCAAGTGCTTCGTCTGTTCCTAGCCTTCCAGCCCTTACAAATGCTTGCTTTTTCTTTCTGACTCAGCTCACAATACCCCGTGTTATCCAAGGTTCCCGAAACTTGCCAAACGTAGCCTTCTTCCTCACAGGAACATGCTGGTCCTGGTTTCTAATCAACTGACGTTTGAAAGACTCCCACATGTCAGATGTTGATTTACCCTCAAACAGCCGCCCCCAATCTAAATTCTTCAGTTCCTGCCTAATATTGCTATAATTAGCCTTCCCCCAATTTAGCACCTTCACCCGAGGACTACTCTTATCCTTATCCACAAGTACCTTAAAACTTATGGAATTATGGTCACTGCTCCCGAAATGCGCCCCCACTGAAACTTCGACCACCTGGCCGGGCTCATTCCCCAATACCAGGTCCAGAATGGCCCCATCCCTCGTTGGACTACCTACATACTGTTTCAAGAAGCCCTCCTGGATGCTCCTCACAAATTCTGCCCCATCCAAGCCCCTAGCACTAAGTGAGTCCCAGTCAACACAGGGGAAGTTAAATCACCCACCACCACAACCCTGCTACCTTTACATCTTTCCAAAATCTGTCTACATATCTGCTCCTCTACCTCCCGCTGGCTGTTGGGAGGCCTGTAGAAAACCCCCAACATCGTGACTGCACCCTTCCTATTCCTGAGCTCCACCCATATTGCCTCGCTGCATGACCCCTCTGAGGTGTCCTCCCACAGTACAGCTGCGATATTCTCCTTAACCAGTAATGCAACTCCCCCACGCCTTTTACATCCCCCTCTATCCCACCTGAAGCTTCTAAAGCCTGGAACATTTAGCTGCCAATCCTTCCCTTCCCTCAACCAAGTCTCTGTAATAGCAACAACATCATATTTCCAAGTACTAATCCAAGCTCTAAGTTCATCTGCCTTACCTGCTATACTTCTCACATTGAAACAAATGCACTTCAGACCACCAGTCCCGCTGTGCTCCGCAACATCTCCCTGCCTGCTCTTCCTCTTAGTCCTACTGGCCTTATTTACTATGTCCTCCTCATTTATTTCACTAGCTGTCCTACTGCTCTGGTTCCCACCCCCCTGCCGCACTAGTTTAAACCCTCCCGAGTGACGCTAGCAAACCTTGCAGCCAGGATATTAGTGCCCCAGCCTATTCAATCTTTCCTCACAGCTGCATTTTTCCTGTCCCGGCAACATCCTCGTAAATTTCCTCTGTACCCACTCTGGTGCAATTACATCCCTTCTGTAATGAGGTGACCAGAACTGCACACAGTACTCAAGTTGTGGCCTAACTAATGAGTTATACAGTTCCAGCATAACCTCCCTGCTCTTATATTCTTTACCTCGACTAATAAAGGAAAGGATTCCATATGCCTTCTTAACCACCTTATCGACCTGTCCTGCTACCTTCAGGGATCTGTGGGCATGCACTCCAAGGTCCCTCACTTCCACTACACCTCTCAGTATTCTCCCATTAATCGTGTATTCCTTTGCCTTGTTTGACCTCTGCAAATGCATCACCTCACACTTCTCCAAGTTGAATTCCATTTGTCACTTTTCTGCCCACCTGACCAGTCCATCAATATCTTCCTGCAGCCTACAGCTATCCTCCTCGCTATCTACAACACGGCCAATCTTTCTGTCGTCTGCAAACTTCTTGATCATGCCCCCTACATTTATGCCCAAATCGTTTATATATACCACAAAAAGCAGGGGACCCAGTACTGAGCCCTGCGGAACGCCACTGGAAACAGCCCTCCAGTCGCAAAAACACCAATCAATAATTACCCTTTGTCTCCAGCCACTGACCCAATTTTGTACCCACCTTGCTACATTTCCCTGGTTTCCATGGGCTTTTATTTTTTTAAGTAGCCTGCCACATGGAACCTTGCCAAAAGCCTTGCTAAAATCCATGTAGACAACATCAACTGCACTACACTCATCAACCTGATCCATGCTGACTGCCCTTGATTAATCAGTGCCCTTCTAAATGATAGCTTATCCTGTCACTCAGAATTAATTCACATAATTTGCCCACTACTGAGGTTAGACTGAATAGATAGGATGTAGCTTGATCACTGTAACTTACCCAAGTCTGGTGTCAGGAACCTTTGTCAGAAAAAGTTACAAAGAGGATCTTCAACTGTATGAATCCACAGAAGCAAACAGTGGACTCACCGTTGTTGAGTCGTTTTCACAAAGGAATATCATTGGCTAAAAATGAAGTTGCTCAAGTATCAGCCAATTCAAAACGTGCAATCCTCTAAAATATAATTGCACACACTTAAATTCACAGATTTTGATCCCGCCCTAATATGCAATATTTACCTCAGGAGTTTCCTGGTTCCTGGAGGTGTCCATGCAGTGATGAGACTTTTTCTTTTAAAGGTCACCATGTTCACAAGAGAATGTTTGGAAAATCTGTCCATTTTATACTTCATGTGAAAGTGCATTATCACATCATTTGCATTTCATATCACATAGGAACATTTCTTCAAATCGGGTGTTTTTTTTCCATTAAGACATTCCCTCTTTAAATATTTATGAGTCACTTCCAGGCTGGTAGTTGCTTATTCCTTTGTATTGGCTGTTTTTCAGGTTGCTGTACACAAAATGTTTTAGCTCACAAATCTGCTTTGCAGTTGCCCTACAGTATGCACAAAGATGTAGAGAGCTTTACACCAAAAAGGTGCACATGGTAAATTAGGCCAATTTGCAGTCTGCATGATGTCTGTCCAATAATGGTGCCTGAATTCTCACAGACACTGGCCAGAATTTCATAATTACGCCCTCCCCAAGAGCAGGCTGGAGGTGGGGGGAGGGGTGGTGGTGTGGAAGCATAAAATTGAGAGGGAGGCAGGGGTGCTGTTCCTTTCGCCTATGATTTTACACCCCCACCCCTCCCCCACTGCCATTTTACCAGCAGCGGGGGAAGTGGCAAATGGCCCGCATGCCCCAGGCCAATTGAGGCCCTTAAGTGGCCAGTTAATTGCCACTTAAGGGCCTCCTCCCACCGCTGCTGGAGCACCTCCACCTGCCCTCTTGATTGACCCCCACCCTCCTTGCAGGGGCCCAGCAGCTTGTCTCCAGCAAGGCTCAAAACCCCACTTAATCTTTATCGGGCCAGCATCCATGCTGCTCCTCATGCTGGGTGCAGTTCCAGCAGTGGCCACCGCTTCCAGTGGAGCTGCTGGGAATGATGAGCTGCCAGCCCGCTGATTGGCTGGCAGCTCTTGGAGGCAGGACTTCCTGCCTCAGAGGTACTGAAGTCCTGCCCGAGACCAATTAAGGGCCTGGGCCATACAAAATCACTGCGTGACTTCAGGCCCGGTGGAGGCGGGCTCTCCCCTGACTTTTCAGTCAGTGGGCGAGGCCTCCAGCACCACATAAAATTCCGGCCGTTGAGTCAGCTTCTACATGTATACTGATGACACCCAACTGTACCTTGACACCATTTCCCCATACCTCTCCACTTCCTGTGTGCTATCAGTTTACTTCTTTGACATTCAGTATTAGGTAAGTTTCCTCCAAACATTAAGATTGAAGTTGTCGTCTTCTAGATTCCCCCCAAACTCCATATGCACACCATCCAATTCCATCCACATTCCTGGCGGCTCACAGGTAAAGCCAGACTGTATGCAAACTTGCCATCCTGTAAGCACCTTGGGATGTTTTATTGTTGTTTGATGACCCCCCCCCCCACCCCAATATAATATGGTAATGTACCATATTAAAAAATGTACTAACGTATTAGGATCAAGCACTTCAAAGTGAGATAGTATATTTAAATTGTACTATGCTCTTTCCTTTCATATTACCCAATAGTGTGTCACCTTCCTTTGAGCCGAGTTGTTCCCATTTATACTGTGGGAATAACATCCCTGATTTTGGGGTAGGTGGGAATCTGCATAATGGGAATGTACAGGTGAGCAAATACAAAATGTTAATCTAAAGCTATACATCACCAGCAGTTATGCTTTTTGCCACTTATTTTCAGTTGGAGCTAACTCTGTAGTGGAAAGGGAGCAGCAGTCCCTTTAACTGCAGATAGAGCAGGTTATGAAATGTACAGCCTGTGATTTGCTCTGCTTACGGTTGCTAATCCTCCCAGATAGATCCACAAATATCCTGGGCACTGCATCTAACAGCATAGAATTGCTGCATAATTAAAATTTCATTTTCTCCATCCTCTGCACCCATCCCGAGCCAATGCAGAGATCCAGAAACCCCCACACAGGAGTTAGAGGAAACAAGGGCAAGAGGTGGGAGGGAGCGAAAGAGGTGGGAGGGAGACTATGGAATGGGGCTCAGTTTGGGGAAAGGGGGAAAACTGGGGGTGGAGTAGAGTTGTATTGTAGTGGGGCCCAGCATTTCCTGCAACGACAGCAGCAACTACAGCAAGATGGTGAGTGGGAGCAGCGTGGAGAGTGGAGAATGCAGTAAAGGAGTGACCTGAAACGTGGGGACTTTACTGGGGGTAAATCGTGAAATATTCTTTCTATTGATAGACAAATGAGGCCAAGAGAACTAAGACGGAGGACTCTCAATGCATGCAAGGATTTGCACTTCCTGATTTTGCATTGCAAGTGATGGAATGCTCTCCACTTGCCTGGATGGGTGCAGCTTCAACAACGCTCAAGAACCTCGACACCATCCAGGACAAAGCTGCCTGCTTGATTGGCACCCCATCCACCACCTTCAACATTCACACCCCCCACCGATGCACAGTGGCAGCAGTATGTACCATCTACAAGATGCACTGCAGCAACTCACCAAGGCTCCTTCGACAGTACCTTCCAAACCCACGACCTCTACCACCTATAAGGACAAGGGCAGCAGATGCATGGGAACATCACCACCTGCAAGTTCCCCTCCAAGCCACACACCATCTTGACTTGGAAATATATCACCATTCCTTCACTGTTGCTGGGTCAAAATCCTGGAACTCCCTTCCTAACAGCACTCTTGGTGTACCTACACCACACAGACTGCAGCGGTTCAAGAAGATGGCGCACCACCACCTTCTCAAGGGCAATTAGGGTTGGGCAATAAATGCTGGCCGAGCCAGCGACATCCATATTCCATGAACGAATAAAAGAAAGTCCAAACTGGCACTGTTCACATCTGGCTTAGAGATGAGGGGAGCAGCACACAACATAGCCACAAGTGGCAGCCTCATAGCCTCGCTTCCTCAGAGGGCAAGAAGCCTATCCAACAACCCTGGACATGCCACCCTGAGGTCAGCTCCTCAGTCGATATCTCTCAGTTTGCAGCCAGACCCCAACCTTCAATCAGCAGCAAGGAGGAGAACTGCTGAACAATGGGATTTATGGGGCAACTTTCCAGGTGGCAAGGATTATATGTCTAAATATTTTTTGAGCAGAGAACAAATTTACATTTATATAGCACCTTTTTTGATCTCAGGCCACCTAAAGCACTTAATTGTCAATGAAGCAGTTTTTGAAGTATAGTTGCTGTTGTAGGAAATGCAGCAGCCAGTTTGTGCACAGCAAGGTCCCACAAACAGCACTGAGATAATGATTTAAAAAATCTGTTGGTTGAAGGATAACTATTGGACAGGACATCAGGGAGAACTCTTCAGCTCTTCTTCGAATCATTCTACAGGATCATTTCCATCCATTCAAGAGGGCAGACAAGGGCTCCATTTAACATTTCAACTAAAAGATGGCACCTCTGACAGTGCAGTGCTCCCTTAGCACTGCACTGAAATCTCAGCCTAGATTTTGTAAAAATAACTTAAGCCTAGTAGCACAATAAGCCCAATCTCAACAAATAATTAATATACAGAATGCTGCAGTTGCACTCTGTAGTTTGAAGAAAAATGCTGATTTATCAATGATTTTGTTACATCGACCCAATTATTATGACTTCCTGACAGTGTTGCAATGGGGAACAGCTGAAAGATAGGACTGGAAGGACAAACTATCCTGGTGAACGGGCTTTCAATGATACAAATACATAAATCTTGAAGAAGCAGATACAGCCATGCCTAAAGCCATTGACATGTTTAGTTTCCTCCATTTACTTCACTAATAGTGAGGATATATTTAACAATTCAAAGATTTAATTTAAAAAGTTATTTTGGGCTGGATTTTCCAAGCCCTGTGGAGAGAGAGTTGAAGGGCAGGGAAAATAAGGGATCCTCGTCGGGACGGTTCCCTGATGAATTAACACATCTGGGGCCTCTCTGAGGGCTGTCTGGGAACTGGGTCAGCTGACCACTCCACGGAGGTGAGCAGCCAATTAGTCCAATTAAGGCTGCACCTAGGGGCCATTTTGATCTGGCACTTGTATTTTACTGTCAGAGTGCCCCCCAACCCCAACCCCGCCATGTGTTGAAGCCACCACAATTGAGTCACAGTCCCCACGGCAGGCCGGGTGGCCATTGGAGCTGATACCTCTATGCCCCATTCATGGGGCCATGGGGATGAAAGGCAGCAGCCCTGTTCATGAATATGCCTACAGAGGGGTTTCCCCTCCATTCTGATGTCCCTACCAACTTCCGAAGTCTTCAGTGCAGCCTTTCTGTGTTGGTCAGTGAGGGCACCTCCACACTGAAGCGCCCTCACGGTTCCGGACCTGCCTCAGCAGTGCCCACTGAAGAGAACAGTACCATATTGCTAATGTTACTGGACTAGTAATCCAGAGGCCTGAGCTCCAGAGACATGAGTTCAAATCCCACCAGGCAGCTGGGACAATTTAAATTCAATTAATTAATAAATTTGGAATAAAATGCTAGTCTCACTAATAATGATAATGAAACTATCGGATTGTTATAAAAACCCATCTGGTTCACTAATGTCCTTCATACGACTATACGAATTAGGAGCAGAAGTAGGCCATTCGGCCCCTCGAGCCTGCTCTGCCAATCAATAAGATCATGGCTGCTATGTTTCTGACTCAAATTCCACACTCCCATCTACCCCCAATAACCTTTGATTCCCTCACCTAACAAGAATCTATCTACCTCCGCCTTAAAAATGATCCCGCCTCCACCACCTTCTGAGGCAGAGAATTCCGAAGTCGCACAGCCCTCAGAGAAAAAAATTTCTTCTTATCTCAGTCCTAAAAGGGTGACCCCTTATTTTAAAACAGTGCCCCCGAGTTCTGGACTCACCCACACGAGGAAACATCCTTTCCACATCCACCTTGTCAAGACCGTTCAGGATCTTATATACTTCAATCAAGTCTCCCCTCACTCTTCTAAACTCTAGTGAAAACAAGCCCAGTCTGTCCAACCTTTCCTCACAAGACAACCTGCTCATTCCAGGTATCAATCTAGTAAACCTCAGTGAAGGAAATCTGCTGTCCTTACCCAGTCTGGCCTATATGCGACTCCAGACCCACAGCAATGTGGTCAACTCTCAACTGCCTTTTGAAATGGCCCAGCAAGCCACTCAGTTGTTTCAAACTGCTACAGAAAAGTTGAAGAAGATAAAACAGGACCATTGGCATTGACCTAGACAAAGGCACACCCTGTCCAGTCGACCCTGCAAAGTCCTCCTCACTAACATCTAAGGACCTGTCCCAAAATTGAGAGAGCTTTCCCACAGATGAGTCAAGCAACAGCCTGACATAGTCATATTCACAAAATCATACCTTACAGCCAATGTCCCAGACTCCTCTATCACCATCCCTGGGAATGTCCTGTTCTACCAGCAGGACAGACCCACCAGAGGTGGCGGCACAGAAATATGCAGTCAGGAGAGAGTGGCCCTGGGAGTCCTCAACATTGACTCTGGGCCCAGTCAAATTTCGTGGCATCAGGTCAAACATGGGAAAGGAAACGTCCTGCTCATCACTACCTACAACCCTCCCTCAGCTGATGAATTAGTGCCCCTCCATGTACAACACCACTGAGTGTAGCAAGGGCACAGTATGTACTCTGGGTGGAGGACTTCAATGTCCAACACCAAGAGTGGCTCACTAGCACCATTACTGGCCGAGCCCTGAAGGACGCATCTGCCAGACTGGGCCTGCGCCAGGTGGTGAGAAAACCAATAGGAAGGAAAAACTACTAGACCACGTCCTCACCAATCTACCTGTCACAGATGCATCTGTCCATGACAGTATTGGTAGGAGTGACTACCACACAGGCCTTGTGGAGACAAAGTCCATTCTTCACTCTGAGGATACCCACCATCGTGTTGTGTGGCACTACCACCCGTGCTGAATGGGTTAGATTTAGATCAGATCTAGCAGCTCTAAACTGGGCATTCATGAGGCACTGTGGACTATCAACAGCCGCAGAATTTTATTCAACCACAATCAGTAACCTCATGGCCCGGCATATCCCTCACTCTACCATTACCTGGTCCAATGAGGAGTGCAGGAGAGCATGCCAAGAGCAACACTAGGCATATCTAAAAATGTAGTGCCAACCTGGTGAAGCTACAATACAGCAAAACATGCCTGCTAAATAGTGGAAGCAGCATGCTGTAGACAGAGCTAAACGATCCCACAACCAATGGATCAGATCAAAGTTCTGCAGTCCTGTCACATCCAGTTGTGAATGGTGGTGGACAATTAAACAAATAACCAGAGCAGGAGGCTCCATAAATATCCCCATCCTCAATGATAGGGGAGCCCAGCACACCAGTGCAAAAGACAAGGCTGAAGCATCTGCATTCAACTTCAGCCAGAAGTGCCAAGTGGATGATCCATCTCGGCCTCCTCCGGAGGTTCTCAGCATCACAGATGCCAGTCTTCAGAATTCCATTCACTCCACATGATATCAAGAAAAGGCTGAAGGCACTGGATACTGCAAGTCTATGGGCCCTGACAACATTCTGGCAATAGTACTAAAGACTTGTGCTCCAGAACTAGCCATGCCCCTAGCCAAGCCATTCCAGTACAGCTACAACACTGGCATCTATCCGATAATGTGGAAAATTGCTGAGCTATGTCCTATCCAGAAAAAGCAGGACAAATCCAATTTGGCCAATTATTGCCCCAACAGACGACTCTCAATCGTCAGCACAGTATCGGAAGGTGTTATCGACAGTGCTATCAAGCAGATTTTACTCACCAATAACCTGCTCACTGACGCTCACATTGGGTACGACCACTCGGCTCCTGATCTCATTGCAGTCTTGGCGCAAACATGGAGAAAAGAGCTGAATTCCAGAGTTGAGGTGAAAGTGACTGCCCTTGACATCACGGCATATTGACCGTGTAAGGCATCAAGTAGCCCTAGTACTGAATAGTACTAATAGTACTGCAGAGCTGTGCACCAGAACTTGCCGCGCTCCCAGCCAAGCTCTTCCAGTACAATTACAACATTGGTATCTACCCAGCAACATGGAAAACTGTCCAGGTATGTCCTGTACACAAAAAGCAGGAAAAATCCTACAATTACCGCCCCATCAGTCTACTCTGGATCATTAGTAAAGTGATGGAAGGGGTCGTCGACAGTGCTATCAAGTTGCACTTGCTTAACAATAACCTGCTCAGTGATGCTCAGTTTGGGTTCCGCCAGGGCCTCTCAGCTCCAAGCCTCATTACAGCCTTGATTCAAACATGGACAAAAGAGCTGAACTCCAGAGGTGAGAGTGATTGCCCTTGACATCAAGGCAGCATCTGACTGAGTGTGGCATTAAGGAGCCCTAGTAATACTGCAGTCAATGTGAATCATCGGGAAACGCTCCGTTGGTTGGAATCATACCTAGCGCAAAGGAAGATGATTGTGTTTGTTGGAGGTCAATCATCTCAGCTCCAGGACATCACTGCAGGAGTTCCTCAGGGTAATGTCCTAGGCCCAATCGTCTTCAGCTGCTTCATCAAACACCTTCCTTCAATCATAAGGTCAGAAGTGGGGATGTTCGCTGATGATTGCATAATGTTCAGCACCATTCGCGACTCATCAGATACTGAATCAGCCCATGTAGAAATGCAGCAAGATCTGGACAATATCCAGGCTTGGGCTGATAAGTGGCAAGTAACATTCACGCCACACAAGTGTCAGGCAATGACTATCTCAAACAAGAGAGAATCTAACCATCTCTCCTTGACATTCAATGGCATTACGATCGCTGAATCCCCACTATTAACATCCTGGGGGTTACCATTGACCAGAAACTGAACTGGACCAGTCATATAAATACTTTGGCTACAAAAGCATGTCACAGATTGGGAATTCTGCAGCAAGAAACTCACATCCCGACTCCCCCAAAGCCTGTCCACTACCTGTAAGACACAAGTCAGGAATGTGATGGAATACTCTCCACTTGCCTGAACGAATGCAGCTCCAACACCACTCAGGAAGCTTGACACCATCAAGAACAAAGCAGCTTGCTTGATTGGCATCCCATCCACCATCTTCAACATTCACTCCTTCCACCACCGGCGCACAGTGGCAGCAGCGTATACCATCTACAATATGCACTGCAGCAATGCTAGAGGCCTGCTTTTGGACAGGAAAAAGAACCCGACCCGAACCCGAACACACCACAGCAGACCCAAGCCCGAGTCCCTCCGATTTTGCCCCGTGCCCAACCCGACCCAAACCCTCCACTACTCAACCCGACCCGAGCCTGACACGACCATCCCTTTACTTACCTTCCTGACACCGAACCTGCAAGAAGCTGCAGTGTATGCTCGATGACGTCATAGTGACTCAGTTTCGTCCCAGACTCCCAGCTCAGGTGAGTTTTTTATTTTTAATACTTACCAGCAGAACAGTTACTGTGTGTGTCCGGCCCAACCCGACCTGACCTCGGCCCGACCCGAACCCGACACATGTCGTCGGGTTCGGGTCAGGTAGTAGGCCTCTAAGCAATGCACAAAGTCTCCTTAGACAGCACATTCTAAACCCATGACCTCTAGAAGGGCAAGGGCAGTAGATGCATGGGAATACCACCACCTGCAGATTCCCCTCCAAGCCACACCCCATCCTGACTTGGAACTATATCGCCATTCCTTCACTGTCACTGGGTCAATATTCTGGAACTCCCTTCCTAACAGCACTGTGGGTGTACCTGCCCCACGTGGACTGCAGAGGTTTAAGGCGGCAGCTTACCACCATCATCTCAGACCCTGGACATTGCTGCAGGAGTTCCTCAGGGTAGTGTCCTAGGCCAAACCGGCTTCAGCTGCTTCATCAATGACCTTCCCTCCATCCGAGGATCAGAAGGAGGGATGATGATTGTACAAAAGTCAGTACCATTCGCGACTCCTCAAATACTGAAGCAGTCTGTACCCGCATGGCAGCAAGACCTGGACAACATTCAGGCTTGGGCTGACAAGTAGCAAGTAACATTTGTGCCACACATGTTCCTTGCAATGACTATTTCTAACAAGACAGAATCTGACCATCACTCCTTGACATTGAACAGCATTAGCAACGCTGAATCCCCCACCATCAACATCCTGGAGGTTACCATTGACCAGAAACTTAACTGGACCAGCCACATAAATACTATGGCTACAAGAGCAGTTCAGAGGTTGGGAAATCTGGGATGACTCTCAAAGTCTGTCCAGAATCTACAAGGCACAAGTCAGGAGTGCAATGGAATATTTGCCCACATGCCTTGATGAGTGCAGTTCCAACAACTCTAAAGAAGCTCAACACAATCCAGCACAAAGCAGCCCACTTGATTGATACCCCATCCACTACTGGTGCACAGAGGCAGCAGTGTGTACCATCCATAAGATGCACTACAGCAACTCAACAAGGCTTCTTCAACAGCAGATTCAAAACCCACGACCTCTACCACCTAGAAGAACAAGGGCAGCAGGCATATGGGAACACGACAGCCTGCAAATTCCCTTCCAAGTCACACACCATCCTGACTTGGAAATATACTGTCATTCCTTCATCGTCACTGGGTCGAAATCCTGAAACTCCCTCCCTACCATCACTGTGGGTGTATCTACACCACTTTCTCAAGGGCATTTTGGAATGGGCAATAAATGCTGGTGTTGCAAGCGATGCCCACATCCCATTAACAAATTTTAAAGAAGCTGAGCATCTGGACAACCCAGTTTCCCTCCACCCCTAACTCTGAAAAGATCAAGGTAAATTAGCACTACTTTGTATTCTCAGGTCACAGGTCATTTTCTTCAGTGCCATGGATACCATTACTACTTAAACCAATTAGTAAAGACATGGTCTATCAAACAGTAAAACAAGATTAAAAGAAAGCAGAAACACTTATTAAAAATCATATTAAAATTCATATTTTCATACAAACTCTACACATATCAACCAAATTTTACTTCCCTGCAAAATTTAACTTAACATCTTTCCAATCTACTCTGCCTAATTATATTACAGCAAAACTGATTAACATTGTGTTTCGTCAGCTTATTTAAGCCTTTGTCTGCTTTACTGAAATTACTTACAAACAGTTAAGAATTTCTTAACTAACCAACCTCTGGAGATTCACAGGGCTAGAGATTTGGAGTCTCTTGGATGGGACCAATATCTGAGCTATTTCATTAATTCATAATTACTCTAAGTGTTGTCACCTGTATTTTAATGCAGGACAATGCACCACAAAAAATGATGCAGACAAATTTTCGAAAGGCAAATATCCATTATCAATGACAAACTGAATTTTAAAAAGTCCACCAAGGCAAAGGATATTGTCAAATACTTTGGATCTTTCCATCTCCCCGGTAGTTTCTGAGCTCACTGTACAAAGATTGTTGAAAATTTTTGTTTCAAAAGCTCATATTCTTTAGTGATGTAAAATACCTCAAGCCACTCCCAAATCGCAACACAAACACTTCCTTCTCTCCTCTCAACAATATGCATGTAGCTCTGAAGGTTCCTTTGTGTTTAGAAAGGCACTGGCTCTAATTGCTCATGCATGTCCAGAGAGCACTCAGTCACCACTCACTCACCCCCCGCAGCGCACCCCCCCCCCCACCCCATCCCCACAAACCAACTGTCAATTGTTTATTTCTCAAGTCTGCCCTCTTGCTCTCGTATCCACTCCTTCATTGAAGCCAGTATTCCTTCCCCATGTTTTCAGATTCTAATATCTTCCAAGTCTGTTTTCAAACATTCTACATACTCCTCCACTTAACATTGCCTTTCCTGCATACCATTTTTCTTTTCAAGATATGCGTCAATTTTGGAGAGCTGTTGAAGGGCTATTGAAAGTTGAATAACCAAGAGTGCAATTATTAACTGGTGTGAAGAATTATGCATTTTCAAAAATATAAAGGAAATATAAACTAATAGGTTTCATTCAGCTGACCTCCAACTGAATAATAAATTGATTTAAAAAAAAGTTTACACCTGTCTTCAACCCTAACCCAAGATAGAAAATACAGAACACTTATTGTTGTTTTCACCTTACATCACCATTGCTGGTAACAGTCACAAGCTGGGATACAACATTGTTAGTTAAATTAAGCCACCCTACTATCCCCCAACCCACCCAAGAGGTGATTCTTGAAGCAGTTTGAATGGTAAATATAAAACAATGGAGGAAACTTTCACCTTCAATGCTCTAGCGCAGAGCTTCACGCAGAGAATCTAATCCCTCCCGTCCATGATTTTCATTAATTTTATTATACCATTTTAATTTTACCTATGGTAAACCAGCAATATAAAATCATGAAATTGCAAATGATTAGATTAACACATAGCCGGAGTAGGCTCCCCAATCAGCCAGTGTTCAAATGTATTTGAGAAGTTATTGGTGGTTGGAATTTTCATGACAAACTCACAGCACGGTAAATAATTTGCTACCTTTCACTTGCTTAGGAACCACACAGCTGTGTGTTGGGGCAGAGAAGTTGAAGAGCGCCCCAGGCTTTCCACAAACAACAGTATTGCTTCTTGCCGAGGAAAATCGATCAGCACAATTGAAAAAGCTTCAATATGTTTTGCACATGGCCCAGCAAGAGCAATGGAACCTGCACCAATCTGAATTTGTAACTATATAGTTTTAGTTTGATCGAGGGCTCTGAACTGGTTTGCGGTTGACGACAATCATTCCATTCAATTAGTTTAGTGCCTTTGATTTCCACCAAGCTGCCAGTAGTCAAGTAGTCAGTAAGAGGAAGAGGTTAAGCAAAATTATTACATTTCTTTACATCTGGACCAGACTTTACTGCTAGTGATTGACAGATGCAAGTAGTTAGGGACCAAGAAATATTTCCCTGCTAGAGTCCTGTATTCTTCAAGCACAATTTACATTTCAAAGAGACTCTCGATAGTGTGCGTTCATCTGTTTAGCAGAACTGCTGCACATAGATTTTCAGTTACCTTACTGAATTAGAATAAGAGAAAGAGAAGCTGACTGACAGTCAGAAAGAGTGAAATATACAAAACTATTAACTGAACAAAGAACAAAGAATACAATTTTAGTGTTCCTAGCACACAAAATCCTGGACCAAGAGGAAAAAATTACCCCACAGTTGACCAGAGAAATCTGATCATGATCTCAGTGCACTGAAGTTAAATTATATTGCTAAAATGGTCAGATGTCTCTCATATGTGAGAACACACCGAAAATGGAAACATTATAGTTTTCAGATTTTTAATTGGTGCATTCAAACTTGAAAATATAGAGAAGTATAGGAACAATTGAGGTCTGATCATGATAGGGAAACAGTGACATTTGGTACTATGTACTAATAGTACATGTACTATGTGCTGCTCCAGGTTGTATGCTGGAATATAGTTGGTTCGCATTGAAGGACAGCTCAATTCCAGCAAGTAAAAAAAAATGGCATGGATACAAATTACAGAAAAGCCAGAATAACTTTATACTGAACGACTTACAACGTGTTGATAATGGCAACAGCACTGAGTGGTTTTGCTCTGTAGTCTCATTCTGCTATTAAATCATGTAAGCAGGGGCACAACCAAAACTATTTACAATTTGCAAAAGGCCAAACTGTTGCATCAGCAAGGCCACACATAGTGCATGCATGTTTTGGATGTTTATGACCAAACATAAATGAACCAGTGTTTTTTTAAAATTATTCTTTCATGGGATCTGAGCATTGCTGGCAAAGCCAGCATTTGTTGCTCATCCCTAATTGCCCTCGAGAAGATTCAATCTTCTGATGTATTATACATACACAAATGCTTGGAATTTTCAAGTGGGAAATCAGCAGAAGCTGGCTGCCAAAGGTAAAGGTCATCATGAAAGTGGAAGAGGTAGCTCCTCCAATAGTTGAGTTAGTAAATGCACTGCTTGGAGTGGAACTGACCCACACAGAGCGGGGTGTAAGTTCCGTCTACAATCTGCCCTCAGTTTGAAGGATGGAAGGATGAAATGATATAGTGGGCCTCAAAACCTTATGAAGGGGAAAAAGTAATTGTTCCAGATTTCATAGTGACATTTGGTGAATGCAGAATAATCATCACTCTGATGTTCTTCATGGCCAAACGGCTTTGTGACATTCACTTCTGCCCAAGGAACTCTATCCCAGCAGGAGGCAGCACCTTAAAAGGAGGAAGAAATCTGGGCCTTTTTTTTTATATAAAAAATGGAATTTGATGAATTCTGGATGAAAAAACTGCAGATGAATTGCATAATTAAATTTATGCTGTTGCAAACTAACTACCAAAAAAGGCTTCAAGTGACTTATGCCAATATTTTAACTTAATCCTTTCATATTGCAAAAGCAAAGTATCATTTAAATATTCTCATTTTGATAATTAGTAAAAGATTATATACCCCCTAAATTATTTAGATGCATTGAATTAGTAGAACAAAATACAATCTGCTGCCAGTTAGTTTGGTGCTGTCAGCTGTTAGTAAATCATCTGCTCTGTGCATCTTCCTGATGTGACCAGTTTACCTTGAGTATTATGTTGCCCTACATTACAACAGTGCCAACACTTCAATAGTACTTAATTGGCCGTAAAACATTGGGATGTCCTGAGGTCTTGAAAGGTGCTTCATAAATGCAAGTTCTTTCTCTTTGAAAGATGAGAACTAAGATCATGGTTTTAATAGATTACCCGGTAAACACATCTCACCAATCAGATAAAGCAAAGGTGGTTTTTCGTTTCTCCGAAAGTTGCATATAGATCTTTAACCAAGCTTTGATGGGTTCAGTTTCTCATCTACCTTTGGGGCTGTGCATTCACATCTAGACTGGCTCTGACCTTCTCCTCCTAGCTACTACCCTGCTCTGGATGTTGTTCCCAGATACTAAATGATCCCTGGCCATTCACTATCTGCCCGCTTCCTGTGGTTGTTGACCCTGTTCTACCCAACCTTGCCTTCAGAACCTCTGTCATCCTTTGCCATTTTCTCAGACTCCTCCTACAGTTCCTAACATTCCTCATTGATCAACAGTGGGCCCTTGGACCCAATTCCATGGATTTACCTTTCACCCTCCCCTGCCTTTGTGATTTAAAAAAAAAATTTAGTTTAGTTTATTTTAGAGATACAGCACTGAAACAGGCCCTTCAGCCCACCAAGTCTGTGCTGACCAATAACCACCCATTTATACTAACCCTACATTAATCCCATATTCCCTACCACATCCCCGCCATTCTCCTACCACCTACCGACACTAGGGGCAATTTACAATAGCCAATTTACCTATCAACCTGCAAGTCTTTGGCTGTGGGAGGAAACAGGAGCACCCAGCAGAAACCCACACAGTCACAGGGAGAGCTTGCAAACTCCATACAGGCAGTAGCCAGAACTGAACCCGGGTCGCTGCAGCTATGAGGCTGCGGTGCTAACCACTGCGCCACTGTGCAACTCATCACTATTGTTGCCCATGGGTTACACTTCCTGCTGGTTCACTGGATCCTCTAGTGTGCACTGTCCACTACTGACTCTGAATCTGCTCATTGCCTGTTCAAAGTTAACCTCATGCTGTCTGTGAGTGGATATCACCCAGTCTCTGAGCACTCAAACTTTAATGTCACACTGTTTCATACTGCCTTCTCCTTAAGTTTGGTCAATTTATGACCACTACATGTTGTACTTAATGCTGCCACCAATATAAGATAGATACCAATAAATCCAATATAAAAATCAGGAGTAACTTCTTTACTCTGATTGTAGAACACACTACCACATGGAGCAATTGAGGCATTTAAGGGGAAGCTCGATAAGTATATGACAAAGAAAGGAATAGAAGGACTCGTTGATGGGGTTAGAGCAAATAGGGTGAGAAAGGCGCTTGTGGAGCATCAACACCAGCATAAACCTGTTGGGTCAAATGGCCTATTTCTGTGCTGTAAAATTCTATGCCATTCTATCCAATCAGGTTTCCTTCCCTGCTACAGGACTGAAACAGTCCTCAAAGTCACAAATGACCTCCTATGCGATTGTGGCCATGATAAATATCCCTCCTCATCCTTCTCGTCCTGCCTGCAGCCTTTGACAAAGTTGACCATACCACCCTCCTCCAACGCCACCCCTCCAACATCCAGCTGGGTGGGACTGCACTCACCTAGTTCCATTCTTATCTATAAGCCATACAATCACCTGCAATGGCTTCTCTTCCACTCCTACACTGTTAATCAGGAGTTCTCCAACAATCTATCCTTGATCCCCTACTTCTCATCTATATGCTGGCCCTCTGCAACATGATCTGAAAACAAAGTGCCAGGTTCCCTATGTATGCTGACAACCCCCCAGTTCTACCTCACTACTACCTCTCGCGATCCCTCCCCATCTCTAATTTGTCTCACTGTTTGTCCAACATCCAGTACAAGATGAGCAAAAATTTCATCCAACTAAATATTGGGATGACTGAAGACATTGTCTTTTATCCCCATACCTGATGCTATTCTCTAGCCACTGACTCCATTCCTCTTCCTGACAACTTTCTGGGGCTGAAGCAGAACATTCACAATCTTGGTGTTGTATTTGACCCTGAGGTGAGCTTCCAATCACATATCTACACCAACACTAAGATCACCTTCTCTACCTCCATAACATCGCCTGATTCTGCCCTGCCTCAGCTCCTCAGCTCAGAAACCCACATCCACACCTCCATTCCAAAGCTCTCCTGGTTGGTGTTCCATCTTCCACCCTCCATAAACTTGAGCTCATCCAAAATTATGCCCTTAACCTAATACTCACCATGAACCAATCACCCATCTTCCTTGTGCTCGCTACCCTACATTGGCTCCAGGTCCAGCAATGTCCCAATTTTGGAATTCTCTTCCTATTTTGCAAATCCTTTCATGGCATCACTCTTCCCTGTAACTGTAACCTCTTGTGGGTCTACAACCTTCTGAGATCTCTTCGCTCCTCCAATTCTGGCATCTTGCTCATCTACAATCCAAACTGCTCCACCAATGGTGCTGTGCATTCAGCTGCCAAGGCCCGAAGCTCTGGAATTCCAGCCCTTAAATTTCTCCAAGTCTCTACCTCTCTCTCCTCCTTTAACACATTCCTTAAAACAAACACATTGACCAGGCTTTTGGTTATATTTCCTAATGTCTCCTTATGTGTCTCAATGTCAAGTTATGTTCAATAACGCTCCTTTGAAGCACCTTTGGATATTTTACTACGATAAAGGTGCTATATAAATGCAAGTTGTTATTGAGCCATGAGCATATTGAATAGCGGAACAGGCATGAGGGGTTATATCGTCTACTCCTTCTCCTATTTCTTATGTTGATGTTATGCAAGAATGGATGGGGTAAAGCAGAAAGCTGACAAATACCCTGGAAAAATGCAAAACAGCAGTTAGAAAAGTAATGGGTTTCAGTGTTGAAAACATTTCACGAATGTATTTCTTTGCTAGTTTACTGAATCTGCTGGTCGGCACTGTCTACTACAGACTCTGAACCTGGTCGTTGGCTACTCATAGTTGATCTCATGTTGTTTGTAAGTGGACACCATCAAGTGTCTGAGCCCTCAAACTTTAACGTTAGACTGTTTCATATTGTCTCCTCCCTACCCCCAGTTTAAGACTACTACCTGTTGCCATAAATAGAAGAGAGTCACCAACAAATCCAATATGGAATTCAGAAGAAGCTTCTGTACTCAGAGTGGTGAGAATGTGTATTGTGCTATCATATGGAGTGGTTGAGGCAAATAGCAAAGATGAATTTAAAGGGAAGCTAAATGAGTACATGAGGAAGAAAGGAATAGAAGGACATCCTGATAGGGGAAGATGAAATGAGGTGGGAGGACACTCATGTGGAACGTAAACACTGACACAGACCAGATGGGCCAAATGGCCTGTGCTGTAAAATACATATAATTAATCTACGTCTGAGAGTATGACTATGTTAGACTGTTTGTTGAGTGGTCTGTGAGACAGCTCTCCCAATTTTGGCACCAGTCCCTGAATGTTAGTGAGGAGGAATTTACAGGGTCAACTGGGCTAGGTGTGCCTTCGTCATGTTCAAATCCTTGGTCAGTAATGGGTGCTCCATTCAGTTTTGTTATATTGTTTTGTAGCAATTTGATACAACTGAGTAGCTTCCTAGGCTCTTTCATAGGGCAGTTAAGAGTCAACTACATTGTTGTGGGTCTAGGGTTCACATGTAGGCCAAACCAAATGAGGACGACAGATTTTCTTCTCTAAAATGACATTAGTGAACCAGATGGATCTTTATGACAATCCAGTAGTTTCATGGTTACCATTACTACTCCTAGTTTTTTTTATTCCAGATTTATTTAATTGAATTCAAATTCACAAAGTGCCATGCTGGGATCTGAACTCACCTTTCCAGATCATTAGTCCAGGCCTCTGGATTACCAGTCCAGTAA
This sequence comes from Heterodontus francisci, assembly GCF_036365525.1. Taxonomy (NCBI): domain Eukaryota; kingdom Metazoa; phylum Chordata; class Chondrichthyes; order Heterodontiformes; family Heterodontidae; genus Heterodontus; species Heterodontus francisci. The sequence continues at coordinate 123,981,273 of NC_090371.1, read as the reverse complement.
ATTAATCACTACGCTACCAAGCGAAGTCCAAAGTACGGAAAGTCCTCATCAGGGAACTGCTCTTTGCTGACGATGCTGCTTTAACATCTCACACTGAAGAATGCCTGCAGAGTCTCATCAACAGGTTTGTGGCTGCCTGCAATGAATTTGGCCTAACCATCAGCCTCAAGAAAACGAACATCATGGGGCAGGACGCCAGAAATGCTCCATCCATCAATATTGGCAACCACGCTCTGGAAGTGGTTCAAGAGTTCACGTACCTAGGCTCAACTATCACCAGTAACCTGTCTCTAGATGCAGAAATCAACAAGCGCATGGGTAAGGCTTCCACTGCTATGTCCAGACTGGCCAAGAGAGTGTGGGAAAATGGCGCACTGACACGGAACACAAAAGTCCGAGTGTATCAGGCCTGTGTCCTCAGTACCTTGCTCTATGGCAGCGAGGCCTGGACAACATATGTCAGCCAAGAGCGACGTCTCAATTCATTCCATCTTCGCTGCCTCCGGAGAATACTTGGCATCAGGTGGCAGGACCGTATCTCCAACACAGAAGTCCTCGAGGCGGCCAACATCCCCAGCTTGTACACACTACTGAGTCAGCGGCGCTTGAGATGGCTTGGCCATGTGAGCCGCATGGAAGATGGCAGGATCCCCAAAGACACATTGCACAGCGAGCTCGCCACTGGTATCAGACCCACCGGCCGTCCATGTCACCGCTATAAAGGGCTAAAATGTGGCGAGTTGAAGAGACTTAGTAGTTGGCAGGAAAAAAGACAGAGGCGCAAGGGGAGAGCCAACTGTGCAACAGCCCCGACAAACAAATTTCTCTGCAGCACCTGTGGAAGAGCCTGTCACTCTAGAATTGGCCTTTATAGCCACTCCAGGCGCTGCTTCACAAACCACTGACCACCTCCAGGCGCGTATCCATTGTCTCTCGAGATAAGGAGGCCCAACAGAAAAATAAAAGAACGCTACCACACCCGATAATTCCTTCCATGTTCATTCTTGTACATCTTTGTCATGCCAATCTGGATTTGAATTTGTGGTGGGTGCGATGGGGGACTGGAAGGGTGCACTTATGAAAGATTCTGTGAGAGGCCCAGGCAATCTTAACTCCTGGGCCTCATTTAAATAAAGAAGCATTATCACCTGCCCAAAGGTGGCCGGAGTGGCATGTGGCCTGGCAGGCGGAGTACCAGGATGCCAGGGCCCCAAGGGAATGGAGTCTGGCATAAAGTATGTGCTGGGAGGGGAACTTGGCAGGCGATGGGGAGGAGAAGCAAGGCCAGGGTTGGGGAAGCCCAAAGACTCCTTGCGGGGGCCAGGGCAACACTCTTGCTCCTCCTGACCTGGAAGGATGCCACAGAAAAGTGTAACTTGTTTACTTGCTTTTGCCTCTTCTGGCTACTGTGCTGACTCGCTGACAGGCTACAGCTGTAAGATTTGGCTCAGTGTGGGTCTCCTAAATACATGAGGAAATAATGGCTTTGCAGCAATGACTCTGTCGAGTTGCAACTTTTAACACCTTCCTGGGGCAGTCAGCCCTCTTGAGAGCATGACATGACCTCCCAACTAACTTAGACACTTCCGCTGTGCTCGGGAGGGGTTGGAAGTGCGGGAGTTTATAATCAACTCCAATTACTCCACCAACTGAAAATTTCACTTGTTCAGGAATGACAGACTTCGGCAAATGATACTGTTTACACTGCAAGAACATTGATTCACCATTTATGAAATTCAAGGCTGCTCCAAATCTAGAGTTTTGGATTTTTTTTCCTGTTTGGGAGTCCAGTGCTACATTATACTGCTTCACCTGATGAAAAGGGAAATGGGAAGAAATTTTAGTGTTACAACTCATTAATGTAATGGAATTTTGTTATCTCAATAACAGAGCTACTGGAGCATTTCTACAGTATTATTCATCACCCTTAACAGTATTCAGTCTCAAGGGATGCATCCAGACTGGAAATAAAGCGGTGATTCTAATGTGTGACCAGTTTCGAGAGAAAACAATTATTTGGATATTGAGCAAAGCTTCAATACATTTTTTATTAAAACACACAGAAATTGAAATTAAAAGGAAGCGATATAAAACTGTTGTTGGGATTTTCCACTTTGGTGAAATCTCAACACTGTATCAGCAGGACAACCAATTCAACTGCCCCATGGCCAGCTCAGACTTCTGCTGATTTCCCACATTCTATCAATGAGATCACTGAGATTAGTGTTGGAAACTGGCTGCAGTAGATCTCAACAACCTTGCTGGGGTGCAACTGACAGAAAATATGTTCTATGATGTATTCCAGTCATTTGTATTTAATTTGAATATCTTTGCTCATTTTCCATCCATCCACATATAATCTATAGTCCCCCATTATTGCCAAGCTGCTTCTGGCATGATTCCAGTGTTTTTGCCTTCACTGTCCTACTCAGAAGTCCATTCCATACGTCCCCTACAATGATAGACGTAAGCAGCAAAGGTGAGCCAAGGGTGTAATATGTGGATTACACCCAGCGTCCGTCGGGGAGGGGAGGGGAGGGAGTGAAGGAAGGAAGGAAGGGAAGGAAGGAAGGGAAGGAAGGAAGGGAAGGAAGGAAGGGAAGGAAGGAAGGAAGGAAGGGAAGGAAGGAAGGGAGTGAAGGAAGGGAGTGAAGGAAGGGAGTGAAGGAAGGGAGTGAAGGGAGTGAGTGAAGGGAGTGAAGGGAGTGAAGGGAGTGAAGGGAAAGGAAGGGAGTGAAGGAAAAGGAAGGGAGTGAAGGAAAAGGAAGGGAGTGAAGGAAAAGGAAGGGAGTGAAGGAAAAGGAAGGGAGTGAAGGAAAAGGGAGTGAAGGAAAAGGAAGGGAGTGAAGGAAAAGGAAGGAAAAGGAAGGAAAGAAGGAAGGAAAGAAGGAAGGAAAGAAGGAAGGAAAGAAGGAAGGAAAGAAGGAAGGAAAGAAGGAAGGAAAGAAGGAAGGAAAGAAAAAAGGAAGGAAAAAAGGAAGGAAAGAAAGAAAGAAAGAAAGAAAGAAAGAAAGAAAGAAAGAAAGAAAGAAAGAAAGAAAGAAAGAAAGAAAGAAAGAAAGAAAGAAAGAAAGAAAGAAAGAAAGAAAGAAAGAAAGAAAGAAAGAAAGAAAGAAAGAAAGAAAGAAAGAAAGAAAGGTAGGAGGTATGATCAGTAAGTTCACAGATGACACGAAAATTGGTGGTTTTGTAAATAGCGAGGAGAAAAGTCTTAGATTACAGGACGATATAGATGGGCTGGTAAGATGGGCGGAGTAGTGGCAAATGGAATTTAATCCTGAGAAGTGTGAGGTGATGCATTTTGGGAGGACTATCAAGGCAAGGGAATATACAATGGATGGTAGGACCCTCGGAAGTACAGAGGGTCAGAGGACCTTGGTTTACTTGTCCATAGATCACTGAAGGTGGCAGCACAGGTAGATAGGTAGTTAGGAAGGCATAATGGGATACTTGCCTTTATTAGCCAAGGCATAGAATATAAGAACAGGGAGGTTATGATGGAGCTGTATAAAATGCTAGTTAGGCCACAGCTGGAGTGCTGTGTACAGTTCTGGGCGCCACACTATAGGAAGGATGTGATTGCACTGGAGAGGGTGCAGAGGAGATTCACCAGGATGTTGCCTGGGCTGGAGCATTTCAGCTATGAAGAGAGACTGAAAAGGCTAGGGTTGTTTTTCTCGGAGCAGAGAAGGCTGAGGGGGTATCTGATTGAGCTGTACAAAATTATGAGGGGCATTGATAGGTTAGATAGGAAGCAAAGTTTTCCCTTAGCAGAGGGGTCGATAAACAGGGGGCATAGATTTAAGGTAAGGGGCAGGAGGTCTAGAGGGAACTTGAGGAAAACTTTTTTTACCCAGAGGATGGTTGGAATCTGGAACACACTGCCTGAAGAGGTGGTAGAGGCAGGAACCCTCACAACATTTAAGAAGTATTTAGATGTGCACTTGAAGCGCCATAGCATACAGGGCTATGGTTCAAGTGCTGAAAAATGGGATTAGAATGGTTAGGTGCTTGATGACTGGCATCGACACGATGGGCTGAAAGGCTTGTTTCTGTGCTGTATAACTCTATGACTCTACGATAATTGGGCACCTCTCAAACCAATTTCTAACCTTGTCCCAAAGAGTTATGCCAGGGAGCTAAAGTGATTCCAGTGAAAAATCCTAGTCAATGCATTCAAAGACATAGAACAGATTAACTATTTATTCACCTCATTTCTATTGGTGGAAATGTGCTGAGTGCAGAATGATTGTTGCGTCTGCCTACATATAAATGGTGACTGTACTTCCAAAGTAATCCATAGTATTCAAATTGGATGTTTCAGAGCGAGGTAATAGAAAAGGTAATTTGTAAGTCTCTGTGGGATTCTAATCAACAAGGAGTGGGACTTCTGGGTAGTGCAGAGGAGGCAAAAAACTGGAACCTTCAAGAAATAGTTGGATGCTGTGATAGAGATCTGTAGATTTTTTCTGAATGGATGAACTAAAGTAGGCCAGTAGCATTTGTGATCTGTATCCACCTTTTTTTTTTGCTCTGCAAGTATCCTAAGCTCAAAATATGTTTACATATATTGCAAAGAGACAAAAAAAAACTAATGAATAATTTTCCAAGATTTGGAAGATTTGCAGTTTAGCTCCCACCATATCCTTTTCAGAAAATGCTGAAATGCAATTCACAGTTCCCAGTATCTCTGGGAGATGACTGCAGACTGATGGAGCCTAGAGAGATTTGGAATGGCAGAGACTGTGAGGAACTCAGGACAATGAGAGTTAAAAATTTTCAACTTCAATATTTGCAAACAGGACTACACGAACAGATACAGAGAGCAGAATAATGGACTCTCTGCTGGACCTGACTGACACCCTCCAGTATGGGGTTATTACACTCAGTGATTATTAATGTCACTCCTTACGTTTTCACATGGATCTTCACTGCTCCAGTGAGGACAGAGTGGGTTCTTCTCTGACCACTGGACAGTAACAAAAGGCATGTCAACTCCATCAAAAGTGCATAAATAATCTAAAGACTGCTGTCAAATTTCACACCCACGCTACAACTTGCCCACAAACTGGCCAATGGTCCACATCATGCATTATAATACACTATAATAAAGCCCTAAATATGGGAATCGCTGTAATTTTTTAATTAAGTAAAACTCAACACCATTCCAAGCCCAGTTCCAAATTTACAGACTGGCAATTTTGGGACTGCAATGAATCGTGAAATATAACCACCTAAAACATTCATACCAGAACCTACAATTACCTTTATGTAGCATCTTTCAAGTCTTTCAGAAATCCCAAAGCACTTTTCAACCAATGAATTGTTTTTGACTTTCAGGCACTTGTGTTTTGCAAATAAATGTAGCTGCCAATTTGTGCAAAGGAATGGTCCCAAAGAATTTGTAAATTGAGGGTCACAGGTTGCCCAGGACACCAGGACTTCATTGCTTTTCTTTGAATAATGCCTTGGTATCTTTTGCATCAACCCAAGAGGCCAGATTTGGTTTAAAAACTCATCCAAAAGCAGGGATTTCCAACTGTGCAATACTCCCTCAGCACTGTATTAAAGTGTCAGTTTAGATTATGCACACAAGTGTCTGGAGTGGGGCTTGAACCGATGATCTTGGTGGCTAAGAGGCAAGTGTGCTCCTACAGAGCCAAAGCTAACACACTTAGTTGATACTTGTGGCTGACAATGTCTTTCCTATCTCAAAAAAAAATGACTACAATAGATTGTAAAAAAAACTTCCCAAAAAACAACTGAGCGTGCCCCAGAAAGTTCCTTTGACAGCAAAATATACAATGTGTAATGAGTTATATTTTCAGTTTAGGAAAATAAAGCTTGTTGAGTTAACATCTCTATTAAAATAGCAGAGGCATATGTTAAGATATAGAAACATGTTAAGGCTCATCTCCCTTGAATCTGCAGTAATAACTTCTAGCCTTGTGCCTTTACAGCCACTCCAGGCGCTGCTCCACAAACCACTGACCCCTCCAGGCGCTTACCCATTGTCTCTCGAGACAAGGAGGCCAAAGAAGAAGAAGAATTAGAGTGCTGACTTCTTTCCAGGTGAGATGACCAAGATTTCCCATGATCTGCCCTAATTAGTTATGATAATCTGCTGACCTATGATGGTGGCTGAATTCTTAAAAATGCTTCAATTACATTCAGCTTTCCAGTGAATGAGCAGACATTTGGCGATCCAGCTGAAGATTATGCACAGTAAAGAAAAGCAAAAAAATTCTCTGCAAAAAAGCTTTAAGCACATCGATTGAATAGTTTAACACAAAAAATGTGAATTTAAAAACAGAAAGCAGCACAAAAATGCTGTAAACCTAAAAACAGATTAAAATGCTCAGACCCTCTAACAGCTCCATCAGTCATTGGGCTTCTTCTTTAGGCCTATTCTAGATGGTGATAGGGTGCTACAACAGCAACTTGCATTTATAAAACACTTTTAAAGTAGTAAAAATGCCCTGAGGCATTTCACGAGAGCATTATAAAATAAAATGCGACACCGAACCACATAAGGAGATATTAGGTCAGATGACCTACAGCTTGGTCAAAGAAGTAGGCTTTAAGGAGGAAAGAGATGTAGAGGTGGAGAGGTTTAGGGAGGAAATTCCAGAGCTAAGGGCCTAGGCAGCTGAAGGCACGGCTGCCAATGGCGGAGCGATTAAAAACAGGGATCTCAAGAGGCCAGAAGTGGAAGAGTGCAGATATCTCAGAGGGCTGTGGAGCTGGAGGACATTACATAGATAGGGAAGGGCAAGGCCATGGAGACATTTATAAAATCAAGGCATTACTTAACCAGGAACTAACTTAGGGTAGCGAGCATAGGGGTGATGGGTGAACAGGACTTGGTTTGAGTTTGGACACAGGCAGCAGAGCTTTGGATTACATCAAGTTTACGGAAGATAGAATGTGGGAGGCCAGCGAGGAGTGTATTGGAATAGTCAAGTCTCGAGGTAATAAAGGCACGAATCAGGTTTCAGCAGCAGAAGAGCTTAGGCAGGAGTGAAGTCGGGCGATGTTACGGAGGTGGAACTAGGCGGTCGTTGCAATGACATGGATATGTAGCCAGAAGCTCATCTCTGGGTCAAATATGACACCAAGGTTACAAACATCCTCTGACAGTTGCCAAGGACAGAGATGGGAGTTGGTGGCGAGGGAAGAGAGTTTGTGACAGGGATGGAAGACAATGGTCTTTGGTCTTCTCAATATTTAATTGGAGGCAATTTCTGCTCATCCAGTACTAGATGTGGACAAGCAGTCTGACAATTTAGAGACAGTGAAGAGGTGGAAGGCAGCATCTGTGGAAAGAGAAGCAGAGTTAACGTTTCAGGTCAGTGACCCTTCTTCGGAACTGACAAATATTAGAAAAGTCACAGATTATAAACAAGTGAGGTGGGGGTTGGGCAAGAGATAACAAAGGAGAAGGTGCAGATTGGACCAGGCCACATAGCTGACCAAAAGGTCACGGAGCAAAGGCAAACAATATGTTAATGGTGTGTTGAAAGACAAAGCATTAGTACAGATTAGGTGTGAATATACTGAATATTGAACAGCAGCAAGTGCAAACCTGGTTTCAGGTTGTTTTTCTTCAGGTTTGCACTTGCTGCTGTTCAATATTCAGTATATTCACACCTAATCTGTACTAATGCTTTGTCTTTCAACACACCAATAACATATTGTTTGCCTTTGCTCCGTGACCTTTTGGTCAGCTATGTGGCCTGGTCCAATCTGCACCTTCTCCTTTGTTATCTCTTGCCCAACCCCCACCTCACTTGTTTATAATCTGTGACTTTTCTAATATTTGTCAGTTCCGAAGAAGGGTCACTGACCCGAAACGTTAACTCTGCTTCTCTTTCCACAGATGCTGCCAGACCTGCTGAGTGAATCCAACATTTCTTGTTTTTGTTTCAGATTTCCAGCATCCGCAGTATTTTGCTTTTATAAGAGGTGGAAGGCAGTGGTGGTGAGGCAGAACTGGGTGTCATCAGTGTACATGTGGGACTGGCAGATGATGTCGCCGAGGGGCAACATGTAGATGAGAAGGAAAATGGGGCCAAGAACAGATCCTTGGGGGACTTGAGATGTAACAATGCGGAGGGTGGGTGAAGGGAGGGGGGTTAAAGAGATGCCATTGCAGATAAGACACAGACAAACAACAGGGGAGAGGGGCATTGGAGGAGGATGGAGTGTTTAACCATATCAAAGGCTGCAGACAGGTCAAGGCCAAGGAGGGATAGTTTATCTAAATTTGTTAGCCTAATTCCATCCTGAGTAAATGGAAAAATCATGCTAGCATTCAGTTAATGTATTATAATATTTAAACAAAGCCATGACTCCTTTAAAGTGAGACCACTTTGAGCCCCTGCAGCGCAGTTGGAAAACTGATTTTAACTTAATGGCTGCAGGCCGGTTTTCCCAGGGCTTGGAGCTGTCTGAACAAACAGGTAGGTGCTTTTTTATAGCACTGCTTGTGAGCCAAGAGGAGTATCAGTACTTCCCCCGATCCCTAAAGCAAGCTTTCTGTTGACTGCAGCCTCCCTGTGATTGGCCAGTTCCCACCTCCAAATCTGTAATCCCTAGCCTCTCTCTCCACAATGGACCGACACACACCCCTAAACCCGAAATCCCAACCCTTTTGCCCTGCGACCTCTCCCTTCTTCCCAACTGCCATTTTGACCACCCCCTTCTGCCCCCTTGAAATCTCCCTCCCACTTGATTTCCAGACCGACTGTCTACTTCTGCCCCATGATCTTTCTCAGTTGCTGAGGACCACTCCCAGGCAATGACAATCTGGCTGCCGGGCAGGAAGTGGAGTTAAAAAAAGTACTGCAATTCAATGTATCTGGTCCTCCATATTTCCGGGATTTCTCAGTTTCCCCCTGCAACCTTGCTCCCCTGCTTCCTCCTCTCCTTTCCTTAAATAACTGAGGCCACACAACTACACAAATCTATTCCTGTGAAGTTATTTTTGTACACTATTATACCACTTCACTGCATAATGGGAGATATCTTTACAGTTTCTGGAGGGGAAGATTTACTCAATGAAGGTTATCACAATGTTAATATCTTTTACATCTTCAATAATTAAAATCTGAAGGAATGAGACTCCAGTTAATTTTCAGTCCCAAGGAGTTTGTTTGGCAGTAATTAAGACTTACCACACTGCTGAAAATTCACTTACACTTGAATGGACACGTCCTAATTTTTTCTGGTGTAGTTCGTGTGTATCTAGTGATTAAGTAATGCGACTTCATGCCATTCCATGTGTTTAAATGCTGAGTTGCTGGGCACGGTACTGGTGCAGCAAATCTTCTGGAGAAGCAAAGCATCTCGGAAGAAGTTAATTATTACGATTCATATGATTAAGCACGATGAATGCTGATCCTAAATTCTTCTTTGATTTACATTCAAATTTCAATACATTTCCTCATGATAAATCCACTAACATTCTTCCATGAAAAAAAGATGTGCGAGAAGACAGGAAAACTAAATATTGTGCTGGTCTAGATGAGATTGATACTAATTCCATTTTCCATGGAAGTAGTAATACCATAAAACAATTTCACCAAGTTATTTTACTCAACAGATAAAACTGTCTATTATTTTTTATAAGACCACTATTTTTATTATGTGAAACATCCAGTTTGTGTAATTAAAGAATGTTTAAATAAAGTGCCACAAAGCTACATATAAATGTTTTTCTCACTAAAACAAATGTACAGATTTATGTATATACTGATTTTGTTATCCTAATATCTGAACTTAATATCGTTCATAAACATTATTGATCATTCATTGGAGATTGGCGAAGCTGGGGCTGTTCTCCTTGAAGAGAAGATTAAGCGGAAATTTGTTAGAGATGTTGAAAATGATGAGGGGTCTGGATAGAGTTGTTAGGGAGAATCCGTTCCTGTTGGCAGAAGGATCAAGAACCAGAGGACACTAATTTCAGGTGAATGGCAAAAGAAACAATGGCGACATGAGGAAAAACCTTTTTACGCAATGATAGGATCTGGAATGCATTGCCTGAGTGTGTGATGGAAGCAGATTCAATCATGGCTTTCTAAAGAGAATCAGTTAGTTATCTGGGAAGAATAAATTTGCAGGGCTACAGGGAAAGTGGGGGCGGGGACATGGGACTAGGTGGGTTGTTCTTGCAGAGAGTAGGCATGAACACGATGGGCCGAATGGCCTCCTTCTATGCTATAATCATTCTATGATTCTATGATAAACAAAATCAGGAATAACTCGAGGACTTAAAATTATCCCCAGTTTCTTGAGAAAATATGGATCGTGGGATTTTCCAATAATAGTTGCTTATGACACCAATAGTTAAAAACAAGACCCTAAAAGGTGCTGGAGTTTTTGTATTTACATTACTAAATCAGATGGAAGGCACCATGCTAATTCCCTGATTGAGAAAACTGGTAGAATCATAAAATTTGACAGCACAGAAGGAGGCCATTCAGTCCATCATGTCGGTGCCAGATCTCCTCTTAACGTTCTTTGTTCCAATGAACAGAGTCCAGTTTCTCTAGTATCTCCTCATAACTAAAGCCTCTCACTCCTGGTATCCCTTTGGTGCATCTTTGCTGCACCCTCTCTAAGGCTTTGGCATCTTTCTGAAAGTAAGGCACCTAAACAAAATATTTTAACTCCGGATTAACTCATTATTGAGACAGGTTTAGCATCATCTCTTCACTATCATACACAATGGGTTGAACCTTCCAGGTCCACCGAGGCAGATTTGAAGATCAGTAAACTGTAGCTGACCCGCTCCTGCCTCCAAGCAATCATGCCAGAGGCGGGACTAAACCAGCACTGGCAACCTGCCCAACATCAGGTGGCCCTTCTACATCGGTAGCGCCCACCTCTCCCAGTGAGGCTGCTGGTCACCCAGAGCCTCAGGGGTTCCCACTGGCCCTCTTGCCTGTGGAGCCTGCCAGCCATTCCTAATTGGACTGAACTCTCAGAGGCGACCTCTTAATTGGTTGCCTGCAGGAAGATTATGCAGGTGGGCGGGCCTCACAAAGCATTGGAGTCGGGATCATCATATGGCCACGGCTGGTGTTTAAAGACTAAGGCGGTAAGATACCGCCCAATATTCCTCCTTGTAAGCTTTAGGATCGTATATGCAAGTCTTTTTTTTTCAAACTGATCAACCTGATCTCTCACTTTTAAAGATTTCACAATAATATCAAAAATGAAAGTAGTATGGTAATTGAAAATTAAGCTTGCTTTGCTACTATATAGGACTTTGCCTTTAAAAATGCAACATTTTCTGTTTCTCATTCTTCTGCTAAAAGCTTTGAGCTTCATCTCTACACTTAATACAAATAAATGTATTTGTTATTGGAGTATGTCCCATCTTCACACTGAGGATACTCTCCGTTGTGTTTTGTGGCACTACCACCATGCTAAATGGAATAGATTCAGGTCAGATCTAGCAGCTCAAAACTGGGCATCCATGAACACTGGGGGCCATCTGCAGCAGCCAAATTGTATCAAACACAATCATGGCCTGGCATATCCCTCACTCTACCATTACCATCAAGCCAAGGGATCAACCCTGGTTCCATGAAGAGTGCAGAGGGCATTCCAGGTGCAGCACCAGGCACACCTAAAAATGAGGTGTCAACATGGTGAAGCTACAACATAGGACAACTTGCGTGCCAAACAGTGGAAGCAGCATGCTTGATAGAGCGAAGCGATCCCACAACTAACGGATCAGATCCAAGCTCTGCAGTCCTGCCACATGCAGTTGTGAATGGTGGTGAACAATTAAACAACTAACAGGAGGTGCAGGCTCCACAAACATCCCCACCCTCAATGGAGAGCCCAGCACATCAGTGCAAAAGACAAGGCTGAAGCATTTGCATCCATCTTCAGTCAGAAGTGCTGAGTGGATGATTCATCTTGGCCTCCTCTTGAGATCCCCAGCATCACAGATGTCAATCTTCAGCCAATCTGATTCACTCCACGTGCTATCAAGAAACGGCTGAAGGCACTGGATGCTGCAAAGGCTATGGGCCCTGGCAACATCCTGGCAATAGTACTGAACACTTGTGCCGCAGAACTAGCCGTGCACCTAGCCAAGCTGTTCCAGTACAGCTACAACACTGGCATCTATCTGACAATGTGGAAAATTGCCCAGATATGTCCTATACACAAAAAGCAGGACAAATCCAATCTGGCCAATTATCAGCCTCCTCTCAATCAACAGCAAAGTGATGGAAGGTGTCATCGACAGTGCTATCAAGTGGCACTTACACAACAATAACCTGTTCACTGATGGTCGGTTTGGGTTTCGCCAGGACCACTCAACTCCTGACCTCATTACAGCTTTGATCCAAACAATGACAAAAGAGCTAAACTCAAGAGGTGAGGTGAGTGTGCTTGTCCTAGATATCAAGGCAGCATTTGACCGAGTGTGGCATCAAGGAGCCCTAGCAAAATTGAAGTCAATAGGAATCGGGGGGAAAACTCTTCACTGGTTAGAGTGAAAGCTAGTGCAACTGAGGATGGCTGTAGTTGCTAGAGGCCAATCATTTCAGTCCCAGGACATTACTGCAGGTATTCCTCAGGGTAGTGCCCTAGGCCCAACTAACTTCAGCATTTTTTTTTATTAGAACCATAGAAAAACTATGGCACAGAAGGAGGCCATTCAGCCCATTGTGTCTGCGCTGGCCGAAAAATCTAGCCAGCCAATCTAATCCCACCTTCCAGCACCTGGTCCATAGCCTTGCAGGTTACAGCACTTCAGGTGCAGGTCCAGGTACCTTTTAAATGAGTTGAGGGTTTCTGCCTCCACTACCAATCTGGGCAGCAAATTCCAGACACCCACCACCCTCTGGGTGAAAAAGTTTTTCCTCATATCCCCGCTAATCCTTCTACCAATCACCTTAAATCTGTGCCCCCTGGTAATTGACTTCTCCACTAGGGGAAACAGGTCCTTCCTGTCTACTTTTTCTAGGCCCCTCATAATTTTGTACACCTCAATTAAGTTACCCCTCAGCCTCCTCTGCAGTAGGAAAACAACCCCTAGCTGATCCAATCTTTCCTCACCCATGGGATGCAGGCATTACTGGGCCAGCATTTATTGCCCATCCCTAATTACCCTTAACTGAATGGCTTTGATAGACCATTTCAGAGAGCAGTTAACAGTCAACCACATTACTGCGGCTCTGGAGTCACATATAAACCAGACCAGATAAGGACAGCAGATTTCTTTCCCTAAAGGGCATTACAACAATTGATGATAGCTTCATGGCACATTACTGAGACTAGCTTTCAATTCCAGGAATTTATTAACTAATTGAATTCAACTTCCCCCAGCTGCTGTGGTGGGATTTGAACCCATGTCCCCAAGGCCTTAGCCTGGACTTCTGGATTACTAGTTACCTGACATTACCACAATGCCACCGTCTCCCCATGTTTGGGTATAATTCTGCTGCTGCTGATGACCCACAGTGCCGCATGGATGTCCATTTTTGAGCTGCTTGATCTGTTTGGAATCTATTTCATTTAGCATAGTGCGAAAGCCACAGAACATGATGGAGGGTATCCTCAGTGTGAAGATGGGACTAATGCCAATAACAAATACACTTATCAATGACCTTCTCTCCATGATAAGGTCAGAAGTGGGGATGGTCACTGTTGATTGCACAATGTTCAGTACCATTCGCAATTCCTCAGATACTGAAGCAGTCTGTGTCCATATACAGCAAGACCTGGATAACATTCAGGCTTGGGCAGATAAGGGGCAAGTAACATACCACAAAAATGCCAGGCAATGACCATCTCCAACAAGAGTCTAACCATCCTAACATTCATGCCACAAAAATGCCAGGCAATGAACATCTCCAACAAGAATCTAACCATCTACCCTTGACATTCAACGGCATTACCATGGCTGTATGCCCCACTATCAACATCCTAGGGGTTACTACTGACCAGAAACTGAACTGGACCAGGCATATAAATACTTTGGCTACAAAAGCATGTCAGAGACTGGGAATTCTGCAGCAAGTAACTCACCTCCTGACTCCCCCAAAGCCTGTCCACCATCTACAAGGCACAAGTCAGGAGTGTGATGGAATACTCTCCACTTGCCTGGATGAGTGCAGCTCCACAACACTCAGGAAGCTTGACATCATCGAGAACAAAGCAGTCCAGTTGACTGGCACCCCATCCACCAACTTAAACATTTGCTCCCTCCACCACCAACACACAGTAGCAGCAGTTTGTACCATCTACAACATGCACTGCAGCAACACACCAAGGCTCATTTGACAGCACCTTCCCAACCCACGACCTCTACCACTTAGAAGAACAAGGACAGCAGATGCATGGGAACACCACCACCTGCAAGTTCCCCTCCCTGTCACATACCATCTGACCTGGAAGTATATCGCCTTTCCTTCACCATTGCTGGGTCAAAATCCTGGAACTCCATTCCTAACAGCACTGTGGAAGTACCTGCATTAGATGGACTGCAGCAGTTCAAGAATGCAGTTTACCACAACGCTCTCAAGGTAAAATAGGGATGGGCAACAAACGCTGGCCTTGCCAAAGATGCCACATCCCGTGAAAGAATAAAAAAAAGTCTGAGTTCAGTATCTGCCATTCCAAAGTGAGTACAAAAATGTTGCAGCAGACCATGCTTAATTCTACAAGCAGTTTACTGCAAGTAAAGGCATTTGTAACCTTCAGGTTACACAAATTTTAGATCATAGGGGGCCAAGGCTGAAAATACTCAAGTTACTGTCACTGAGACAGAAAATGGTTCTATAAACCCACACTTCTAAGATTCACCTTGGTAACAAGAAATACCCTAAAATCCAAAGGAGAATTGGCAACATGAACACCTCACATATCTATTGGAACCTTTTGCAGCCACAGATGTGATTCCAGGATGGCGTGTTGCCTCCTTGATGCCAAGGTCAAGGGATGTCACTGAGCGGCTGGAGGACGTTCTGAGGGGAGAGGGTGAACAGCCAGTGGTCATGGTCCATATCAGCAGCAATGACGGGCAGAAAGAGTGACGGGGTCCTGAAGGCAGAGTTCAGGGAGCTATGTGAGAGATTGAAAAGCAGGATCTCAAAAGGTAGTAATCTCTGGATTACTCCCTGTGCCACATGCTAGTGAGTACAGAAATAGGAAGATAGAGCTGATGAATACTTGGCTGGAGAGATGGTGCAGGGGGAAGGGCTTTAAATTTCTGAGGAATTGGACCGTTTCTGGGGGGAGGTGGGATCTGTACAAGCCGGACGGGTTGCATCTCAACAAGATCAGGAGCAATATCCTCGTGGGGGTTATTGCTAGTGCTGTTGGGAAGTGCTTGGCAGAAGGATGGGAACCTGAGAGTAGATTCAGAAGGGAAAGAAAAGTTGGAAATGGAAGGCAGAAAATTAGTAAATGTGTTTGGAAGACAGAGGAAACAAAGGATAGAAAATAGCCAACAAGCGAGACTGGCAGTGCTAAATGGTGTACACTTCAGTACAAGCAGTCTAGGGAATAAGGCAGATGAGCTGAGAGCACAGATCGATACATTGGAGTATGATATTATAGCTATTATTGAGAAATGGCTGAAAGAAGGGCAGGAATGGCAGTTCACCGTTCCTGGTTTCAGGGTTTTCAGACGAGTTAGAGAGGGGGATTAAAAAAAAGAGGGGGGTGGTTGCAATATTGATTAAAGATACAATTATAGCTGTGAGGAGGGTGATATGGTAGAAGGATCATCAAATTAGGTCATATGAGTTGAACTGAAGAACACAAAGGGGCTATCATATTACTGAGATCCCCAAACAGTCAAAGGGAGGTAGAAGAGCAAATACATAGGCAAATTCCTGAAAAGTGCAAAAATGTTAGAGTAGTAATAGAGGGATTTCAATGATCCTAATATTAACTGGGATAAAATTAGGGTGAAAGGCACAGAGAGAGAAAAATTCTTAAAATGCATCCAGGAGATCTTTTTTAGCCAGTACATAGCAAGCCCAACAAGAAAGGGGGCAGTTCTGGATTTAGTTTTAGGGAATGAAGCTGGGTAGGTGGAAAGGTATCAGCTGGAAAGCAATTTGATAGAAGTGATCATAATTCAGTTAGATTTAGAGTAGTTATGGAAAAGGACAAAGAGAGACCAGGAATAAAAGTTCCCAATTGTGGAAAAGCTAATTTTACTAAACTGAGATGTGATTTCGCTGAAGTGGACTGGATGCAGCTATTTGAAGGTAAATCAGAGCCTGACCACTGGGAGGCATTTAAGGAAGAGATAGTGAGGGTTCAGAACAAGTATGTGCCCTTAAAGAAAAAGGGGGTACTAACAAATCCAGAGCCCCCAGATGTCAAGGGGCTTAAAGGAGAGCCATAGTCATTTATGGCACAGAAGGAGGCCATTTGGCCCATTGAGTCATGCCGGCTCTCCACAGAGCTATCCCGTCTTTCCACACCCCTGCTCAATTACCATAGCCCTGCATGTCTATTTCTCTCAAGTGGCCTTCCAACTTGCTCTTGATGTCATCAATTGTCTCCACTTCCATCATGCTTGTGGGCAGAGTGTTCTGGGTCATTACCACCTGCTGTGTAAAAACATGTTTCCTCATATTTCTCCTGCATTTTTTGCCCAAAACTTTCAATCTGTGTCCCCTAGTCCTTGTACCATTAGTTAATGGAAACAGTTTTTCCTTGTCTAACTTATTAGGCCTGTTATAATCATGTAAACCTCTATTAAATCTCCCCTCAATCTCCTTTGTTCTAAAGAGAACAAACCTAGTGCTACCAAACTAACCTTTTAGCTAAAATCCTCCATCCTTGGAACCATTCTGGTAAATCTCCTCTGCACCCTCTCAAGGACTCTCACATCCTTCCTGAAGTGTGGTGACCAGAACTGGACACAATACTCCTGTTGGGGTCTAACCAGAGCTTTACAAAGGTTCAGCATAACTTTCCTACTTTTGTAATCAATGCCTTTATTTATGAAACCCAAGCCCCCATATGCTTACTACCCACTTTCTCAAAATGTCCTGCCACCTTCAAAGAGCGATGCACATGCACTCCCAGGACCCTTTGTTCCTGCGTACTCTTTAGAAATGTGCCATGACGTATATATTGCCATTCCCTCTTCCTTTTGCCAAGATGCATCACCTCACATTTGTCTGTATTAAATTCCATCTGCCACCCCTCTGCACATTCTGCTAGCCTAGCTATGTCCTGTTGCAGGTGGTTCATTATCATTCTCACTGTTTGCTGCACCTCTACATTTGGTGTCATTGGCAAATTTTGAGATTCTACTCTGTATTCCAAGATCCAAGTCATTTATGTATAGCAAAAAAAGCAGTGGTCACAGCACTGACCCTTGGGGAACACCACTGTCTACCATCTTCCAGTCTGAAAAACAACCATTTACTACGACTCGCTGGCTGGAATTTTTAATTGGACCCCACCCACCAGCCGAAAAGTCGAGGCGAGCCCGCCTCCGCCGGGCCTGGGGAGCCAGGCTGGGATTTTTCGCTCCCCGGGCTCTTACTTGGTCTTTGTCAGGACTTCCACCTCCTTGAGGCAAGAAGTCCCGTCTAAAGGACCTGCAGGCCAATCAGCGGGCTGGCAGCTCTTAGTCCCAGCAGTGCCACCGGGAGTGATGACCACTGCTGGGACTACACTCAGGCATTGCAAACAGGCTGAAGGATGACCCGGAAGACAGGTAAATTTTTAGGGCCTTGCCAGGAACAATCGGCCAGACCCCAGTGAGGCAAGGGGTGGGGGGCATGGGAGCAGTGTTGTGCGTGGCCCTGCATGGGGCACAGGGTCCCAATCAGGAGGGCTTCCCCAGCCTGATTTTACCAAGCAGGCTTCTTGAGGCTTTTGCCATCTGGCTGCCATGGGTAAAATACCCGTGGTGGCGGGAGGAAGACCTAAAGTGCCAGTTAATTGGTCACTTAAGGGCCTTAATTGGCCTGGGTCAGGTAGGCCGTTTCTCGGCGTCGCCCAGTGTAAAATTGCAGCAGGGGTAGTCGGTAGTCAGGAATGGCCCCTCCCCTCCAACACCCCCCCGTACTGCCTCCCACTGAATTTTACATCTCCCCCAACCTGAAATCCCGCCACCAGCCTGCTCATTTGGGGGCCGTACGTTCCAGCCGCTGTTTCCTGTCCTTAAGCCAATTTTCTAACCAATTGGACACTGACCCTGCTCTTCCACAAGCCTCAATTTTGTTAACCAGCCTTTTATGTGGTACCTTATCAAATGCCTTCTTAAAATCCATATGAACAACATCCACCGCATTCCCTTCATCAAACTTCTCTGCTACTCCAGCAAAAAATTCAATTAGATAAGTCAAGCATGAACTACCTTTTACAAATCCTTGGTGGCTACCTTTAATTAAGTGTTCATTGATATTTTCCCTGATTATTGTTTCCAAAACCTTACCCACCATTGATATTAAACTAACTGGGCTGTAGTTTCCAGGACTGTCCTTATACCCTCTTTTGAATAAGGGTGTCACATTTGCCACTCTCCAATCCTTTGGCACATCCCCCACATCCAGGGAAGACTGGAAGATTATGGCAAATCCTTCCGCTATCCCCATCCCCACTTCCTTTAGAAACCTGAGATGCAAGCCATCTGGACCAGGTGACTTATCTACCCTAAGCATAGCCAGCCATTTTAGTATCTCCCCCCACTCTCAATTTTTAATCCCATTGATTGCCCCACTCTCTCCGCTCTACTAATATTTTGTCAGATTCCATTTTCTTAGTGAACACTGATGAGAATACTCATTAAGGATATTAGCCTTGCCCTGTGCCTCTAAGCATATGCCACTGTCTTTGTCCCTAATAGGCCCCACACCACCTCTTACTACTCGCTACTATTTACATGCCGGTCGAAAATCTTTGGATTCCTTTTTATGTTGACTGCCATTCTATTCTCATATTCTGTCTTTGCCAGTCTTAATTTCCTCTTCACCTCCCTTCTCAACTTATTGTATATGGCCTGGTTCTCACATGATGAGTTCACCTGACATGCACCATACACCCTCCTTTTTTTGTTTCATCAGGATCACCATCTCCCTCATCATCCAAGGGGTCCTGTTCTTTGTTACCCTATATTTTGCCCTTGTTGGAATTTACCTGCACCTGAAGTATTTCTTCTTTAACGATAACCCATTGTTCCAATACCGCTCTTCCTGCCAGTCTTTGGATCCATTCTACCCTGGCTAGATCCCTTCTCATTGTGTTGAAATTAGCCCTCTTCTAATCCAGACATTTTATCTTATTTGCTTCCTTGGTTTTCTGCATTACTAGTCTAAACCTTACGATATGATCAGTCTTACCCAAGTGTACCCCGACAGATACTTGGTCCACTTGACCCACCTCATTTCCCAGCACCAGATCCAGCATTGCCTCCTTTCTTGTTGGCCTGAGAACATACTGAACAATGAAATTCTCCTGAACACATTTCAGAAATTCCTGCCCCCCCACTTACCCTTTACTCTAAAATTATCCCAATTGACAGTTGCGTAATTAAAGTCCCCCAATATCGCCACCCTATTGTTCTTGCACAGCTCTGATTTCTCTGCAGATTTGCTTCTCTTTATGCCTCTCACTATTTGGAGGCCTACAGAATCCCCTACTAGTGTGATCAGACCTTTTTGTTCCTTAACTCTAACCAAATGGATTCTGTCTTTGCCCCCTCAAGGATATCCTCCCTTTCCAACATTGCAATGTCTTCCCTAATCAGTACTGCCACCCAACCTCCCTTTTTTCCTTCCCTATCTTTTCTGAACATTTTATATCCTTGTATATTAAGCACCCAGTCCTCACCATTTTAAGCCATGTTTCTATTATTGCCACTACATCATATTCTCATACTGTAATTTGTTCCTGTAGCTCACCAACCTTATTCACCACACTGTGTGTGTTTACACACATGCACTTTAATCCTGTCTTTGCATTCCTCGTAGTCCTTCTCAGTCCACTCCATCAAATACAAAACTACTCCCTTCTCAAGTACTGTCTAACATGCTCACATAACGCACCTTATTCCTCTTTACTTCTGTATGCTGGTGCCCAACCCCTGCCAATTTAGTTTAAACCCTCCCCAACCACACCAGTGAGTTTCCCCACAAGGACATTGGTCCCAGTTCTGTTGAGGTGCAACCCATTTCTTTTGAATAGGTGCCTCCTGCCCCAGAACTGGTCCCAATGCCCCAAGAATCTGAAGCACTCCCTCCTGCATCATGCTTCAATCCACACATTGATCCTCACTATCTTCCTATTTCTGCTCTCACTAGCATGTGGCACTGGGAGTAATCCATAGATTACTACCTTCAAGGTGCTACTCTGCACTCTGCTACTTCCTCCTCGACAGTCCCATGCCCATTGGTGCCATGGTCCAGACTGCACTCCTTCAGGGTGTCTTCACTCCCAGCAGTTTCCAGTGCTGAGTATTGGGTTTGAGAGTAGCACACCCCCCAAAGACTCCTGTACTTCTTGCCTTTTTCTACTCTTCCAGATTGCCACCCACCTCCTATCCTGAACTCCTAATGCCTGTGGGGTGACCACTTCCTGGAACATATGATCCAGGAAACTTTCCTGCTCCCTTGCTGATGCTCCGAAATCCTGAGCTCGAGCTGAAGAAACTGGAGACATTTTCTACACACATGGCTGCCAGGACACATGAAGTGTCCTGAAGTTCCCACATGGGTGCAGAAATTACAAGCAACAGTTCACAGCTGACCATCCGTGATTTATAAAAAGAGGATAAAGCAAAAGGGGAAGTTAATAACTAGGGCCCTACCAAATTCACAGCAGTGAAAAATGTGTCACTGTCTTTGAAATCTCAGGTCCTCCATGAAATCAGCCATTGTGAGAACTTGATGCATTTTATTCATTAACCCAAGGCTCAACCCACCGATTGGTAGATGAGGGAGGGCTTCTGGTGCAATTTTGAGAGAAGCAGTCTCAAGTATTAGCAGACAAGTGAGAATGCCAGAAAGAGCAAATCAAAAATGGCCGCAACTATTACAGCAGCACATCAAGTGAAGGAGTTTGGAAATTTTGCATGCTGATGGTGGAATATATTTTTGTACAAGCTACAATATTTCGTTGGATCACATGTGGTGGGCAAAGGTTCAGCGCCACTTAAAGTCCGAAAGCCACGGCAGCAGAAAAAGAGCATTCGACACCATACTGCTGGAAAATGCACGCACAAAAAATTTCATCTCTTTTTAAGAAGTCGACAAAGAGTTCAGAAAATCATCAGTTGGTTACAATGGAACTTGTGGATGCTTTTGCAAGCGCCAACATACCATTGGAAAAACTTGATCACCCAAAGCTGCGGGTATTTATTCAATGTAATGTGCAAAATGGTGGTTGCTTGCCAAGTGCAAATAAACGACAACAGGACTGTCTACCAAAGTTTTTTGCAACACATTGTGAGGAGGTGAAGTCTCAGATTAACGTATTCGAGTCTTCTACAATTATTTGTGAGGAGTCCACCAATGAGCAAGATAGATAGGTGTTGCATGTTTTGTTTGATTTTATGTCTGGTAAGGCCGAAGATGTCAGGAAAGCTAACAACAGTTCCCGCTGTATGCGTCTACTTTGAAGCTGTTAAAGTACAACACAGTTTCCCATTAAATAATCAAAACTGTTTCAAAATATGGTGCAGATTTCAAAGTGTCTGCTTTCATTAGTGACAACGCAACTTACATGACTAAATCTTTCAAATCTGTGCTCCAAGATGTAATGCCTAATGCTGTCCAAATTAAATGGAATGCACAGATAATTTCTTGTCAGTGAGCTGTGGAAAAGAGAGTTTGGTAAAGTCCACAAACTGGTCAGCTATATGAAAAAGATCTTCAAACACTGCCCTTGCCGCAAGCTTTAATGCAAGCAACACATTTCAAATGCGTCTGAAATAGCTTGGTTTCGGGCAGCACAGTATCATGCAGATCACCTGAAATACTACTCAGACTTCATCTCAGCAGAGGTCACACTGACACCAAAATCACAGGTTTTAACAGATATTGTAACCCTTCTAAACGATACTCAGCTTAATGAGGAGGTTCAGTTTGTTACCAAGAATTCTACAAGACTGATGGATTTACACACTTGGTTTGAATCTTGACACATCACAATACACAAAGCTTACAATAAAAGTAATGGATATACTGTTCTGGGCTGAAGCAGAGTCAAATGAATAACACTCTGATGATGCTGAATTAAATGCATGTGCTCAACAGGTGTTTTCTAGCATGGCAAAAAAGCTCAAAAAAATTACTTTCTTCTTTATCCGTTCATGGGACTTGGGCATTGATAGCTAGGACAGCATTCATTTCCCATCCCTAATTGCCCTTGAGAAGGTGGTGGTGAGCTGCCTTCTTGAACCACTGCAGTTCCACAGTGCTGTTAGGAAGGGAGTTCCAGGATTTTGACCCAGTGACAGTGAAGGAACCACGATATAGTTCCAAGTAAGGATGGTGTGTGGCTTGGAGAGGAAATTGCAGGTGATGGTGTTCCCATGCATCTGCTGCCCTTGTCTTTCTAGGTGTTAAAGTTCGCAGGTTTGGAAGATGCTGTTGAAAGAGCCTTGGTGCGTTGCTACAGTACATCTTGTAGATGGTACACACTGCTGCCACTGTGCGTCAGTGGTGGAGGGAGAGAATGTTTGTGTATGGGGTGCCAATCAAGCAGGCTGCTTTGTCCTGGATGGTGTTGAGCTTCTTGAGTGTTGTTGGAGCTGCATCCATCTAGGCAAGTGGAGAGTATTCCATCACACTCCTGACTTGTGCCTTGTAGATGGCGGACAGGCTTTGGGGAGTCAAGAGGCAGGATTCCTAGCCTCTGACCTGATCTTGTAGCCATGGTATTCATATGGCTACTCCAGTTCAGCTTCTGGTCAATGGTAACCCCCAGGATGTTGATAGTGGGGGATTCAGTGATCATAATGCCATTGAATGTCAAGGGGAGATGGTTAGATTCTCTCTCATTTGAGATGGTCATTGCCTGGCACTGGAGTGGCGCAAATGTTACTTGCCACGTATCAGCCCAAGCCTGGATATTGTCCAAGATTGCTGCATTTCTACACTGACTGCTTATATACCTAAGGAGTCGCAAATGGTGCTGAACATTGTGCAATCATCAGCGAACATCCCCACTTCTGACACTATGATTGAAGGAAATTGATTGATGAAGCAGCTGAAGATGGCTGGCCCTAGGACACTACCCTGAGGAACTCATGCAGTGATGTCCTGGAGCTGAGATGATTGACCTCCAACAACCATAACCACCTTCCTTTGCGCTAGGTATGACTGCAAACAGCGACGAGTTTCCCCCCGCCCCGATTCCCATTGACTCCTGTTTTGCTAGGGTTCCTTGAGGCCATACTCAGTCCAATACTGCCTTGATGTCAAGGGCAGTCACTCTCACCTCACCCCTTGAGTTCAGCTCTTTTGTCCATGTTTGAACCAAGGCTGTAATGAGGTCAGGAGCTGAGTGGCCCTGGAGGAACCCAAACTGAGCGTCACTGAGCAGGTTATTGTTAAGCAAGTGCCATTTGATGGCACTGTCGATGACACCTTCCATCACTTTACTGATGATTGAGAGTAGACTGATGGGGCGGTAATTGGCTGGGTTGGATTTGTCCTGATTTTTGTGTACAGGATGTATCTGGGCAATCTTCCATATTGCCGGGTAGATGCCAATGTTGTAGCTGTAGTGGAACAGCTTGGCTAGGGATGCGGCAAGTTCTGGAGCACAGGTCTTCAGTACTATTGCCGGAATGTTGTCAGGGCCCATAACCTTTGCAACATCCAGTGCCTTCAGTCGTTTGTTGATATCACGCGGCATGAATCAAATTGGCTTAAGACTGGCATGTGTGATGCTGGGGCTTCAGGAGGAGGCTGAGATGGATCATCAACTCGGCACTTCTGGCTGAAGATTGTTGCAAATGCTTTAGCTGCGGGGAAGAGTCAAACGGTGAAGAAAAAGCGATTCAGAGGGTTATCAACATTCTGCAATGTTTCTGAAAGCTGTGCATATATTTGACCTGCAGAAATGCACCTGTTGATGGTGGATATAAACTCATTTGATGCGATTCCTGGCTTTGACAAGAACTTTAGGCTGGAGATTCCTCCTTATAAAAACATTGCAAAAGAAGCAGATCGTAATTGTCTGTGCTGCAGTTGTGGAACTCTGTGGAATGCAGAATCCCCCACCTCGCAAGGCACTGTCTAACAATTCCAACTAACTCCGTGGACGTGGAGAGAGCTGTGTCTAAACACGGACAGACATTCACAGCGCGGTGACAGGGAATGAAGAAAGAGCCAGTTCCAGGTTGCTCCATGCTCACATTCAACCATTGACTTCAGTGAGTAAATAATGTGACCTGTTAATAAATCAGCTTTTTACAATAGTTTTTGAGTATACAGTAAATGCCATTTGAAACCAGAAACCTCCCTTGTCTTATTTTGGTTTTGAACAGATCATTTGCCTGAATTGTTGTGACACTGTGAAATTTATAATTTTAATTTGTGAAATTGTGAAATTCACAATTCTTAAAATGCTGTGACCGTGAAGCTTGTAAAAGTTGACCGTGAATTTGGTAGGGCCCTTATGACAGATACTGAGGACTCTATACTGCAGACAACCTAGAGGAGTATAAAAAGTGTAAGGTCGAAATGAAATAAGAAATTAGGAAAGCAGAGTGGGCATGAAAAAATATTAGCAAATAAAAGCAAGGAAAATCCAAAGGTTTTTTAAAATAAAAATATATAAAGAGCAAGTGGATAACTAAAGAAATAGTAGTGCCTATTAGGGACCATAAGGGTAACCTGTGAATGGAGGTGGAGGACACTGGTATGACTCTTAATGAATACTTTGCGTCAGTTTTCACAAAAGAGAGGGAAGATACCGACATTGCTATCAGGAAGCAGGAGAATGAAATATTAGATGAAATTAACATAGAGAGAGGAAGCATTAATGGGTTTAACATCTTTAAAAGGGGATAAATCCCTGGGCCCGGACAAAATGTATCCTAGGCTGTTAAGGGAAGCAATAGAGTAGTGGAAGCTCTGACCATCATTTTCCAATCTCTGGCTACGGATGTGGTGCCAGAAGACTGGAAGACAGCTAATGTTCTACCATTATTTAAAAAGGGAGAAATGGAGAGACCAAGTAATTACAGGCCAATCAGCCTAACCTTGGTGCTGGGAAAATTATTGGAAAAAAATTCTGAGCGGCAGGAGAAATCTTCATTTAGAAAGACACAGATTAATTGAAGACTGTCAGGTCGTGTCTGACTAACATGATTGAATTTTTTGAGGAGGTAACAAGGAGGATCGATGAAGGTAGTGCATTTGATGTGGTCTATATGGATTTAGCACAGCTTTTGATAAGGTCCCACATGACAGACTGGTTACAAAAGTAAAAGTCCATGGGATCCAAGGCAAAGTGGCAAGTTAAATCCAAAATTGACTCAGAGGCAGGAAGCAAAGGGCAATGGTCGATGGGTGTTTTTGCGACGGGAAGTCTGTTTCCAGTGGGGATCCGCAGGACTCAGTATAAAGCCTGGCTACCAGACCCAAACTGGATCAAACCCAACTACGTGGGTCAGGTGCGGGTCAGATCGGGTCTATATTCTGTGTCCAGCATTCGGGCTCGGGTTGGCTCGGGCTGAACTGCACTGTTTTGTTTTGTATTGTTCTCTTTTTAATCTACGATTTTTTTCTGTTTCAATAATATGTTTGATATTTTCGGCATGAGAAAAAAATTAAAAGACTCGGGCCCGGGTCGGGTTCGGGTTGGCTATTGTCGGGTCAGGCCCAGGTCGGGTTTTAATTTTATACCCGAGCCAAGCTTTAACTCAGTATTAGGTCCCTTGTTTTTTGTGGTAAATGTCAATAATTTGGACTTGAATGCAGAAGATATGATGAAGTTTTCAGACAATACAAAAATTGGCCATGTGCTGGATAATAAAGGAAGTTGTAGACTGCAAGAAGATATCAATTAATGGACTCGTCAGGTGGGCGAAACAGTGGCGAATAGAGTTAAATCCATAGAAGTGTGAATTTATGATTTGAGGAAGGTTAACAAGGCAAGGGAATATACTGAGAGGTGTAGAAGAGAGACCTTGAAGTGCATGTCCACAGATCCCTGAAGGTGGCTGGACAGGTGGATAAGGTGGTTGAGAAGGCATATGGGATACTTGAGTTGGGAGGTTACGGTGGAACTCTTTAAAATATGAGTTAGACCACAGCTGGAGTACTGCATGCTGTTCTGGTCACCGCATTATAGGAAAAGATGTGATTGCACTGGAGAGGGTATACAGGAGATTTACGAGGATGTTGCCTGGACTGGAAAATTCTAGTTATGAGGAAAGATTGGTTGTTTTCTTTGGAATAAAGGAGACTGAGGGGAGACCTTATTGAAGTGTATAAAATTTTGAGGGGATCTAGATAAAGACAATAAGGTGGTCCTATTCCTCTTGCTTGAGGTGTCTATAACCGGGGGAATAAATTTAGGACAAGAGGTAGGAAGTTCCACCACCTGCAAGTTCCCCTCCCAGCCACACACCATCCTGACTTGGAACTATATCGCCGTTCCTTCACTGTCGCTGGGTCAAAATCCTGGAACTCCCTTCCTAAAAGCACAGTTGGTGCACCTACACCCCAAAGCCTGCAGCGGATCAAGAAGGCAGCTCAGCACCACCTTCTGAAGGGCAATTAGG
The DNA here is from genome assembly GCF_036365525.1 of Heterodontus francisci. Classification (NCBI taxonomy): domain Eukaryota; kingdom Metazoa; phylum Chordata; class Chondrichthyes; order Heterodontiformes; family Heterodontidae; genus Heterodontus; species Heterodontus francisci. The sequence continues at coordinate 123,954,533 of NC_090371.1, read as the reverse complement.
GATGGGCAATAAATGCTGGCCTAGCCAGCGATGCCCACATCCCATGAACAAATAAAAACAAAAGTTTAGAGGGGATTCAAGAGGACATTTTTTCACCCAGAGGGGGTGGAACTCACTGCCTGAAAGGGTGGTCGAGGCAGAAACCCTCATAACATTTAAAAAGTACTTGGATATGCACTTGAAGTGCAGTAACCTAAAAGACTGCAGACCAAGAGCTGGAAAGTGGGATTAGGCTGGATGGCTACTTGTCTGCCGATGTGGCCTCGATGGACCAAATGTCCTCCTTTCATGCTGTAAATTTTTATGATTCTATCATTCACAATTTATATAGCACCTTTAATGCAGTAAAACATTGCAAGGCACTTCAAGGAGTGTTTAGTTTAGTTTTTAGTTTAGAGATACAGCACTGAAACAGGCCCTTCGGCCCACCGAGTCTGTGCCGACCATCAACCACCCATTTATACTAATCCTACACTAATTCCATATTCCTACCACATCCCCACCTGTCCCTATATTTCCCTCCCACCTACCTATACTAAGGGAAATTGCTAATGGCCAATTTACCTATCAACCTGCAAGTCTTTGGCATGTGGGAGGAAACCGGAGCACCCGGAGGAAACCCACGCAGACACAGGGAGAACAAAATTTGACACTGAGCCACATGAGTAGATATGAGTGTAGATGGCCAAATGTTTGGTCAAAGAAATAGGTTTTCAGGAGGGTCTTAAAAGAGGAAAGAGAGGTGGAGAGGCGGAAAGGTTTGCAGAGGCAGAGAGGTTTAGGCAGGCAATTCCAGAGCTTAGGGTCTAGGTAATTGAAGGTACAGTCACCAAGGGGGGAGTGATTAAAATCGGGGATGTGCAAGAGGCCGGAATTATAGAATCACAGAATTGATACAGTGCAGAAGGAGGCCATTCAGCCCATTGTGTTCGCACTAGCCCTCTGAAAGAGCAATTCCCTCAGTTCCATTCCTCCGTCTTCTCCCTGTAACCCTGCACATTCACAGAATCACAGAAACAAAATTAGAAGGGTGCAGCTATCTTGGGAGGGTTGTGGGACTGATGGAGGTTACACAGATAGGGAGGGAGAGGCCATGGAGGGATTTGAGATCATGGATAAGAATTTTTAAATTGCGGAATTACTGGACTGGGAGCCAATGAGGTTAGCAAGTGTGATGGGTGAACGAGATCTGGTGTTAGTTCATGGGCAACAGAGTTTTGGATGAACTCAAGTTTATGTAAGGTGGAAAATGGGAGGCCAGCCAGGTGAGTACTTGAATAGCCAAGTCTAGAGGTAACAAAGGCATGGATGAGGGTTTCAGCAGCAGATGAGATGAGGCAGAGCAAAGTCGAGCAATGTAAGTGGCCTTGGTGAATGTGTGTACATGACATCAAACGTCATCGGGTTGCCAACTCTACTAATGTTCATTATAAACCCACCAACTCCCACAACTACCTCGACTACATTTCTTCACACTCTGCCTCCTGCAAAGGACTCTATTCCATTCTCCCAGTTTCTTCATCTCCGACACATCTGCTCTGATGATGCAACCTTCCACAACGACGCTTCTGATATGTCTTCCTTTTTCCTTAACCAAGGATTTCCCCCCACTGTGGTTGACAGGGCCCTCAACTGTGTCCAACCCATTTCCGGCACCTCAGTTCTCACCCCCTCCCCTCCCTCCCAGAACCCCTTGTCCTCACTTTCCACCCCACCAGCCTCCACATCCAAAGGATCATCCTCCACCATTTATGCCACATGCAGCATGATGCCACTACCAAACACATCTTCCCCTCCCCTCCCGTTAGCATTCCGAAGGGATCGTTCCCTCTAACACTCTGGTCCATTCCTCCATTACCCTCGAGACCTCATCCCCTTCCCACGGCATCTTCCCATGCAATCATCGGAGGTGTAATATCTGCCCATTTACCTCCTCTCTCTTCACTATCCAAGGCCCCAAACATTCCTTTCAGGTGAAGCAGTGATTTACTTGTACTTCTTTCAATTTAGTATACTGTATTAGCTGCTCACAATGCAGTCTCCTCTACATTGGGGAGACCAAAAGCAGATTGGGTGACCGCTTTAAGGAACACCTCCGCTTAGTCCGAAAACATGATCCCGAGCTTCCGGTCGCTTGCCATTTCAATACATCCCCCTGCTCTCATGCCCATATCTCTGTCCTGGGATTGCTGCAGTGTTCCAGTGAACATCAACACAAGCTTGAGGAACAGCATCTCATTTACCGATTAGGCACACTACAGCCTGCCGGTCTGAACATTGAGTTCAATAATTTCAGAGTATGACTGGTTCCCCCCCTTTTCTTTTTAGTTTTATCTATTTTTTTTAGTTTTACTTGGTATTTTTTATTTTTATTTCTTTTTATTTTAGTTTGATTCATCATTACACTTTTTTTTCATGTTCTGCGTTTGGCTAGAGCTTTCATCATTCTGTCATTTAACTCCCTCTCTGCACTAATGCTTTGTATTTCACCACGCTATTAACAAACTCTTTGTCTTTGCCTTTGCCCCATGACCTCCTTGTCAGTTATTCTCTGTGATCCTCTGTCCGATCAACACCTTCTCATTTGTTCTCTTTTGCCCCACCGCCACTTTATTTGCTTAAAACCTATATTTCTAACCTTTGCCAGTTCTGATGAAAGGTCACTGACTTGAAACGTTAACTTTGCTTCACTCGCAACAGATGCTGCTAGACCTGCTGAATATTTCCAGCACTTTTTGGTTTTATTTCAGATTTCCAGCATCTATTTTTATTAATTCATGGGATGTGGGCATTGCTGGCTAGGCCAGCATTTATTGCCCATCCCTAATTGTCCTTGAAAATGTGGTGGTGAGCTGCCTTCTTGAACTGCTGCAGTCCATGTGGGGTAGGTACACCCACAGTGCTGTTAGGAAGGGAATTCCAAGATTTGACCCAGCGACAGTGAAGGAACGGCGATAAGAGTTCCAAGTCAGGATGGTGTGTGACTTGCAGGTGATGGTGTTCCCATGCATTTGCTGCTCTTGTCCTTCTAGTTGGTAGAGGTCGCGGATTTGAAATCTGCAGTATTTTGCTTTTATATAATGTTGCCAACAGTCTGGTTCCATTCTTATCTATCTAGTCATAGTCAGAAGATCACCTGCAATGACTTCTCTTCCTGCCCCCGCACCATCAAGGATCTATTAGTGGCCCCCTCTCATTTCTCATCTACACATTTCCCCTCAGCGACATCAATATAAAAGAAAACATCAGTATACATGTGAAATCTGACAACAACCAGTTACAGCTCGCCACCACCTCTCTCAACTCCTCCACTGTCACAGAGAAATGGTGGGGAGACACTGAGGAGCGATGGTGTGGGGTGGGAGGGGAAGGAGTTGGCAGTGGGCAAGAGGCAAAGGGAGCAGCGAGAGCGGAGGCAGCAAGTGTGGGGGATAGGGATGAGATTTTGTGGTGCTCATTTCTGTCTGTCCCTCCCTCTGAGTATCTTATATTGACTTTTAATAATGAGCCTGAAGTAATTTTTTTGGATATTATTGACTTCATGCTATTCCTCATTTGATATGTAACCATATAATGATACAGAGGTACAGATACATGTATGGCATCAACATGCAGAATAATGGCCTAATTTATAATTTACGAACTGCAAATCTCAAGTTCATTTGACTGTACATGATTTTGGAAAAGGCAGAACAAACTGCAGTTACTTCATTTGCACTAGATAAATGAAAGGAAAAGATTTACATCTATATAGCTTTCACAACCTCAAGATTTCCCAGATTTACAGCAAATGAGACATTTTTGAAGTGCAGTCATTATTGTAATATAGGAAAGCAAAGAAGCAAGGTCCTACAAACAACCCTAAGATAATGACCAGATCATCTGTTTCAGGGATACAAACGCGAAATACTCGGGATACTGGAAATCTGAAATAGGAACTCAAGAAGCTGGAAATACTCAGTAGGTCAGGTGGCATCTGTGGAGGGAGAAACAGAATTAACGTTTCAGGTCAGCGACCTTTCATCATACTTGCATGAGCGATAAATTTTGGCCAGGACACTGAGAGACCTCCCCAGCTCTTCTTTCAATACAGCCATTGGACCTTTCACACCCACCTGAGGCGCCAGATGAAGCCTTGGTTGAACATCGCATCTGAAAGCAGCATCTCCAAAATTGCAGTATTCCTTCAGTACTACACTGGAGTGTCAGCTTGATTATGTGCTCAAGTCTCTGGGGTGGGACATGAACCCATGACCTTCTGACTTTTCTGCAACTTCAGTAGAATGTATTAAGCTTCACACTTCTGAGGCATGTCTATCCACAAGGCTGAGACTGAGTGTATCAGTTGTCTGTTCAACTTCTTAGCCTAAATTGGGTGATTTAATAATTCCTGGTTTGCTTTTGGATGAAGCACCATACAGATCCAAACCATTCCAATCTTTGAAGGGAAGGAAATCTGAGTAGCCCCACTAAATTGAATTAAGCCTTTTGACCACTGAATAATATTATTGCTAATATATTGATATTAATGGGTAACATTCCAGACTGATCTGCATCTCTAAGGTGGCAACAAGTACAAAAGGTCAAAGCTGGAGGAAGGAAATTAAAAACTTGATTCAGATAAAATGTAAACCATGAAATACACAAAAAAACTGCATGGATGGCCAAAGTCAGGCCATATAACATTTTAATTCAGTTTTAAAAATGTTATTTCTGCTCTATTTTTAGTTTGTTATTTTGCTTTTCTGACTTATTTCATGATTTTTTGGCAAATTATTTATTCAGCATTTTGCTTACTTCTGATCTCTTTAATAACAAATTGTATTTATATAGCACTTTTAACATAGTAAAATGTCCCAAGACAGTTCACAGAGGCATTATAAAACAAAATATGACACCAAGCCACATAAGGAGATATTAGGGCAGATGAGCAAAGACTTGATGAAGAAGTAGGTTTTACGGAGTGACTTAAAGGAGGAAAGTGAGGTAGAAACACAGAGAGGTTCAATTTAGTGGGGCTACTCTGATTTCATCCAATTGTGAAATCACCCAATTCCAGAGCTTAGGGTCTAGGCAACTGAAGGAATGGTTGCCAATGGTGGAGAGATTAAAATCAGGGATGCTCAAGTGGCTTGAATTAGAGAAATGCTGATATCTCAGAGGATTGGAGGACTGGAGAAGATTACAGAGATAGGCAAGGGCCAGGCCATGGAGAGATTTGAAGGACGAGAATTTTAAAATTGAGGTATTGCTTCACTGGGAGCCAGTGGAGGTCAGCAAGCACAGAGGTGATAGATGAACAAAATTTGGTGCAAGTTAGGAGACGGGCTGCAAAGTTTTGGATGGTCTCAAGTTGCGGAACATAGAATGTGGGAGGCTGGCCAGGAACGTGCTAGAATAGTCAAAGTCTGGAGGTAACAGTGGCATGGATGAGTTTCAATAGCAGATGAGCTGAGGTAGGGTAAAGTCGGATGATGTTATGGTGGTGGAAACAGGTGGTCTTAGTGATGGTGCAGATATGTGGTTAAAAGCTCAACTTAGGGTCAAATATGACAATGTGGTTGTGAACAGTCTGGTTCAGCCTCTCAGTTGCCAGGGAGAGGGATGAAGTTGGTGGCTGGGGAGCAGAGTTACTTTAAAGTAACTTTAGTGACTTTTCTTTATCTTGATTTTCTTTAGTTTATGTTCCTTTCTGTTATTCTGGCTCTTTTTAATCTTTACTTTTACCTTTCAATTTTTTTCCTTTGTTTTGTTCACTCTTTTGTCATACATCACATATCCCATTCCTCCTCCTTTCTGAGAAGCTCAATAGTATGGGACGACTTGCTGACATTATTTAAATGCATGGTGAGCTAGAACCGTTCCAAAACATATCCTATTCCAATTGCCTTTTCGAACTAACAGAACCCAGCAGGAACGAACCCTCTAATCGTTGTTTGCAATTTACAAGCTAGATTTACAGTAAAGGCTCAGTTTGCTTTTCACTTATACATGATTTATGCTTATGGTTATGTTAATTTCAGTATTTTTTTTTAATTATCCAAAACTAACACAATTTTGTACAATAGGTTCATAAATGATGCATCAATGTGCAGATCCACAAATCATACTCAACAGAAACCTGTTCTACCAGTGATTTAACATGTAACTTAATACACGAACAACAGAAGGAACACCATAATGAATAGCATCACTGCACAGAAGGATAGCAATTATTGCATGATTAGTTATGCAACTTAATCATGCATTCCAAACAAAACAACATTTCAAGCTTCTGGGATGATGCTTCATTTTACAGTCATATTCCGCTTTATGACTTGGAAATTCCTATCAATTTGCTGATGGGAATCAGGTGAAGCAGGGCAACAATTTTTCTGAGTTCCTGAACTCATTAAGTGCAAGCATTGTAAACCCAATATAATGCTTCACTGCAGGTAGGACGCTTCCTGCACAGAATGTTCATCTACTTATTTATTAATGCAAATCCATAAATGTGTAGTTCATAAGATGAAGCTTGCTCAATGCAATAAATAGGCATTAAGGACAAAGAGGTATGCGCCCGTCAGGAATAATCCTGTAATGCTGAAATGTTTCTTTCTCGTTAGCAACGGGGATTATTTCAGTGCTCGTCTCCCTTGATTTAATGGAAGAGGTTATGCAGGAACAGAGATGGGATGCTGGATATAGGAGACGGCACCAAAGGCAGCCTGGCTGTAGCCGTCAATAAGCTATCCACTGTATCTACAGATCAAGGGAAAGCTACAGAGGAACATTACTTCTGCAGGGTGACAGTTACAGAACTTGACTTTTTTTATTTTTTTCAGGGGATGTGGGCATTGCTGGTGAGGCAAGCATTTATTGCCCATCCCTAATTGCTCTTGAGAAGATGGTGGCAAGCCGCCTTCTTGAACCGCTGCAGTCCCTGGGGTGTAGGTACATCCACTGTGCTGTTAGGAAAGGAGTTCCAGGATTTTGACCCAGTGATAGTGAAGGAATGGCAATATAATTCCAAGTCAGGATGGTGTGTAGTTTGGAGGGGAACTTGCAGGTGGTGGTGTTCCAGTGCATCTGCTGCCCTTGTCCTTCTAGGTGGTAGAGGTCGCGGGTTTGGAAGGTGCTGTCGAAGCAGTCTCGGTGAGTTGCTGCCACTTGCGTCAGTGGTGGAGAGAGTGAATGTTGTAGGTGGTGGATGGGGTGCCAATCAAGCAGGCTGCTTTGTCTTGGATGGTGTTGAGCTTCGAATGTTGTTGGAGGTGCACCCATCTAGGCAATTGGAGAATATTCAATCACACTTCTGACTTGTGTCTTGTAGATGGTAGACAGGCTTTGGGGAGACAGGAGGTCAGTTACTCACCGCAGAACTCCCAACCTCTGACCTGCTCGTTTAGCTACAGTATTTATGTGGCTGGTCCAGTTCAGTTTCTGGTCAATGGTAACCCCCAGGATGTTAATAGTGGGGGGTTTCAATGATGGTAATGCCATTGAACGTCAAGGAGAGATGGTTAGATTCTCTCTTGTTTGAGATGGTCATTGCCTGACATTTGTGTGGCGTGAATCTGGACATGGGCTGCTTCATTATCTGAGGAGTCACGAATGGTGCTGACCATTGTGCAACTATCAGCAAACATCCCCACTTCTAACCTTATGATGGAGCTATCTGAGCCCCAAAGCATGATGCAATAGACCACGTTAACAAAGAGGGAAAATTAAAGCAAAATACTGCAGATGCTGGAAATCTGAAATAATAACAGAAAGTGCTGGAAATACTCAGCAGGTCAGGCAGCATTTGTGAACAGAGAAAAAGAGTTAATGTTTCAGGTCTGTGACTTTGAAAGCTCATCAGTTCTGATGAGAGGTCATGCAGACTGACGAGTTATCAAGACCATTGCCTTGAAGCGGTGCTTCAGATGTCTAGACAGATCAGGAGGCATTTTTCAGTGCAGCACCCCTTTGAGGATATCCAAAAATCTCATAGCCAATTCTATGTTACACATGTTTGCAGCACAAAAAAATATTGGTTGAGATTCAGTAGTTCAATGTAGTTCATGCATCAGTGCATGAGTAATAGGATAAAACACATTTCTTTGAAAGCTGAGAGAGAAAGAGAGACTTGAAATAAAACAGAAAATTCTGGAAATACTCAGCAAGTTAGGCAGCATCTGTGGAGACAGAAACACAGTTAACATTTCAGGTCGATGACCTTTCATCAGAACTGGAAAGAGTTAGAAATGCAATGGGTTTTAAGCAAGCAAAAGGGAGGAGGGTGTAAAAAACAAATGGGAAGGTCTGTTATAGAGTGGAGGGCAGCAGAGATTAAGTGACAAGAGAGTTGGTGGTGCTGAGCCAAAGGGATTGGCAATAGGACAAGTAAAGAAGCAAAAGATGCGTCTAGAGGTGTGAATGGCAGAATGATGAACAGCTTTTGAAAGCAAAAACAAGAGAAAAACAAGAGTAAAACCAACCTGCAAAGCAAAATGAAACAAAATGGGGACAGAGGTTACCAGGGTGTCCTTGTACATGAATCATAAAAAGTTAGCATGCAGGTACAGCAAGTAATTAGGAAGGCAAATGGAATGTTGGCCTTTAATGAAAGGGGGATGGAATATAAAAGTAGGTAAGTCTTGCCAGAACTGTACAGGGCATTGGTGAGACCGCACCTAGAGTACTGCGTACAGTTTTGGTGACTTTATTTACGGAGGGATATACTTGCATTGGAAGCAGTTCAGAGAAGATTCACTAGTCTGATTCCTGCGGTGGGGTTTGTCGTATAAAGAAAGGTTGAGCAGGGTGGGCCTATACTCATTGGAGTTTAGAAGATTGAGAGGTGATCTTATTGGAATGTATAAGATTCTGAGGGGGCTTGACAGGATAGATGCTGAAAGGATGTTTCCCCTTGTGGAGGAATCTAGAACTAGGGGACAGAGTTTCAAAATAAGGGGTTGCCCATTTAAGACAGAGATGAGGAGGAATTTCTTCTCTCAGAGGGTCATTAGTGTGTGGAATTCTTTTCCCCAGTGAGCAGTCGAGGCTATCATTGAATATATCCAAGGTTGAATTAGACAGATTTTGATTGACAAGGGAGTCAGGGGTTATGGGGGGCAGGCAGGAGAGTGGAGTTAAGCCAACATTCAGATCAGCCATGATCTTACTGAATGGCACAGTAGGCTTGAGGGGCCAAATAGCCTATCCAACTCCTGCGCCTCTTATGTTTTTACATTTAACTCAATGAGGGTCCGGAAGGCTTTAAAGTGCCTAATCAAAAGATGAGGTATTGTTCCTTAAGCTTACGTTGAGCTTCACTGGAACACTGCAGGAGGCACAGAGTAATGGTGAACGTTTGTTTTTCAGACTAGCGGAAGTATACAATATTAAGACCACTGCTCTTTCATATATATTAATGACATGGACACAGACAGGGAATAATTTCAAAGTTTGCAACTCAGAAGTGTAGTAAACAGTAAGGAGGATAGAAGAACATTCAGGATGACATAGGCAGACTGGAGAAAGAGGCAGGCACATGGCGGATGCAATTTAATGCAGAAAGTTATGAAATGATTGATTTCGGTAGGAAGAATGAGGAGAGACAATATAAAAGGAGGTGCAGGAACAAAGACACATGAGGGTTTATGTAAATAACTCTTCGTAGGTGGTGGGACAAGTTGAGAAAGCTGTTAAAGCATATGAGATCCTTGGTTTTAAAAACAGGGGCAAAGTGTACAAAAGTAAGGAAATTATACCAAATCTTTATAAATCACTGGTTAGGCCTCAGCTGGAGTATGGGGCTGGATTTTACCAGCCCTATGGAAATGGGCTAGGAGGCAGAAGGGCTGGTAAAATGGTGGCAGAATGTGTCGGGAGGGGAGCCCGACGTCTTCCCGCCACCACAGCATACTACCAGTGGCGGACGCCCCAGTAGTGTGGCGGTCAATTGGGTGGCCAATTGTGCCAATTAAGGGCTACCCTGCTGACATTTTACTAGTGTTGGGAGGGGCTCCTGCTAGGTAAACACTAGCATCCTTCTAGTGGGTTCCCAGTAAGTGGGCGGGGAGGGGGGGGGGGTTAGATGGGGAGCTAGGGAAGGCTCATTAACAGCTTCTCCATGGCCCCTGGAGGGGCTCCCCCAACATCAACGGTCGCCCCAGTGGCTAGGGCGCTGATGCTGGAAAGCGACCTCCCCCCCGCCCCGATTGGCAGGGCCTGTCTGCCCGGCCCCGACAGTAAGAAAAAAAAAAACTTACCTTGTCTTTGAGGGTGCCTCAGCATGGAGGCACCCTATCCTTCTTCCTGCAGCCTTAGCAATGGCCATCTCTAATTGGGTGAGCAGCTCTCGGAGGCAGGCCGTCGTCCTCTTAATTGGCTGCTGCTGGTAAAATGCCACCCAGGGTCCTGCCGCATGCCCGTGAGGGGTAGAGAGATGTCTGGTCCCACATTCGGCCCCAGCGGCTGGACTTCTTACCTTGTGAGAAAATTCATCCTCAGGTGTTCAATTCTGGGCATCACACTTTAAAAAGCATGTCAAGGCAGTAAAGAGGGTGCAGAAGACATTTACTAGAACAGTAGCTGGGACTCCAGTTACGTGGAGAAACTAAGATTTGTTCTCCTCAGAACAGGGAAGGTTAAGCGGAAATTTAAGTGAGATATTCAAATTCAAGACCGGTTTTGGTGGAGTACATGAAAAGGAACTGTTACCAGAGGCAGAAGGGTCGGTAACCAAAGGACACAGTTCAAGGTAACAGGCAAAAGAACCAGAGGTGAGATGAGGAGAATGTTTCCCTATAGCAGGTTATGATGATTTGGAATGCACTGCCAGAAAGGGTGGTTGGTGGAAGCAAATGCTATGAGGAAAGAACAGGGGAATGGGACTATTCCTTCAAAGAGCTGCACTGGCATGATGGGCCAAATGGCCTCCTTCTGTCCTGTGTCATTCTATGATTCTGTGGTTGAATGGTAAATATTGACCAGGACACTGGGGGCGGGCAAGGGGACTTGCCTGTTCTTCTTCAAATAGTGCAATAGGATCTTTCACATTCATCTGAGAGAGCAAATGGGGCCTCAATTTAAAGTCTCGTCCAAAAGACAGCATTTCCAACAGTGTAGTATTCCTTCACTACTACACTGAAGTGTCAGCTTGCATTCCATGCTCAAATGTCTGGAGTGGCACTTGAACACACAACCTTCTGTCTCAGAGGCAAAAGCACTGCCAAAAAAATCATGGCTGACATCTAAAATAAAATATGCAAGTATAAATTTTCTCATTAGCATTTCTGTAACACATACCAGCAGCTATGCCTTCTGTGTTGATTTTGAAAGTGAAATCTCATTTAAAGTAGCAACCTTTGACCCTCATCAAAAAGAGATGAAAGAAATTGAGGTGGATGGCTTTGGAGAAAAAAATCCCAGGTGAAGACAAATAATAAATAAAATGTAATCCTTTAGTCATAAGGACAACTATCACTTATGGAGTTATTTTTCACACACAATAGGGAGAAAAAGAATCAAATGAAAAATTCAGCACAAACTGAGTAAAGATCTTCATCTGTGTTTATCTTTGTATGGGAATAATAATAATAATGAAAATCCAGTACTGAAGAATGATTGACTTTTATTTTTATCTTGATGTTTTTAAAAACAAGACTTAAAATCAATGTAACTCAAAATTCACAATTTAATTTTCAGTGCAGTACTCACACTCTTCTCAAATCAGACTCACTGATGCCGAGCATATCAATCTTGGTATAAAATGGGTTTCTAAAGTAAAACAAAAGTAATTGAAGAATCTTGGGGGAAAATGCTATGGAAATTGCCAAACTGGCCAAGATAATCTAGGTATTAGATAATACATGACACTTATTCAGCTGCTGCAGAACTACAAATCAAACAGCCACTGTCATCTGTGTGAAAGCACTATGCTATTAGGAGCAAAGGCCAGTCAAACTTTGAAGCAGCAGGACATGTTTCAACAACTAAGTGCAGAATGCACTTGCCTTTTACTGCTTTGTAGGCAGCAAACTAAATGCCAAAAAATGCATTCATGAAACATTATAACTTCAATAATGCTCGACATGAAGATATGAACATTTTTTGAAGCAAATGGTGGTTTAGTTAAATTGTCATGAAATCAAAATACTTGCTCAGATTAGTATCTATCAATCCCTATTATATTTATAAAGTGAGGCTATCAAGTTGTTCCTTTTACTTGATGAGCAGGCAGTACCGCAGAGAATACATCAAAATAGTTCATTCACGGATAGCGAGATGTGAATTGTAAATCTGCAGGCAGTTTTGTCATGCTGTGGGGTAATGCATGAATGCTGTTTAGCTTCATATTAACACAATGCGTTGTATGTAGTATGATCTTCCTTTTTTTGAAATTTAAATACAAAGTATTGTTTGCTTGAGAAATCATCTACTAGCAACTTCTTATACAAAATCAGGAATGGAGACACTATTTGATAGCAAGGAAATTCCTGCATTTATATACATCCTTATCACATCCTTCAGAAACATCTCAAAGGACCTCAATAAACTATTTAGATGACTGCTGTTGTGTAGGTAAATGGAGCAACCATTTTGTACATTGCTAGATCTTACAAATTACGAGATGAATATCCAATTAATTGTTTTGTTAGTGTTGCTTGTGGAAGGAACATTTGCCAGGCTACTGATAGAAGTCAAACAGTAATCAGATACAAGATGCCATTTTACTGCTGACATTGTGCATTGCTTTACTTTTCATTTTGTCCGTAATGGAAAGTTTACAAGAGCATAAAACTAAATGACTTTATACCAGTTCAGAAACCTGGACTTTGTCTTTTGAAACCGGAAACCTATATCAGCCAAAGAAGATCTTATGATGGTGAATGAATATTATGGATTTTAATATCCCTAAGCTTATTCATATATTTTTTGTATTTGCTTCATATATTGTAAATGCTGATTGTTTTATTTTGTTTAATGTCTATAACCTCAAAAAGAATTTGGCAATTAGTCCAAGATGTGTAATCATTAATCCTGGATCATTAAGCATTGGACTGAAGAGAAGATAACACAAGCCTTTAAAGATAGGACAAAGGAACTGACCTAAAATTTATAAGGGATGAGGATGCCATGTGTATTGGGTAAAATGTGAAAAGAACAATCCTGAAGAAGGGTGTGATGAAACACCCAAAAAGAGTATGAAGCCAACAGGGCAAGTCCAGGACTTAGCTGGGAGAGGAGCAGAGTGGCGGCTGGCGGATCTGCGTGGAACCTGATCCAGAGCGGCGGCTGTAAATAAAGAGCGGGGTTCGAGGTCCTCTTTCACTTACCTGGGAGCAGAGCGGAGCGGCGGTTGACTCCCTGTGTCTCTCAGCACGTGCTGAGACTTGAAAAACAGGAATTCTGCAAGGTGATTGGTTGGGTAAGTAACAGCTGTTAATGCATTTAAATTGCTTAAAAAAGGGGAAAGTTTTTTTTTAAAAAACCTCAAGTGATAAGGTGAGTAGTACTACTCAAACTAGAGTATTTAATTATGGACTTTAGATTGTAGTGGGTACTGTTGGGAGTAGAACAAGACCCCTAGTGTAATTAGTACTTTTTAAAGGGAGTAACTAAATTTATTTAAAAGGTAAGTCATGGCAGGAGAGCTCAGCCCCGTGGTATGCTCCTCTTGCCCTATGTGGGAAATCAGGGACGCTTCCAGTGTCCCTGACGACCATGTGTGCAGGAAGTGTATCCCTCTGCAGCTACTGGCTACCCGCATTACGGAGCTGGAGCGGAGGGTGGATTCACTGTGGAGCATCCGCAATGCTGAGTACGTCGTGGATAGCAGTTTAGTGAGGTGGTCACACTGCAGGTAATGGCTGCACAGGCAGAAAAGGGATGGGTGACCACCAGACGGTGTAGTAGGTGCAGGCAGGTAGTGCAGGAGTACCCTGTGGCCATCCCCCTCTCAAACAGATATACCGCTTTGGATACTATTGGTGGGGGTGGGGGTGGGGGGTGGGGGGCGGGGGGGGGGGGGGGATGACCTCCCAAGAGAAAGCAGCAACAGCCAGGTCTGTGGCACCATGGAGGGCTCTGCTGCACAGCAGGGGAGGAAAAGGGGTGGAAGAGCTATAGTGATAGGGGATTCTATCGGAAGGGGTGCAGATAGGCGTTTCTGTGGCCACAAACAAGACTCCAGGATGGTATGTTTCCTCCCTGGTGCTAGGGTCAAGGATGTGTCAGAGCGGCTGCAGGACATTCTAAAAGGGGAGGGTGAGCAGCCAGAGGTCGTGGTCCATATTGGTACTAACGGCATAGGCAGGAAGAGCGATGGGGTCCTGCAAAGTGAATGTAGGGAGTTAGGCAGAAGGTTAAAAAGCAGGACCTTTAGGGGTGTAATCTCAGGATTACTCCCTGTGCCACGTGTTAATGAGGGTAGGAATAGGAGGATAAGGCAAATGAATGCGTGGCTGAAGAGCTGGTGTAGGCAGGAGGGCTTCAGCTACTTGGATCATTGGGATCTCTTCTGACGCAGTGGTGACCTGTACAAGAGGGACGGGTTGCATCTGAACTGGAAGGGGACGAATATCCTCGCAGGGCGGTTTGCTAGTAATACTTGGGAGGGTTTAAACAAGTCTTGCAGGGGGGTGGGATCCAAAGTAGTAGTCTCTCTGATGAGATAGTTGAGGCAAATGTAGAGGTTAAAGCAAGTCCAGTAGGCAGGCCGGGCAGGGGCAGGACAGGGAGTGTGGAAGGTCTGGTAGGCTAAACTGCATTTACTTTCATGCAAGAAGCCTTACAGGTAAGGCAGATGAACTCAGAGCATGGATCGGGACATGGAATTGTGATATTATAGCTATTACGGAAACATGGTTGAGGGATGGGCAGGACTGGCAGCCCAATGTTCTGGGGTACCAATGCTTCTGGCGTGACAGAGGTGGAGGCAAGAGAGGAGGGGGAGTTACACTATTGATTGAGGACATCACGACAGTACTTAGAGAGGATATCCCGGGGGGAATGTCCAGCGAGGCCATATGGGTAGAACTTAGAAATAAGAAAGGGGCAATCACTTTGATGGGATTATACGATAGGCCCCCCAATAGTCAGAGGGAATTGGAGGAGCATATATGTAGGGAATTCACATATAGGTGTAGGAATTATAGGGTTGTAATAGTAGGCGATTTTAACTTCCCTAATATTGACTGGGACTGTCTTAGTGCTAAGGGATCAGATGGGGAAGAATTTGTTAAGTGTGTCCAGGATAGTTTTCTGAAGCAGTATGTGGATGGCCCTACTAGAGAAGGGGCTACACTCGACCTCCTCTTGGGAAATGAGGCTGTGCAGGTGGTTGATGTGTCAGTGGGGAGCACTTTGGGACCAGTGACCATAACTCTATTAGCTTCAAGATAGTTATGGAAAAGGATAGGACTGGTCCTCAGGTTGAAGTCCTAAATTGGGGGAAGGCTAATTTCAATGGCATCAGACAGGAACTCTCAAAAGTTGAATGGGAGAGGCTGTTTACAGGTAAAGGGACGTCTGGCAAGTGGGAGGCTTTTAAAAGTGAGATAGGAAGAGTTCAGGGCCGGCATGTTCCTGTTAGATGGAAGGGCAAGGCTGGCAAGTTTAGGGAACCTTGGTTGATGAGGGATATTGAGTGTCTGGTCAGGACAAAGAAGGAGGCATATGTCAGGTATAGGCAGCAGGGATCAAGCGAATCCCTCGAGGAGTACAGGGGATGTAGAAGTACACTTAAGAAGGAAATTAGGAGGGTGAAAAGGGGCCATGAGATTTCCCTGGCAGATAAGATAAAGGAGAATCCTAAAAGATTCTATAAGTATATTAAGAGTAAAAGGGTAGCTAGGGCGAGGGTAGGTCCCCTTAAGGATCAGTGTGGTAATCTATGTGTGGAGCCATGGGAAATGGGCGAGGTCTTAAATGAATACTTCTCGGCTGTATTTACCGTGGAGAAGACCATGGAAGCTAGTGAGTTCAAGGGAGGGAACAGCGATATCCTGGAGCATATCAACATTACAAAGGAGGAGGTGTTGGAGGTTTTGAAGCACATTAAGGTGGATAAATCCCCAGGGCCTGATCAGGTGTATCCTAGGATGCTATGGGAAGCAAGGGAGGAGATTGCTGGGGCCCTGGCAGAGATTTTTGTATCATCGTTAGCCACGGGTGAGGTACCGGAAGACTGGAGGATAGCTAATGTTGTGCCTTTATTTAAGAAGGTCAGCAGGGATAAGCCAGGGAACTACAGGCTGGTGAGCCTTACATCAGTGGTGGGAAAGTTATTGGAAGGGATTCTGAGAGACAGGATTTATATGCATTTGGAAAGGCAAGGTCTGATTAGGGATAGTCAGTATGGCTTTGTGCATGGGAAATCATGTCTCACGAATTCGATTGAGTTTTTTGAGGAGGTGACCAAGAGGATTGACGCGGGCAGGGCGATGGACGTTGCCTACATGGACTTTAGCAATGCCTTTGACAAGGTTCCCACATGGTAGGCTGGTCCAGAAGGTTCGAACACATGGGATCCAGGGTGAGCTAGCCAACTGGATGCAAAATTAGCTTGGTGATAGGAGGCAGAGGGTGGTAGTGGAGGGTTGTTTTTCAGCTTGGAGGCCGGTGACCAGTAGTGTGCTGCAGGGATCGGTGCTGGGCCCTCTGTTTGTCATATATATTAATGACTTGGATGTGAATATAGGGGGCATGATTAGTAAGTTTACAGATGACACCAAAATTGGTGGTATAGTGGAAAGTGAAGAAGGTTGTCTCAGGTTACAACAGGATATAGATCAAATGGGAAAATGGGCAAGGGTTTGGCAAATGGAATTTAATGCAGACAAGTGCGAAGTAATGCATTTTGGGAAGTTAAACCAGGGCAGGACATATACAGTGAATGGCAGGGCCCTGGGGAGTGTTGTTGAGCAGAGAGACCTTGGGGTGCAAGTACATAGTTCCCTGAAAGTGGTAACACAGGTAGACAGGGTGGTGAAGAAGGCGTATAGCATGCTTGCCTTCATTGGCCAAGGCACGGAGTACAAGAGTTGGGACATCATGTTACAGTTGTACATAACTTTGGTTAGGCCGCACTTGGAGTACTGTGTGCAGTTCTGGTCGCTGCACTACAGTAAAGATGTGATTAAGCTAGAGAGGGTGCAGAAAAGATTCACAAGGATGTTGCCTATAAAGAGAGATTGGATAGGCTGGGTCTGCTTTTCCTGGAGCGAAGGAGGCTGAGAGGGGACATGATAGAGGTATATAAAATTATGAGAGGCATAGATAGGGTAGATAGCCAGAGTCTGTTTCCCTTGGTAGGGGTGACTAAAACTAGAGGGCATAGATTTAAGGTGAGAGGGAGGAGGTTTAAAGGGGATCAAAGGGTAAATTTTTCACAAAAAGAATAGTGGGTATCTGGAACGAGCTACCTGAGGAGGTGGTGGAGGCAGGAACAGTAGCAACATTTCAGAGGAATCTGGACAGGTACTTGAATGAGCAAGGCATAGAGGGATATGAAATTAATGCAGGCAGGTGGGATTAGTATAGATAGGCATTATGGTCGGCATGGACACGGTGGGCCGAAGGGCCTGTTTCTATGCTGTACGACTCTATGACTCTAAGTCAACATGCATTTATTGGGGATGGGAAAGGGAGGATCATGTTTGGCAAAACTGTTATAACTCTTTGAGGAAGTATCAGCACTTGTCAATAAAGGGAACTCCATGGACATTAATTATCTACATGTTAGCAAGACTGTTGATAATGCACTGCACAGGTCGATCCAAAAGATTAACTGAAAAATTGTTGATGTAGATTAGCACTTGCTCATGTAGGTATCTGCATGGGAGTGCCAGGAAGTGACTAATGAGGTCTCCCGTGGATCAGTGCTGGAAATGTTGCTATTCACATTGTGTATTAATAATTTAGAAATGGTCATGTTGCTGTTGACACTAAGGTTGCAGGGGTTAGGGTGGAAAAAGGGCTGTGAGCAAGAGCCGATAAAGATTACACTATGATGATATATCACAGTCTCGATGACCCAGCTCGTCTTTAGCTATGTCTTTTTCATATGTTCGAATTATCAGGTGCAGAGAACCAGATAGACGGGGAAGTTGGGTGACGAAATTGCAAATTAAATTCAATGTTGACAATTGCAAAATGATGAGACTGGGGAAGAAGAATAGAAAGTAGAACAATGGTTAGTTTACTTAGTATAGCAGAAAAAAAGAGAATTGTGGATATTTGTGAACAGATTGCTGCAACTATCTGCACAGTGTACGTCAGCAGTAAATAACAAATAGGGTATCATGTTACTAAGTACATGACACACAACATAAATTGCAGGATGCGATATTGAGCCTATTCAGGGCATTGTTCTGACCTCATCAAGAGTACTGCATAAATGTTACAATAAGGGCATTGTGGCATTCAAAAAGATGTACTGAAAGGCAACCCACCTGACACTGGCATCAGAAAACTGAGCAAAAAGGAAAGGCTAGAGAAACTAATAACAGAAGATTGAGAGCGGATATCACTACAATATGAAATATTCTTAAAGGTATTAACAAACTGAACCGTGAAACGATCTCACTTGGCCTCAAGAATAACGATGAGGACATTGCATGAAGCTCATTAGTGGGCAAGTAAATGGAGAAATGAAACCTGAGTACTTCATATCGAGGTCAATAAATGTTCAAATGGACACAGAGGAAATCAAGGCTGATACTATCAGTTACCTTTAGAAGTAGTTGGACGGTCATTTGGTGAGGAATCAATTGGGGGATATAGATAGTGAACTTTTTTTTCTGTTCTTGAGCTCTGAGGTTGGTCAAGAGTACAAATATTGTCTTTCCCTGTCTTGTCTATTTCCACTTTGGTACATACTTCTTTTAGTAAAGATACAGTTTGCAAATCATAGCAGACAAGGTCCACTTATGGGACCCCTGTTAAGTTATGGTCTAATAAAACTCAAAATTGTAACAGCAACATTAGTGTGCGTTTGTGGCATAGAGCAAACATAACTGTTCATTTCATTAATATTTATTCATTCAGCATTTTTGTATCTTTATTTTAACGTCATTCAGCACTTTTCAGTTTTACAAAATTGATCTGCAATTAATGTTAAAACCCATATAAATTCCTTGAACTAAGACTGTAGAGTGACGCAGTGGTTAGCACCGCAGCCTCACAGCTCCAGCGACCTGGGTTTGCTTCTGAGTACTGCCTGTGTGGAGTTTGCAAGGTCTCCCTGTGACTGCATGGGTTTCCACCAGGTGCTCTGGTTTCCTCCCACAGCCAAAGACTTGCAGGTTGATAGGTAAATTGGCCATTGTAAATTGCACCTAGTGTAGGGAGATGGTAGGAGAATGGTGGGGATGTGGTAGGGAATATGGGATTAATGTAGGATTAGTATAAATGGGTGGTTGTTGGTCAGCACAGACTCAGTGGGCCGAATGGCCTGTTTCAGTGCTGTATCTCTCTATGACTGTAGGCAGAATTAGAAAGTGAGTCAAAGGCTGTCTAAAGGAAATATATAGTTTATTAAATTAAAATTTTTATAGGATGATAGAATTGCTGGAAACTCAAAAGGGACTCTTCCCCAAAACAATCATGTACAGACTACCATAATAAACAAAGCATATTGGTTATTTCTCTGATTAAAAAGCAAATAATTTAGCTATCACCTTATCTCTGAAGAATGTAGGCCCTTCCAATTACAAGCCTCTGCTCATCTGCTAAGTTTGTGTTACACAGAACAGCTTTAACAAGCAGACCATTGATCATATCAACTTAACCCTTCGCTATTAAAACTTTCATTTTAAATGTCCTTGTGATTTACAACATAAAGTTAAAGCTAGCAAATAATGTTTTAAAGAAGACTTGCATTTTATATAGAGCCTTTCGTGACCACTGGACATCTCAATGTGTTCTACAGCCAATAAAGCACCTTTGACATGTCGTCACTGTTGTAAAGTAGGAAATGCAGCAGCCAATTTGGACACAGCAAGCTCCCACAAACAGAAATGTGATAATAACCAGTTAATGTTTTTATTTTTGTGATGTTGATTGAGTGATAAATATTGGCCAGGACACCAAGGCTAAGTTCCCTGCTCTTCTTCAAAATAGTGCCATGGGATTTTACATCCACCTGAAAGGGCAGACAGGGTGTCAGTTTATTGTCTCATCCAAAAGACAGCACCTCCAACAATGCAGCACTTCCTCAATGCTGTACTGGAGTGCCAGCCTTGATTTTTGTGCTCAAGTCCTGGAGTGGGACTTGAACCTGGAAACTTGTGATACAGAGGTGAGTGTGCTACCAACTGAGCCTCTGAACAGATGGGAGATTATTATTTCAAAAAAGTATTTATTCAAAATTTTAGAACAATTTATTTTTATATGTATGATTGACCACTTAATCTCTCTCATAAAACTGTCTCAATTTTTTTTTAAATGGCTGGTCTGTCTCATATGTTCTATCCGTGGACAGATGCACATAAAACACAAGCAGCAATATGCTTTGCAACTGAAACATATATTAAAAAAACTCATTGGCCAACAAGGCCAACTAGTGTTGTAAACAGCAAGGCTTGGTGCATGAACAATCCACTCAGGATCATGTTCAACAAGATCATTTAATATTCCCAGACATGAACACCTCAGGCCCATGTGAGTTTCTTACCCCCAGGCGGTTTGAAAGTGAATGCTATCACAGCCCTAGCTTTGTAAAGCTGCTCTGTATAGCACGCTTGTTAAGACTTGCATATCTTTTTTCATGCAAATTAAAACAGCAGGTCTTAGCTTAGGCTTTCGCCTTGTGAATATACCCAAAATAAATCTGCATATTCCTTCCTACATTTGTACACAGGAATTTCCCTGACCATTAGCTTGCCTTAAATGAAGTTAATTACTGAACCATCGTAGACAACTTTAGTGTGAACGCTGAAGCAAATTACCACCATGACTAGTGAACTTTCTTAGTGTATAATGAGCAGGACTTATTAGCATCAAAAGGGCAAGATGAATGACATGTGAACAGCTCCAGTGTTTCAACTGAACTGAACTATTATGACTGTTCTGGAAATTTCAGTGAGCTTTCAAGGTCAGAGCTTTCTTCTATCCACTAAAACATTATCCCAAAACTAAGCACAAACCCTTACCCTTCACTACACATTTACTGCTTGCAGAAATTACTTCCAACACATAAAACACCAAAATGGTCCGCGATAAAGAAATTCCTAGCAAAGGTTTTCACAGCTGTTAGCTTAATTTTAATTTTTGTAACTTATTTATTATGTGGATACAAAAAAGACAATTAAGTATATTCTGCAACACAATTACGTTTCCACCCCTTCCACAGCAATGAAACAGCCTAAACTGGTCATTAGCAACATTCTCTAGCCATGGTGCATTATTCGTCCTCATTTTCCTTGCAACTTTCAAAATGATCACACGATCTCAGTCATTCAGGCTGATGGAGTATCATTGTTTGGCTCCACCCTTATTACTTTTTGATCATTACTTTTTGAACACAACAGTAGCAATGGCTTCTCTTCCTACCCATGCACTGCCACGTCCAAAGTCCCCAAACCACCTCCTTTTCCTCATCTGTGTGTCAGAGTAATTTACTGCACAGGGGATCATTTGGCCCATCGAGTCCATGCTGGCTCTCCACGGAGCTATTCAGTCTGTCCCATTCCCCTGCTCGATCCCCATAGTCCTGCATGTCTACTTCCTTCAAGTGGCCATCCAAATACTTTTTGAAGTCATTGATTGTCTCCAGTTTCACCACCCTTGTTGGCAGTGAGTCTCAGATCATTACCACCCGCTGCGTAAAATTTCTTCCTCATATTCCCCCTGCATCTCTTGCCCAAAATCTTCAATCTGTGTCCGAGTCCTTGTACCATTAGTTAATGGGAACAGTTTTTCCTTGCTTAACTTACCTAAACCTGCCATAATCTTGTACATTTCTATTAAATCTCCCCTCAATGTCCTTTGTTCGAAGGAGCACAACCCCAGTTTTTCCAACCGGACTTTGGAACTAAAATCCCCCATCTCCAAAACCATTCAGGGAAATCTCCTCTGCAACCTCTCAAAGACCCTCACACCCTTCCTAAAGTGTGGTGACCAGAACTGGATGCAATAATCCAGTTGGGGCCTAACCAGAGCTTTATAAAGGTTCAGCATAACTTCCCTGTTTTTGTACTCTATGTCTCTATTTATGAAGCCCAAGATCCCATATGCTTTACTAACTATTCTCTCAATATATCCTGCCACCTTCAAAGATCGATGCACATGCACCCACTCTGTTCCTGCACGTTCTTTAGAACTGTGCCATTAAGTATATATTGTCTCTCTCTATTCCTTCTGCCCAAATGCATTACCTCACACTTGTCAGTATTAAATTTCATCTGCCACTTGTCTGCCCATTCTGCTAGCCTATCTATATCCTGTTGTAGGTGGTTCATATCATCCTCATTGTTTGCCACATCTCCAAGTTTAGTGTCATCTGCAAATTTTGAGATTTTACTCTGTATTCCAAGATCCAAGTATTTATGAAAGCAAAAAAAGTAGTGGTCCCAGCACTGACCCTTGGGGAACACCACTGTCTATCATCCTCCAGTTTGAAAAGCAGCCATTTACTACAACTCGCTGTTTTCTGTCCTCAAGCCAATTTTTTATCCAATTGGACACTGACCCTCCTATTCCATGAGCCTCAGTTTTGTTAACCAGCCTTTTATGTGGTACCTTATCAAACGCTTTCTTAAAAACTTAAAAAACATCCACCGCATTCCCTTCATTAACCTTATCATACTTCTTCAAAATATTCAATTAAAATAGTCTTTTACAAATCCATGCCAGCTATCCGTAGTTAACTCAAACTCCTCCAAGTGTGTATTGATTTTTCCCTCATTGTTGTTTCTAAAACCTCACCCACCACTGATGTCAAACTAACTGGCCTGTAGTTGCTAGAAATGTCCTTACATTCTTCCTTGGATAACGGTGTCACATTTGCCACTCTCCAATCCTTTGGCACCTCCCCCGTATCTAGGGAAGATTGGGAGATTATGACAAGCCCTTCTGCTATCTCCATCCCCACTTCCTTTAGCTTCCTGAGATGCAAGCCATCTGGACCAGGTGACTTATCTACCCTCAGTGTAGCCTGCCTTTTTAGTACCTCCCCCGCTCAATTTTTACCCTATCTATTGCCTCTACTCTCTCAGCTTCTACTGATTTTTTGTCAGATTCCACTTCCTTACTGAACACAGATACAAGGTATTCATTAAGTACATTAGCCTTGCCCTGCACTATGTATTACCCTCTTGTCCCTAATAGGCCCCACTCCACCTCTTAATATCCGCTTACTTTTTACATGTCAGTAGAAGATTTTTGGATTCCTTTTATGTTGACTGCCACTCTATTCGACGAATATATGAATTAGGAACAGTAGGCCATTCGGCCCCTCGAGCCTGCTCCGCCATTCAATAAGATCATGGCTGATCCGTTTGTATTTCGAATTCCACGCCACCATTTACTCCCGATAACCTTTGATTCCTAATAATTGCCTAATAAGAAATTATCTACCTTCGCCTTAAAAATATTCAATGACCCCACCTCCACCACCTTCTGAGGCAGAGAGTTTCAAAGTTGCACAACCCTCAGAGAAAAAAATTCTCCTCATCTCTATCCTAAAAGGGCCCCCTAGTTCTGGACTCACCCACAAGAGGAAACATCCTTTCCACATCCAGCTTGTCAAGACCATTCAGGATCTTATATACTTCAATTAAATCTCCCTCCCTCTTCTAAACTCCAGTGAAAACAAGCACAGTCTGTCCAACCATTCCTCATAAGACAACCCACTCATTCCAGGTACCAATCTAGTAAACCTCCTCTGAACCGCCTCCAAAGGATTTACATCCTTCCTCAAATAAGGTCACCAAAACTGTACACAGTATTCGAGATGTGGTCTCACCAATTCCCTGTATAACTGAAGCATACCATCCTTACTCTTATTTTCAATTCCTCTTGTATTAAAGGATAGCATTCCATTAGCCTTCTTTATTACTTGTTGTACGTGCATAATAACATTTTGTAACTCATGCACCAGAGCACCTAGATCCCTCTGTACCTCGGAATTCTGCAGTCGTTCTCCATTTAAGTAATACTCTGCTTTTTTATTCTTCCTGCCAAAGTGAACAACTTCACATTATCCCACATTATACTCCATCTGCCAGATTTCTGGCCACTCATTCAACCTATCTATATCGGTCTGTAATCTCCATATGACCTCTTCACAACATACTTTCCTACCTATCTTTGTGTCATCTGCAAATTTAGCTACAATGCCATCGCTCCCCTCATCTAAGTCATTGATATAAATTGTAAAAAGTTGAGGCCCCAGCACAGACCCCTGCAGTATTCCACTCATCACATCCTGCCAATCAGAAAAGGACCCATTTATGCATACTCTCTGTTTTCTGCCAGCCAGCCAATTTTCTATCCATGCTAATATGTTACCCAATACACCATGAACTCCTACTCTGCGCAATAACCTTTTATGTAGTACCTTGTCAAATGCCTTCTGGAAATCCAAGTACACTAGGTCATCGGGCTCCCCTTTATCCTCTGTGCATGTTACTCCTTCAAAGAACTCCAACAATTTTGTTTTTCTCTTTGTCAGTCTAATTTTCCTCTTCATCTCCCCTCTCAACTTATTGTATATGGCCTGGTTCTCACTTGATGAGTTCACCTGACATGCATCATACACCCTCTAGTTTTGTTTCATCATAATCTCTGTCTCCCTCATGATCCAAGGAGCCCTGTAATTCATTCCCTTATCATTCGCCCTTGTTGGATTGCACCTAGCCTGTACTTGAAGCATCTTTTCCTTAAAAATAACCCATTGTTCCAATACAGCTCTTCCTGTCAGTCTTTGATTCCATTTTACCCTGGCTATATCCCTTCTCATTGAAATTAGCCCTCTTCCAATCCAGATGTTCTACCCTATTTTGTTCCTTGTTTTCCTGCATTACGAGTCTACACCTTATGATAGGATGGTCACTCTGACACATCTGATCCCCAACACTTGGGCCGGATTTTATATGGGCGATGGGGGTCTTGTCCTCCAACAAAAGTGCCAGCGAGAACCCGCGTCGCCCTTTCTGTGGCAGGCCGCCAAATCAAGTGCCAATTAGGCACTTAACTGGATAGCTGCAGGCCTTCCATGGGGTCAAGGACCCAATCAGAAGCTGACAGCTCTTAAACTGAGCAGCGCCACCATGGAGGTGGAAGATGCTGCTGATGGAGCCCCTACCTGAGGCCTAGGAGTGGCGCTGGACACTGGCCACAGTTAGGTCAGGGCAAGAGGGGTCTCACAGGGTGGGGGTCGTGGGGGGCGGGGGGGGGGGGGTCGGAGGCAAGGGCAGGAGTGTAGCTCTCAGTATTCCCCCTTCTCTTCTTGATGCCAGGTCCATCGTTCAGCCACTAAGTGCCTTTTAACAAGGGAAACTCCCCACCCCACCCTGGAGCCAGCAAGCAACCCGTATGCCCTGGACTTAATTTTGGCGGAGGCAGGAAGGTTGTGGTGTTCCCCTTCCATTCCCCCCACCACCATCCCACCTGAGTATATGCTTTGCCCACCTCCAAACCTGCCGCGGGGAAGAGCATGCAATTCCTCCTTGGTCCATTTGGCCCACCTCATTTCCCAGAACCAGATCCAGCAATGCCTCCTTTCTAGTTGGGCTGAGAACATACTGATTAAGGAAGTTCTCCTGAACACAATCTAGAAATTCCTCCCCCTCCTTCCCCTTTACTCTGGAATTATCCCAATCGATATTTGGCTAATTAAAGTCCCCCAATATCACCATCTCTGTGATTTCCCTGTAGATTTGCGCCTCTATCTCTCTCTTACTATTTGGAGGCCTATAGAATACCCCTAGTAATGTGATCGTATCTGTTTTGCTTGTCAAGGCTAACCAAATGGATTCTGTTATAAAACAAAAATACTGCAGATGCTGGAAATCTGAAATAAAAACAGTAAGTGTTGGAAATACTCAGGTCTGGCAGAATCTGTGGAGAGAGAAGCAGAGTTAATGTTTCAGGTCTGTGATCTTTCATCAGAACTGGTAAAGTATCGTATACTGTATTCCCTGCTCACAATGCAGTCGCCTATACATTGGGTAGACCAAATGTAGATGGGGTGACCGCTTTGCAGAACACCTCCACTCAATCACAAAGTATGACCCCAAGCTTCCGGTTGTTTGCCATTTCAACACACTCTCCTGCTCTCATGCCCACATTTCTGTCCTTGGCCTGCTGCAGTGTTCCAGCGAACATCAATGCAAGCTTGAAGAGCAGCACCTCATCTTTCGATTAGGCACAGTACAGCCTTGCAGACTCAATAGAGTTGAACAATTTCAGAGCATGACTGTCCTTTATTTTATATATTTTAAAAAATCTTTTATTTCTTTTTTTAAATGGTTTTATTTTATTTTTAACCATGTGCCTGCTTTTCATGTAGACAGAGCTGCTCATTATTCTGCCATTAACACTCTCTCTGGACTAATGCTTTGTCTTTCACCACAAGCATCAACATGATCTTTGCCTTTGTCCCATGACAGCTTTGTTATTTAATCTTTCCTGCCCTCTGCCCTATCACTCACCTTCCCTTTTGTTCTCTTCCTCACCACCACTGCACCCTCTTCACTTGCTTAAAGCCCAATACTTTTCTTACCTTTGCCAGTTCTGATGAAAGGTCACAGGCCTGAAACGTTAACTCTGCTTCTCTCTCCACAGATGCTGCCTGACCTGCTGAGTATTTCCAGCACTTTCTGTTTTTATTTCAAATGGATTCTGTCCTTCCCCCTTCAAGGACATCCTCTCTTTCCAACACCACAATGTCTTCCCTAATGAACGCTGTCATCCCTCCTCCCTTTTACCCTTCTCTACCTTTTCTGAACACTTTATATCCTTGTACATCAAGTGCCAGGTCCTCACCATTTTTAAGCCCATTTCCGTTATTGCCACTGCATCATATTCCCATGCTGCTGTTTGTGTTTGTAGCTCATCAACCTTGTTCACCAGATTATGTGCATTTACGCACGTGCATTGTAATCCTGTCTTCGCATTCCTCGTAGCTCTTCTCAGTCTGCTCCCATCTAATACGGAACTATTCCCCTCTCTAGTACTGTCCAACATTCTCACATTATGCACCTTATTCCTGTTTTCTACTTCTATATGCTGGTTCCCATCACCCTTCCAATTTAGTTTAAGCCATCCCCAACCACATTAGTGAACCTACCCGCAAGGACATTGGTCCCAGTTCTGTTGCGGTGCAACCAGTCCCTTTTGAATAGGTGCCTCCTGCCCCAGAACTGGTCCCAATGCACCAAGAATCTGAAGGTCTCCCTCCTGCACCATGCTTCAAGCCACGCATTGATCCTCCCTATCTTCCTATTTATACTCTCGCGATCATGTGGCTGTCCCTAGCAACATCACATGAAGACATGGGGTCAAGTTTCACATATATACTGATAAATACTCACCTCTGCCTCTCAACCACATCCTCTGTCATCAGACTGTTGATATGACATGCACTCTTGAATGAGGCACATTTTCCTCCATTTAAACATAAACAATATCTTTGCTCCAGTTGATGGATTCCATTCCCTTGTCACCGTCTCTAGCCCCTCCCTGATTACTATCCCAAACTAAATTAGATTGCACCACAATGTCCTGTTCAATTAAGAGCTGAGCTTCCAGCCTCGTACCCGCTCCATCACAAAGACTACCTACTTTCATCTTCAATATTGCCTGCCTCCACCTGTACTGTAGCCCAACTGCTGCTGAAATCCTCATATTTACTTTCAGCATCTCCAGTTTAACTACTCCAATGATCGGTTGACTGGCGCCTCACTCTCCACTCTCTAAACTTCAGTTCTTCCAAAGCTCTGATGTCTGTATCCTATGTTGCACTAAATCCTTCAGACCAAAAAGGGAACCTGTGTGTGGAAGCAGAAGACGTGGGCATGGTTCTAAATGAATACTTTGTGTCTCTTCACAAAAGAGGGTGATGATGCTAACATTATAGTTAAAGAGGTGTGTGAAATATTGGTTGGAATAAACATGAAAGAGGAAATATTAAGGGGTTTAGCATCTTGGAAAGTAGAAAAATCACCAGTCACAGATGTATCCCAGGCCGCTAAGAGAAACAAGGAAGGAAATAGTGCAGGCTCTGACCATCATTTTCCAATCCCCTCCAGCTACAGACATGGTGCCAGTGGCCTGGAGGACTGCGAATATTGCACCGTTATATAAAAAGAGAGGAAGGGATAGAACAAGTAATTACAGGCCAGTCAGCCTAACATCGGTGGTGGGCATATTATTGGAAAAAATTTTGAGGGATAGTATAGTCATTTAGAGAGCCATGGATAATCAAGAGTGGACAGCATGGATTTGTTATGGGAAAGTCATGTCTGGTTAACTTGACTGAATTTTTTGAGGAGCTAACAAGGAGTAAGCAGTAGGAAGGCCAGCTTGACAGAGTACAGCTTTTATAGAGTTTTTTTTTTATTCGTTCATGGGATGTGGGCGTCACTGGCTGGGCCAGCATTTATTACCCATCCCTAATTGCCCTTGAGAAGGTGGTGGTGAGCTGCCTTCTTGAACTGCTGCAATCCTTGGGGTGTAGGTACACCCACAGTGCTGTTAGGAAAGGAGCTCCAGGATTTTGACCTAGGCACAGTGAAAGGACTGCGATATAATTCCAAGTCAGGATGGTGTGTTGCTTAGAGGGGAACTTGCAGGTGGTGGTGTTCCCATGCATCTGCTGCCCTTGTCCTTCTAGGTGGTAGAGGTTGCAGGTTTGGAAGGTGCTGTCGAAGAAGCCTTGGTGAGTTGCTGCAGTGTATCTTGTAGATGGTACACACTGCTGCCACTGTGCATCAGTGGTGGAGGGAGTGAATGTTGAAGGTGGTGGATGCGGTGCCAATCAAGCGGGCTGCTTTGTCTTGGATGGTGTCGAGCTTCTTGAGTGTTGTTGGAGCTGCACCCATCCAAGCAAATGGAGTGTATTTCATCACACTCCTGACTTGTACCTTGCAGATGGTGGACAGGCATTGGGGAGACAGCATTTGAGTTATTCGCCACAGAATTCCCAGCCTCTGACCTGCTCTTGTAACCACAGCTTTTATGTGGCTGGTCCGGTTCAATTTTCAGTCAATGGTAACTCCTAGGCTGTTGATAGTGGGGGATTCAGCGAGGTTAATTTTTAAAAATGCATTCTGTAATATGTGGGAGTCACTGGCTAAGTCAGCATTTATTGCCCATCCCTAATTGCCCTTGAACTGAGTGGCATGCTAGGCCATTTCAGAGTCAACCACATTGCTGTGGGTCTGAAGTCACATGTAAGTCAGTCCCGGTAAGGACGGCAGATTTTCTTCCCTGAAGGATATTAGTGAAGATGGGTTTTTACAACAATCGGAACAATCGTTTCACAGTCACCATTAGACGAGCTTTTTAATTCCAGATTTTTATTAATAGAATTCAAATTCCACCATCTACCATGGTGGGATTCGAACCCATGTCCCCAGAGCTTTAGACTGGGTCTCTGGATTGCTCGTTCATTGACATTACCACTACACCACCACCTCCTCAAATATCTTGCAATGAATGTCAAGGGGAGATGGTCAGAATCTCTCTTGTTTGAGATGGTCACTGCCTGGCACTTGTATGGCGCAAATGTTACTTGCCACTTATCAGCCCAAGCCTAGATGTTGTCCAGGTCTTGTTGCATATGGACATGGGCAGATTCAGTATCTGAGAAGTCACGAATGGTGCTGGACATTGTGCAATCATCAGTGAATATCCCCACTTTTGACCTTATGATGGAGGGAAGGTCATTGATGAAGCTGAAGGTGGTTGGGCCTAGGACACTACCCTGAGGAACTCCTGTAATGATGGCCTAGGACTGAGACGATTGACCTCCAACAACCATTGTCCTTTATGCTAGGCATGACTCCAACCAGCGAAGAGTTTTGCCCCTGATTCCCATTGACTCCTGTTTTGCTAGGGTTCCTTGATGCCATACTCGGTCAAATGCTGCCATGATGTCAAGGGCAGTGACTCTCACCTTACCTCTGGAGTTCAGCTCTTCTGTCCATGTCTGGACAAAGGCTGTAATGAGGTCAGGAGCCACTGAGTGGCCCTAGCGGAACCCAAACTGAGTGTCAGTGAGCAGGTTATTTCTTAGCAAGTGCTGCTGGATAGCACTGTCGATGACCCCTTCCATCACTTTGCTTATAATGGAGAGTAGACTGGTAGGGTGGTAATTGGCTGGGTAGGATTTGTCCTGCTTTTTGTGTACAGGACATACCTGGGCAATTTTCCACATTGCTGGGTAGATGCCAGTGTTGTAGCTTTACTAGAACAGCTTGGCTAGGGGCATGGCTAGTTCCGGAGCACATCTTCAGTACTATTTCTGGAATGTTGTCAGGGCCCATAGTCTTCATAGTTTCCAGTGCCTTCAGCCGTTTCTTGATATCGCATGGAGTGAACCGGATTGGCTGAAGACTGGCATCTGTGATGCTGGGGATCTCAGGAGGAGGCCGAGATAGAACATCCACTTGGCACTTCTGGCTTAAGATTGATGCAAATGCTTCAGCCTTGTCTTTTGCACTGATGTGCTGGGCTCCCCCACCGTTGAGGATGGGGATATTTGTGGCTCCTCCTCCTCCTCCTGTTAGTTGTTTAATTGCCCACCACCATTCATGACTGGATGTGGCAGGATTGCAGAGCTTAGACCTGATCTACTGGTTGTGAGATCGCTTAGCCCTGTCTATTCAGAACTGGTACCTGGTGGGAAAGTTATTGGAAGGGATTCTGAGAGACAGGATTTATATGCATCTGGAAAGGCATGATTGGGGATAGTCAGCATGGCTTTGTGCGTGGGAAATCATGTCTCACGAATTTGATTGAATTTTTCGAGGAGGTGACCAAGAGGATTGACGAGGGCAGGGCGATGGACGTTGTCTACATGGACTTTAGCAAGGCCTTTGACAAGGTCCCGTATGGTAGGCTGGTCCAGAAGGTTCGAACACATGGGATCCAGGGTGAGCTAGCAAATTGGATACAAAATTGGCTTGGTGATAGGAGGCAGAGGGTTGTTTTTCAGATTGGAGGCCGGTGACCAGTGGTGTGCCGCAGGGATCGGTGCTGGGCCCTCTGTTGTTTGTCATATATATTAATGACTTGGATGTGACTGTAAGGGGCAAGATTAGTAAGTTTGCAGATGACACCAAAATTGGTGGTACAGTGGACAGTGAAGAAGGTTGTCTAAGGTTACAACAGGATATAGATCAAATGGGAAAATGGGCAAAGGATTGGCAAATGGAATTTAACGCAGACAAGTGTGAAGTGATGCATTTTGGGAAGTTAAACCAGGGCAGGACATATACAGTGAATAGCAGGGCCCTGGGAAGTGTTGTTGAGCAGAGAGACCTTGGGGTGCTAGTACATAGTTCCCTGAAAGTGGCAACACAGGTAGACAGAGTGGTGAAGAAGGAGTATGGCATGCTTGCCTTCATCGGCCGAGGCATTGAGTAAAAGAGTTGGGACGTCATGTTACAGTTGTACATAACTTTGGTTAGGCCGCATTTGGAGTACTGTGTGCAGTTCTGGTCGCTGCACTACAGGAAAGATGTGATTAAGCTAGAGAGGGTGCAGAAAAGATTCACAAGGATGTTGCCTGGTTTGGAGGGCTTGAGTTATAAAGAGAGATTGGATAGGCTGGGTCTGCTTTCCCTGGAGCGAAGGAGGCTGAGAGGGGACATGATAGAGGTATAT
Organism: Heterodontus francisci; assembly: GCF_036365525.1. Taxonomy (NCBI): domain Eukaryota; kingdom Metazoa; phylum Chordata; class Chondrichthyes; order Heterodontiformes; family Heterodontidae; genus Heterodontus; species Heterodontus francisci. Next base: position 123,922,727 of record NC_090371.1, on the reverse strand, counting down.
AAAATTATGAGAGGCATAGATAGGGTAGATAGCCAGAGTCTGTTTCCCATGGTAGGGGTGACTAAAACTAGAGGGCATAGATTTAAGGTGAGAGGGAGGAGGTTTAAAGGGGATCAAAGGGGTAAATTTTTCACACAAAGAATAGTGGGTATCTGGAACGAGCTACCTGAAGAGGTGGTGGAGGCAGGAACAGTAGCAACATTTCAGAGGAATCTGGACAGGTACTTGAATGAGCAAGGCATAGAGGGATATGGAATTAATGCAGGCAGGTGGGATTAGTATAGATAGGCATTATGGTCGGCATGGACGCGGTGGGCCGAAGGGCCTGTTTCTATGCTGTACGACTCTATGACTCTATCTATGACTCTATGGGACCTATCTCGGGAATTTGGTGTGTGAGGGAATTCTAAATGTTTTAAGGGTTGATCGCTTTCTAAAACTTAGTCAAGTTCTGCATTCAACTTAACTTTAATTTGTAGTCTCTCAGTGCTAGTGGTAAACAAGCTGTCTGCTAGTGGCAGCTGCACAGTTAGTTAATTAGCTGACTAATTAGAACTGGTTAACTGGTCAGCTGCGGCTCTCAGTTCTTTGGAATTCTTGTTAATATAAATACAGGAGGCTTTTGCTAAAGCATGGAGGCCAGTTTCTATAGAGCATTCATCATGGGTGAGTGAGTGAGTAGAGGTGCTGGTCTGAAACAAAGAGTGGTCTGAGAGAGGAAGCAAGAGACAGTGAGACCTGAGGTTGACAGGCATTAATTAGGTGAGCAGGTAGGTGATTGGTTGATGGGTTTCTTTCTCTAAACTAGGACCAGGGGAGGGATATAAGTACTGTATTAAATTTATAACTTAACTAGTTAAACTAAATGTAACTATAAATATTCATTGAATGATATTTTAAAACTTGAAACCCTAATTAGTAAAATAAAGTAGACATGGCAGGGACAGGTGATATGTTGCAACTGTAGCATATGGGAGCTGGTGGACACCAGTGTGATCCACAGCAACTATGTCTACAACTTGAGGAAATTCTGCTCAGAGTTGATGAGCTGGAGCCTGAGCTTTGGACACTGATGCATCAGGGAGGGAGAAAGTTACCTGCATACTTTGTTCCAGGAGGCAGTCACCACATAGGTTAGTGCTTCAGATTTGGTCAGGGAAAGGAGGGTGCTATGATGAATGATGCAGATATGGGGATCCAGAAGGTAGTGCTACAGGAACCTCAGCCCTTGCACTTGTCCAACAGGTATGAGGTTCTTGCAGCCTGGGTGGATGAGAGCAGGGACTGCAGGAAGGATGAGCAAACTGACTACAGCACTGTGGTGCAGGGGCCATTCAAGTTGTGGAGTAAAAAGGAATGTAGTTGTAGGGAACAGTATAGTTAGTGTGATGGGTACTGTTCTCTGCAGCTGAGACAGTGAGTCACAAAGGTTATGTTGCCTGCCTGATGCCAGGGTTAAGGACATCTTGGGGTTGGAGAGGAACTTGGAATGTGAGGTGAAGGATCAGTTGTTGTGATCCACATGGGTACCAACAACATAAGTAGGATTAAGAGGGAGTATGAGCAGCTAGAGGCTAAATTAAAAAGCAGAACTGTAATCTTTGGATTAATAACTGAGCCATGAGCAAATTGGCATAGGGTAAATAAGACCAGAGTATTGAATGCATGGATCAAAAATTGGTGTGGGAGAAATAGGTTTTGATTCATGGGGAACTGGCATCAGTACTGGGGAAAGAGGGAGCTGTTCTGATGGGATGGGCTTCACTCAAACAGCACCAGTGTCCTGGTGAATCAAATAACTAGTGCTGCAGAGAGGGCTTTAGACTAAATATTGGATGGGATGGTTCAGGTGAGGGGAAATTCAGAGTTTGAGAAAGGACAAGGCAATAGTGCAGGATAGCAATATGGGTAATGATAACCAGAGAGAGACAGGAAAAGGCAGACTGAATTTTTTTTAAAAGTGGGCGGAGCTTGAAACAATCACTTTAACTAGAGGAAAAAGTACGAAGAAAACTAATGAGACTAAAGGCCGACAAGTCTCCAGAACCTGATGGCCTGCATCCTAGAGTCTTAAAAAGAAGGAGCTGCAAAGATAATGGATGTATTAGTTGTAATCTTCCAAAATTCCCTAGATTCTGGAAAGGTCCCAGTAGATTGGAAAACTGCACGTGTAACATCCCTATTCAAGAAAGGAGGGAGATATTAAACAGGAAACTATAGGCCAGTTAGCCTAACATCTGTCATTGGGAAAATGCTAGAATCTGTTATTGAAATAGTAGCAGGACATTTAGAAAATCATCTGCTTGATTGTATGGAAGGGAAATAGTATTTGACACATTTATTAGCATTCTTTGAGGTTGTAATGAGCAGGGTGGATAAAGTGGAACCATTGGATGTAGTGTATTGGATTTCCAAAAGGCATTTGATAAGGTGCCACATAAAAGGTTACTGCACAAGATAAGAGCTCATGGTGTTGGGGGTAATATATTAACAGGGATAGAGAATTGGCTAATGGACAGGAAGCAGAGAGCTGGGATAAACAGATCATTTTCTGGTTGGCAAACTAACTATGGGGATGCCACAGGGATCAGTGCTGGAGCCTTAACTATTTACAATCTATATTGTCACACCAACACGCTATGTTGAATGATGATTTTCTTTAATCCACTGACTGAAGATCTGAATTTTTTTTTTAAAAAGAAATTTAAAAAAGGACAGATAAAACATGACTTTGCTAGTGGCTTAAGATGGCCACTTAATTGCAACACTATCCTACATTGCAAGGCCTGTGAGGAGGGAGATGAAATGTCTGCTCATCCCAGCTAGAACTAAGACCCAGGAAGTTTAAGGGAACTGCGTGTTTTTCTTTTAGCAAGAAATACTGCTACCTACTATGCTTGACTCACTGAGGGACTGTCATATGACAAGCCCCTCCCCATTTGTGGTTTTCTACAGCAGAAAGGAGGAGCATCTGGACTCTGACACATGCAGACCCAAGTGGGGCTCCCTCTCTCTCTCTCTCTCTCTCCCCATTCCAGCTTACAAACTTCAAATCCTGCCTGTTGACTGACCACCTTTGCATACTCTGGCTACAATCAGATACACTGTTAGAGCTAGCGATGCAGATGATTTCCTCCAAGACCGACTGAACCAGTCACCTTTTCAAACTAAAAGCCTCACGGCCACCGAATTTGGCTAGAAGACAGCCGAATCACCAAACCCCATAGACTGTAAACCCCTTTTTTTTTTTTAAATGGACTTTAACTCAACCAATCCACCTTTCCCCACTCTGTAACCTAATTGTGTGTGAAAGCTGGCGTATAGCTTATTTTCATTAGTGCGGTTTAGGTACAATAAAGTTAACCTCTTTCTTTGTTAGCTCAAGAAAACCTGTCTGATTACTTACTTGCCATGATCATAACAAGAACCAATCAAACACTTACTGAAATAAAAACAAGAAATGCTGGAATCACTCAGCAGGTCTGGCAGCATCTGTGGAAAGAGAAGCAGAGTTAACGTTTCGGGTCAGTGACCCTTCTTCGGAACTGACAAATATAAGAACAGTCACAGATTATAAGCAAGTGAGGTGGGGGTGGGGCAAGAGATAACAAAGGAGAAGGTGCAGATTGGACCAGGCCACATAGCTGACCAAAAGGTCACGGAGCAAAGGCAAACAATATGTTAATGGTGTGTTGAAAGACAAAGCATTAGTACAGATTAGGTGTAAATACACTGAATATTGAACAGCAGCAAGTGCAAACCTGAAAAAAACAGTGGGTAAGCAAACTGAACAAACTAAGATGAAATGAAATAAATGCAAAAAAAGATTGTAAAAAAATGTAAAAAAGAATGTAGAAAAAAGGAAGAAAAAATAACTAAAAATGAAAGTAAAATGGGGGGCTGTCATGCTCTGTAATTATTGAACTCAATGTTCAGTCCGGCAGGCTGTAGTGTGCCTAATCGGTAGATGAGATGCTGTTCCTCGAGCTTGCGTTGATGTTCACTGGAACACTGCAGCAATCCCAGGACAGAGATGTGAGCATGAGAGCAGGGGGGAGTGTTGAAATGGCAAGCAACCGGAAGCTCAGGGTCCTGCTTGCGGACTGAGCGGAGATGTTCCGCAAAGTGGTCACCCAGTCTGCGCTTGGTCTCCCCAGTGTAGAGGAGACCACGCTGTGAGCAGCAAATACAGTATACTACATTGAAAGAAGTACAAGTAAATCGCTGCTTCACCTGAAAGGAGTGTTTGGGGCCTGGGATAGTGAGGAGAGAGGAGGTAAATGGGCAGGTATTACACCTCCTGCGATTGCAGGGGAAGGTGCCCTGGGACGGGGACGAGGTGGTGGGGGTAATGGAGGAGTGGACCAGGGTGTCGCGGAGGGAACGATCCCTTCGAAATGCTGACAGGGGAAGGGAGGGGAAGATGCGACTGGTAGTGGCATCACGCTGGAGGTGGCGAAAATGGCGGAGGATGATCCTTTGGATATGGAGGCTGGTGGGATGAAAAGTGAGGACAAGGGGAACCCTGTCACGGTTCTGGGAGGGAGGGGAAGGGGTGAGGGTAGAGGTGCGGGGAATGGGTCGGACATGGTTGAGGGCCCTATCAACCACAGTGGGGGGAAATCCTCGGTTGAGGAAAAAGGTCATATCAGAAGCACCGTCATGGAAGGTAGCATCATCAGAGCAGATGCGTCGGAGACGGAGAAACTGGTAGAATGGAATGGAGTCCTTACAGGAGGTAGGGTGTGAAGAAGTGTAGTCGAGGTAGCTGTGGGAGTCGGTGGGCTTATAATGAATATTGGTAGACAACCTATCCCCAGAGATGGAGACAGAGAAGTCGAGGAAGGGAAGGGAAGTGTCAGAGATGGACCATGTAAAGGTGAGAGAAGGGTGGAAATTGGAAGCAAAGTTGATAAAGTTTTCTAGTTCGGGGCGGGAGCAGGAAACGGCACCGATACAGTCATCAATGTACCGGAAAAAGAGTTGGGGGAGGGGGCCTGAGTAGGACTGGAACAAAGAATGCTCGACATATCCCACAAAAAGACAGGCATAACTGGGACCCATGCGGGTACCCATAGCGACATCTTTTACTTGAAGGAAGTGCGTGGAGTTGAAGGAGAAGTTGTTCAATGTGAGAACAAGTTCAGCCAGGCGGAGGAGGGTGGTGGTGGATGGGGACTGGTTGGGCCTCTGTTCCAGGAAGAAGCGGAGAGCCCTCAAACCATCCTGGTGGGGGATGGAGGTGTAGAGCGATTGGACGTCCATAGTGAAGAGGAGGCGGTTGGGACCAGGAAACTGGAAATTGTCAAAATGACGTAGGGCGTCAGAAGAGTCACGGATGTAGGTGGGAAGAGACTGGACCAGCGGAGAAAAGATAGAGTCTAGATAGGAAGAAATAAGTTCAGTGGGGCAGGAGCAGGCTGACACAATGGGTCTGCCGGGACAGTCCCGTTTGTGGATTTTGGGAAGGAGGTAGAAGCGGGCTGTCCGGGGTTGTGGGACTATGAGGTTGGAAGCTTACTTACTGAATTGGCCAGTGCATCCACTTCAAGAAAGAATTAAACCTGTTGTGGCCAAACAAGGAGAGGGAGAAAAGGGAAGCCCTTCGATCCCTCCTCACTTGACTGTAACAATATTAATGACTTGGATGAAGCAATCATGTATTGTAGCCAAATTTGCTGATGATGCAAACGTAGGTAGAAAAGCAAGTTGTCAGGAGGACACAAAGAATCTGAAAAGGGATATAGTTATGATTGAGTGAGTGCAAAGAATTGGCAAATGGAGTATAATGTGTTAAAATCTGAGGTTGTCCACTTTGGAAGAATGGAAATACAGAATATTATTTAAATGGAGACACTACAGAATGCTGTGGGACAGAGGATCCGGATATCCTCGTACATGAATCACAAATGTTAGTATGCAGGTACAGCAAGTAATTACAAAGGCAACTGGGACGTTGGCCTTTATTGAAAGAAGGATGGAGTATAAAAGTCGGGAAGTATTGCTACAACTGTACAGGGTGTTGGTGAGACCACACTTTCAGTACTGCGTAGTTTTGGTCTCCTTATTTAAGGAGGGATATATTTGCATTGGAGGCAGTTCAGAGAAGGTTCACTAGGCTGATTCCTGGGATGAAGGGGTTGTCTTATGAGGAAAGGTTGAGCAGAGTGGGCCTATACTCATTGGCATTTAGAAGAATGAGAGGTGATCTTATTGAAACATACAAGATTTGGAGGGGGCTTGACAGGATGTTTCCACTCATGATGGAACCTAGAAATTGGGGGCACAGTTTCAGAATAAGGGGAGGAATTTCTTCTGAGGGTTGTTAATCTTTGTAATTCTCTACCTCAGAGCAGTGGAGGCTGGGTCATTGAATATATTGAAAGCTGAGTTAAGAGTTTTCTGATCTACAAGGGAGTCAAGAGTTATGGGGGGAGGGGGCACAGGCAGGAAAGTGAAGCTGAAGCCACAATCAGATCAGCCATGACTATGGAAGTCCACACTGTTAACTGAACCCATGAAATCTCAGTTTCATGTTGGACAAGGTCAAGGAATCCTCCAACAAATCATTACCTACTACTGCTCCTGCAACTGAAGTATCTGTATTGCTCCTTAAGGAGCATCTCCTAGAGGAAGCAACGAGAGAAACAAGGGCACAGAATGTTTGCTGGGTCAGGGACTTTAATGCCAAGTATGACTCAGAAATACCCCTATGGAGCAAGTTGACTGAGTCCTGAGGACATAGCTGCTGAACTGGGCCTGCATCAGATGATAGAATCAACACAAGGCAATAAACTACTTTCCCTTGACATCAACCTACCAATTACAGGTATGCCGGACTATCGTAAAAACAGAAAATACTGGAAACACAGCAGGCTAGGCAATATTTATGGAGAGGAATGTGGGGTTAATGCTCCAGGTTCATGACCTTTTTTCATACCCAGAAGATTTTTTTTATAGATGAACAGTTTATAAGGAGGAACAATGCCAGGGAAAAGAGGGGCCTGAAGCAAAAAAAGTCTGTAATTTGTTGAAGGGCAGGAGATGAGTAAATGAAAGAAGTGATCACAGTCTACAACTAAAGGAGGCAATAATGAAATAAATTAGAGAAATAAAAGATACATCCAAGACCCAGACCAGGTGTAAATAATTACAGCAGATGGGCATGGAAGCTCTCAAAATCAGACAAAATGGAGAAGGCGCCAATGACTTGGGTGTGTACTGGACCACACTGCAGTGCAAATACATCTAGGGAATCGCCAACCCTAACGCCTGTTCACAGCTTCCCCCATTCCCAGAAGCATGATGCACCCCAACTTAACACAATGACTACAACAGTGCAGATACTGAGCACTCTACAATGTGTGGCTCAACTCCTGAACACTGCAAGTATTTCCATAGTCTACAAAGCAAAATAATTTTTTATATTCATTCCTGGGATGGGGGTGTCACTGGCTAGGCCAGCATTTATTGCTAATCCCTAATTGCCCTCGAGAAGGTGGTAGTGAGCTGCCTTCTTGAATTGCTGCAGTCCATGTGGGGTAGGTGCATCAACAGTACTGTTAGGAAGGGAGTTCCAGGATTTTGACCCAGCGAAAGTGAAGGAACTGCAATATACGTCAAGGTCAGAATGGTGTGTGGTATGGAGGGGAATTTGCAGGTGGTGGTGTTCCCATGCATCTGCTGCCCTTGTCCTTCTATTATGCTGTTTGTAATTTTTTTTTGAACAACTGAGGGTTTACTAGGCCACTTCTGAGGGAATTAGCAATCAACCATATATTGTGGACGAGAGTCACAAATGGCACAGCCAAGGTAAGGATGGCTGGTTTCCTTCCCTGAAGGATGTTACTGAATCAGTTGGGTTTTTACTATAATCTGGTTGTTCCCTCAGTCATTTCTTTCCCACTGCTAGCTCATAAATGACCAGATTTACTGAATTAATTTCAGGACTTGCTATCGTGCAATTTGAATTCACTATTTTGATATTGTTGCTCATCTTTGATGCAACAGTGGGACCATCTTCAGGTCACGATCCCGATCTCCTGATTAGTATGCCTTCCAGTTGCTCTTTACCAGAGCAAACCAACTAAGAGCGCGCCTCCAGGCTCCCCGAACAATTGGGGAAGGTGGGATGATGTGGACATTTTGTCAGGGGAGGTATTTCTGTTTAAAAGGACGACAGCCTGTTTCAGAGAAGTTCACCAGCACTTTTGAGGCTGCAGCAACCACAGGAATGGAGAGGAGACCTGGGAAGGCTGCTTCCTGGATCATTCACTCTTATTGGAGATCCAGCTGAGGGGTTGCAGCAAGGTGAGCTCTCAAGGATGGGAGGAGGAGGACAACCTTTCCAACCAAACAAACATGGATGTAAGTGGCCGAGGAAATGAGAAGTCAGAGTATGGTCCCTCTAACCTGGATGCAGTGCACCAAGAAGATCTAGGACCTCAAAAGGGTGGAAAAGATGGCACTGCATTCTCCTGGTCAATGCACCTTGCAGCTCCACTCATTCCTTACACTCCAGGCACCTCACATCCCCATCTAAATAGCCAACACCCACACTCACCCTATTGCCCTCTCACACAGATGCCTCACACACAAGCCATTGCCAGCACTCTCACCACTCTGCTTTCTCTCCTAGCAGAAGAAAACACAAAGCCTTTGCAAAAGGCAGAGATGTAGGTTTTGGGGAGGTAAGGGGGTGGCCTTCCAGTGACAGACGCCTTGTCAGCCACCTGCAATATGTACCCACCTGGTCCACTGGGAAATTTTGTTTCTGGGCTTTCTTCCAAATAAAGACCATCAGAAAATTACCAAGTTTTTCTTGATCCCTTACACAACATCAGAAATGGTGTTATGTACGTGCAGAGATTTTCATTTTGTGTGGATTTCCTTAAAGCCAGACTGAGGTCATCATAAATGTCTCGATAGAGCCAGTTTGAATATAACCATGTTATAAATTTTAATAGCTATCCACTGTTGATAACCATTCTAAACGTGTTTTTGACAAGGAGTTCAATGTTTGAACTGGAAACTTATCAAGGAATATCACATGCTGTTCCTTTCAGCCACAGTAAACAATTAAATCCTTTCAGTATACAGGGAAAAGTTAAATAACTTTTACCTGTGAAGATTCTGTTCCCACTGAATAATATTGGAACTTTTTCTCCCTAAAGGAGATGGTGTGATTTAGTGGTCTGGATTTTGATAATAGACCCACTTGAGTTTTGGGTGTGAATCTAGCAGACCTGATCAGAAAATTGGGCATAGTTCTGTACTGGATCTCTGCTGAACTTTAACATTTCTGACTGCCAAGGAGACACCCACCCATTTTTCAATGTCTGCTGAAATTGGGCACAAATATGTTACGCTCTATTTTCCTTTATTTCTACCTCATTTTCATTGGTGCCTAGGGTTGCTAAGCATAGGGAAAAGGCAAAAATATAAAAACTTTATCAACAAGGATACCATCACTTCAAAATTGATCTCACAGCAACCTGAATAATATTTCTTCCAGATGCACAGCTGTGAAAGTTGAGAAACATTACAATCAGCGGGCATTACCATACTTAAATCTCCTGCCAGGTACTAACATGACAGAAAAATATTAAGTTGTAGCAGATTTTCTTTTGGTACAGCTCACATGGACTCCATTATCACTCATCATGGAGAAAATGTCCTACCTCCACAAGTTCGATCTAAACATCAGGCAAGACTACATTATTATTTCTTGGCAAACTTTTGTTTAAAAACCTCCGCATCCAATAATTCAATCTAAAGAATTAGTTGTGATTGGTTGACGTATGAATTACAGACTACTCCTGGGGACAATACAACATCACCCTAGTCCTCTAGGGTTGTACAATAGAAGTTGTCTTTTTTTGTAACATGCTCATGTTATAACTCTTTCCATGTTGTACACCATGATAACTTAAAATGGACTTGCTCTGGACTGCTCACAGCTCAAACCTCTACACTGTTAACTGTTATGTCAGGAAATCTACCAGGAATTCAGTGAATTTCATATTTGTTTTTCTTTTCCTGATATTCTACCCTCCATTTCTTGTCACAGCTCTAGCTTGATTCATGAGTTTTACATTCTTATGACTGAATTAAAGTTCAACCATCTTTTTTATTTGGTGGTCTTTGACTATTAAGAATTGAAGTTTTAATTTCTGGCAATTTGCTGTTGTAATGAGATCATTTTATGAATGGAATTGAGGCTTACTTCTTCCATATCTTGAGTATGAACAAAGCAGCAATCCAGAACGGGGTGGGGGGTGGAAACAGCCCAGCATGTTTCTTTTTAACTTTTGGCAAAGCAAGACAGAGAAAGGAAGCAGCGGAAGAAATAGCCTCTTGTGGTTCTATTAGCTTCAATTACATGTTCTTAGCCAATGTCTGCAGAGATTTCCACTAAGAAAGCAAACAATCTTAACCTGGATAGGGGCTGATTTAGAAACCGATTCTGCAGGAATCCCAGCTTTACCTGTTGGAATGAAGGCGACAACAGCTTCAGTTTCTACAATAATAGTATGTCAGAGGATGACTGGTAAGAACAATGCTTGGCTCTTTTTTGAAAATTAGGGTGTCAGGTCACCATATTTGCCTTTCCAAGTTCCTTGGGCATCTACCAAAAATTCTGGTTTACATGCCAAACTCAACTTCACCAAAGCTCTGGAAGCAATCATCTGTATGTATGTTGAAGTACATGTAATTCCACAGATCCTAGGGCTGCTTATGAATAGAAAAATATTCGGCTATGTGAATGTTCAGTCCATCTGCAAAAACAAAAATCTTATCACACTACATTGTTTGCAAGTGTCGCAGGATTGCACCATGATTAGGCGCATTCTGCTACAACTCACAATGTGCTATCAAAGGTTAGCAAAACAAATATTTGAGGTTCTCAGACTGCTGCCTCTTCAGTGCTGTCATATATTGAACGTATTTACCATGTTACGGTCAACTGCACTACAGTTCAGGGACCATTAAACTCTAGTAGCCTTGTTAGAAGAGTTAAGAGCTTTCAGACAGCAGTTATGACCAGACGCTAGTTGGACAAATTAAGATCCGACATAAATATTAGGACCTATTAAACTCTACTGTCTTTTCACAAATGTAGATTCCTTACTTTGAAGAGTCAGATTCACAGCTTGCTCAATATTTTACTAATTAAAGGTAAATATTATGGATTAGCGCACCTGGCACAGAGCTGCGTGCAATGGGTGTACATTTTGAGAACTGGACACACAGGTCAGCATGCACTACAAAATCTTCCATCCTTTAAACCGAATAAACAGTAGACATGGGGGCACATGAACCTCCCTATCCAAATCCCTGACAGTTGGCTGACTGGCTACTGTGCATCAGGGGGAGACTTTTGGGCCTGAAGTTGGCCTTGTATCATGTCAATTAAGTCTTGGGATTTGCATGGGTAACCTAGCCTTGCCTCCATTCTGGCATATATACAGGTGTAGGAGCAGGTTGGTTGACAGCCATGCGTGTGTTGCGATCCTGAGACATCTGTACATCTTCCGCCATGTAACTAGTACTGGACACCAGCTCTGCATAACCCCTGATCTGCTGGATAGCATACCTAATGAGCCCAGTGAAATTAGTAAAGTCCTGTCTGATGCTTGCCAGCAAATTGTTGCTAACCTTTCCAAATTGAAAGACCGCTCTCTCCAATATGACACCAAAGTTTTTTTATCATAGCAGTCTGAACATCCATGCAGGAAGCAAAGACTATTCTTAGGGCTCGGCTACAGATGTTCCTAGAGCAGCTACACATTCCACAGTGGACTGCAGTGCTATTAAATCTCTCAAAGTGCTCCTGGTAGTTACCTCCACCTGAATCATTAACTGCAGCACACAATTTGATACAGGCCCCCACCTACCAAAAATGAGCTATATTAATTTTGTCATATGAACATTGATTTTAAACTGTTGCTGGGAAGAGGAGAAGGCCTGTTACAAGGGCTGCCCGACACTTAGCTAAAAAAAAAATGCATACTGACAGTGCTTGTGGAGACAAAAGGACCATTCCCTAACACATTCAACCCATAATCGATTTTGATCACTAGGCATTGAAGGTGTAAGGAAAAGCATTCCAGAGACCGCTGAGGTGATACAATCCACAAAAGCCAGGAGTGGTTAAAGCAGCTGGTTACATGACTGACTGGCTGGTACAGGGTTTTTTGAACTAGCCACAGGGTTTTTTTGAACTCAAAGACTGTTTGCTCCTCGAATGAGAAGACCTCTCCTGTCTTCTCCCATCTTTCTCACAAGCCTGAACTTCAAGAGAGAAATGTATCCTACATCAAACAAGGTTTAAGAATAATACTGGGCCCCAACGAAGAGCAAAACCCATCTACAATCAAGGACTTTATATTGCCCCAAACTTTTCCACTTTATTTCTTCTGCTCTTTTTCTGTCTCTATCTGCATTTGTGCATCACGTATGCATGCTAGCGTGGGCGCATCGTGTATCCGTAGGTGTTAACTGAATTAGAGTTTAAGTTTAATAAAGTTCAACCTTTTTTCTTTAAACCCAAGAAAACTTGTTTGGCATTTGTTTTGCCTTATAATTGGAAGTTGGTAAACAAGGATTCACTAAGGGGGAGCTAAAAATAAGTGTTTTTAAAAGCAAACCCTGTTACAGTAAGACCAGGTGAAGGCTGAGAGGGAAGCCTAGACCCCTTTCTCACCTGGTCGTAACACTTGATAACATCCTTCTTTTAAATGCAGGGCCTGTGAACTGTTCAACTGAGAGTCTTCTCTGGTTAGTAACGTTTTCCTGCTCATAAACCACCACTAGCTGCTCCGGCACACCCTGTGGTCCTCATTATCTAATTTCCCCTGCGTAGATGCCTCTGGACTGTTGTTTGGGAGGAACAGAGTGAGTTGGGGTGTACACAACACTGCCACTGCTGGATGCTGAAAGGCCTGTCTCTTCATGCTGTCGTACATGTAGAAGGGTGAGAGAGCTTTTCCTGAGACCAGAGCTCATATCATTTTCAGTCAAAGGAGTCTCATGATATGGTTTATTGATAATTAATGAATATTAGAAGCAGAATGGCAGGACATTCATCATGGGCAATGAGGAACTGGCAGAGGCATTAAACAAATTTTGTGTCTGTCTTCACAGTAGAAGACACAAGTTCCATATTAGAAATAGGCAGTAACCAAGGGACCAAAAAGAGTTAGGAAATTAAGGATTATAATAAAAGCAAAATAGTGCAGATGCTGGAAATTTGAAATAAAAACGAGAAATGCTGGAAATACTCAGCAGGTCTGGCAGCATCTGTGGAGAGAGAAGCCGAGTTAATGTTTCAGGTCAGTGACCCTTCATCAGAGCTGGCAAATGTTAGAAATGTAAAAGGTATTAAGCAAGTAAAGCAGGGGGTGGGGCAACAGATAACAAAAGAGGTGTTAATAGGATAAGGTCACAGAGAATAACTGACCTGAAGGTCATGGAACAAAGGCAAACGGTATGTTAATGGTGTGGTGAAAGGCAAAGCATTAGTACAGAGAGGGTGTGAATTGACTGTAAAGCACAAGCATTTTTTTAAAAAAAATTATTATTTTTTTTAAACAGTGGGTAGGCACAGTAGAAACTAACTAACCAAACTAAAATAAAATAACTAAAGAAAAAAAAAGAAAGAAATAATAACTAAACAAAAAAAGGGGGGCCCCATCATGCTCTGAAATTACTGAATTCAATGTTCAGTCTGGCAAGCTGTAGCATGCCTAATCGGTAAATGAGTTGATGTTCACTGGAACGCTGCAGCAATCCCAGGACAGATGTGAGAATGGAGAGCCGGGGGGCGGGTGGGTCATGCTTATGGGCTGGTCACCCAATCTGCGTTTGGTCTCCCCCATGTAGAGGAGACCACATTGTGAGCAGCGAATAGAGTATACTAAATTGAAAGAAGTACAAGTAAATCGCTGCTTCACCTGAACGTTTGGGGCCTTGGATAGTGAGGAGAGAGGAGATAAATGGGCAGGTATTACACCTCCTGCGATTGCAGGGGAAGGTGCCGTGGGAAGGGGACGAAGTGGTGGGTAATGGAGGAGTGGATGAGGTTATTTTTTTTTTATTTAGAGATACAGCACTGAAACAGGCCCTTCGGCCCACCGAGTCTGTGCTGACCATCAACCACCCATTTATACTAATCCTACATTAATCCCATATTCCTATCACATCCCCACCTGTCCCTATATTTCCCTACCACCTACCTATACTAGGGGCAATTTATAATGGCCAATTTACCTATCAACCTGCAAGTCTTTGGCATGTGGGAGGAAACCGGAGCACCCGGAGAAAACCCACGCAGACACAGGGAGAACTTGCAAACTCCGTACAGGCAGTACCCAGAATTGAACCCGGGTCCCTGGAGCTGTGAGGCTGCGGTGCTAACCACTGCGCCACTGTGCCGCCCCTATCGCGGAGGGAATAATCCCTTCGGAATGCTGACAACGGAAGGGAGGGGAAGATGCGCTTGGTAGTGGCATCACGCTGGAAGTTCATAAAGTTTTCTAGTTCTGGGCGGGACCAGGAAATTGCACCGATACACTCATCAATGTACCGGAAAAAGAGTTGGGGGAGGGGGCCTGAATAGGACTGGAACAAGGAATGTCCGACATATCCCACAAAAAGACAGGCATAACTAGGACCCATGCGGGTACCCATAGCAACTTGTTTTACTTGAAGGAAATGAGTGGATTTGAAGGAGAAGTTGTTCAATGTGAGAACATGTTCAGCCAGGCGGAGGAGGGGTGGACGGTGACTGGTTGGGCCTCAGTTGAAGCGGAGAGCCCTCAAACCGTCCTGGTGGGGATGGAGGTATAGAGAGATTGGACTTCCATAGTGAAGAGACTGTGGTTAGGGCCAGGAAACTGAAAATTGTCAAAATGACGTAGGGTGTCAGAAGAGTCACGGATGTAGGTGGGACGAGACTGGACCAGGGGAGAAAAGATAGAGTCAAGATATTAAGAAATAAGTTCAGTGGGGCAGGAACAGGCTGAAACAATGGGCCTGCCGGGACAGTCCTGTTTGTGGATTTTGGGAAGGAGGTAGAAGTGGGCTGTCCAGGGTTGTGGGACTATGAGGTTGGAAGCTGTAGAGGGAAGATCTCCGGAGGAGATCAGATCAGTAACAGTTCTGTGGACAATAGCTTGATGTTCGGTGGTCGGGTTATGGTCCAGGGGGAAGTAGAAAGAAGTGTCTGAGAGTTGGCACTGAGCCTCTGCAAGGTAGAGGTCGGTACGCCAGACAACAACAGCACCTTCCTTATCTCCAGGTTTGTTAAAATGTCGGGGTTAGTCCTGAGAGAACGGAGTGCAGCAAGTTCAAAGGGGGACAGGTTAGAGTGAGTGAGGGGGGCAGAGAAATTGAGACAGCCGATGTCTTGCCGACAGTTTTCAATGAAAAGATCAAGAGCGGGTAAGAGGCCAGAGGGAGGGGTCCAGGTAGAGGGAGAATGCTGGAGGTGGGTGAATGGGTCTGCTGGTCGGTGGGAGTGACCACTGAGGCAAAGGCGATGGAAGAAGAGCTCAACGTCATGCTGAGCACGGAATTAATTGAGGTGGGGGCATAAGGGGATAAAACTGAGTCCTTTGCTGAGTACAGAAAGTTCAGCATCAGAGAGGGGAAGGTCAGAGTGTATATGAATACACAGCAAGGGGTCAGATCAGAAGGGGTGGGGTCAGAGGGAAGTGAAGGGGAAGAAGGATCTGGAGGGGCATTAGTCCCCAAAAGCTGCTGGACCTTGCGTTCCTTAACAACTGAAAGGAAGAAAAAAAGTTTTTTGTTGATGCATCGGATAAGACGAAGGATGAAATGAAACTGCAGAGTAGAACAGGTTTGAGATAAGGTGAGGCGGTGCTGCTGGAGAGAGAGGTCCAGTGTGTGCATGTGGCGGTGCATGGCACTGAGTGTGGATCTCAGGATGCGTTGAGAACAGCAGTCTGAGGAACGTTGTATTTCTTAGATACGTGTAATCCTGGGTGGATTCAAAACATGAAGGATGAAACTTCAGTTGGAATCCACATGGAATAAGTCGGAGCCGGAGATAGTCACTGAGGAAGGAGATGTGGCTGTGAAAACAAGTTTTGGTGGACACTTGATCAAACACCAGGAGGGGAATAGAAAGCAATGAAGGTGAACAAGGTAAGAGACAAATGAAAATCCTGTCAGATACAAGAGCAGAACTTCTTCAAGGTAGACATTTCTGGAAGAGAAGTGGCAGTGAATTAAGCACTAAAATAAAAGCAAAATACTGCAGATGCTGGAAATCTGAAATAAAAACAAGAAATGCTGGAAATACTCAGCAGGTCTGGCAGCATCTGTGGAGAGAGAAGCAGAGTTAACATTTCAGGTCAGTGACCCTTCATCAGAACTGGCAAATATTAGAAATGTAAAAGGTATTCAGGAAGTAAAGCAGGGGGTGGGGCAAGAGATAACAAAAGAGGTGTTGATAGGACAAGGTCACAGAGAATAACTGACCTGAAGGTCATGGAACAAAGGCAAACGGTATGTTAATGGCAACTAAGGAAATTGATATCAGCCGAGAAAAAGTATTGGAGACACTTGAGGAACTAAAATCCGACAAGTCCCCGGGACCAGATGACCTGCACCCTAGGGTTCGAAAAGAGATAGCTGCAGAGATAGTGGATACTCTAGCTATGATTTTCCAGAATTCCTTAGATTCAGCAACGGTCCCGTCAGATTGGAAGTTGGCAAATGTTACACCGCTTTTCAAGAAAGGAGGGAGAGGGAAAACAGGGAACTACAGACCAGTTAGCCTATCAGTCATTGGGAAGATGCTGGAAACTATTAAAAAAAAGTCTAAACAATGCACTTGGAAAAGCATAGTATGATCCGAACAAGTCAGCATGATTTTACTAAAGGGAAATCCTGTTTGACAAATTTATTAGAATTTTTTGAGGATGTAACCAGCAGGGTAGATAAAGAGGAACCAGTAGATGTAATATACCTGGATTTCCGAAAGGCATTTGATAAGATGCCATACTAAAGATTAATAGGCAAGATGAGGGCTCATGGTGTTGGGGTTATATATTAGTGTGGATAGAGGATTGGTTAACAGACAGGAAGCAGAGAGTGGGCATAAATGGGACATTTTCAAGTTGGCAGGCATTGAATAGTGGGATGAACAAAGAACAAAGAAAATTACAGCACAGGAACAGGCCCTTCGGCCCTCCAAGCCTGCGCCGATCCAGATCCACTATCTAAACCTGTCGCCTATTTTGTAAGGGTCTGTATCTCTTTGCTTCCTGTCCATTCATGTATCGGTCTAGATACATCTTAAAAGACGCTATCGTGCCCGCGTCTACCACCTCCGCTGGCAACGCGTTCCAGGCACCCACCACCCTCTGCGTAAAGAACTTTCCACGCATATCCCCCCTAAACTTTTCCTCTCTCACTTTGAACTCGTGACCCCTAGTAATTGAATCCCCCACTCTGGGAAAAAGCTTCTTGCTATCCACCTTGTCTATACCTCTCATGATTTTGTACACCTCAATCAGGTCCCCCCTCAACCTCCGTCTTTCTAATGAAAATAATCCTAATCTACTCAACCTCTCTTCATAGCTAGCGCCCTCCATACCAGGCAATATCCTGGTGAACCTCATCTGCACCCTCTCCAAAGCATCCAAAGGATGCCGCAAGGATCAGTGCTGGGGCCTCAGCTATTTACACTCTATATTAATGACTTGGTTGAAGAGAGAGAGAGAGTAATGTATCTGAAGTTTGCTGATGATACAAAGCTCGGAGGAAAGGTAAGCTGCGGGGAAGACAGAGAGGCTACAAAAAGAGATATATACAGGTTAAGTGAGTGGGCAACAAGATGGCAAATGGAGTATAATGTAGGGAAGTGTGAAATTGTTCACTTTGGTCGTAAAAATAGAAAAGCAGAATATTTTTTTGAAAGGTGTGAAACTGCTAAGTGTTGATGTTCGGAGAGACTTGGTACCCGTACAAGGAATGCACAAAGTTGACATGCAGGTGCAGCAGGCTATTAGGAAGGCAAATGGCATATGGGCCTTTATTGCAGGGGGATTGGAGTACAGGAATAAAGATGTCTTACTAAAATTGTACACGGCTTTGGTGAGACTGCACATGGAATACAGTGTACAGTTTTGGTCTCCACATTTAAGAAAGGATATACTTGCACTAGAGGCAGTGCAGTGAAGATTTACTAAATGGGTCCCTGGGATGAGGGGGTTGTCCTATGATGAGAGGCTGAGTAAATTGGGCCTGTATCCTCTGGAGTTTAGAAGAATGAGCAGTGATCTAATTGAGACATACAAGATTCTGAAAGGGCTTGATAGAGTAGAAGCTGAGATTGTTTCCGCTGGTCAAGGAATCTAGAACGCAGGAGCACAGTCTCAGGATAAGGGGCCGATCATTCAAGATGAGATGAGGAGAAATTATTGCACTTAAAGGGTTGTGAATCTTTGGAATTCTCTACCCCAGAGGATTGTGGATGCTCCATCGTTGAATACATTTAAGGCTGGGATAGACAGATTTTTGGTCTCGCTGGGACACAAGGGATATGGGGAGCGGGCAGCAAAGTGGAATTGAAGCCCAAGATCAACCATGATTGTACTGAATGGCGGAGCAGGCTCAATGGGCCATATGGTCTACTTCGGCTCCTATTTCTTATGTTCTTGTTTTCTTGAGACAGTCAGCGTGGAGGATAAGATGGCACCCTGTGAAGGTGTGGCATCCATCATTGGCATACTTGGCCCACCTGACTGAGGGAGCATCTGTGCAGCTGGGTCCAGTGATGGAAGCTGTCTGTGCAATAATACCAGTGCATTATCCTCTATGTGCCCCCACTGGCACCTCCATGACAAGGATGACTGCCATGTGCATCTCAGTTGTAAGCCAAGACAAGTGAGCACGATGCCTCCACCTCCTCCGAGGCCACAAGGGGAGCACTATGTAGAAGTGGCCGTGAGCAGAGGCCACTGCGTCAGGCAGTGCACAGAGTGCGTCACTGGGCTGTCTATCACTTGTAGCTGTGCGCTTTTTGTCTTTTGGAGCACCATGTAAATATTGATACCTGAAGCCAGACGTGTGGGCCTCTTTTTATTAATGGCTTTACAGGAGAAGAAAGATGAAGTGGTGAGGGGGAGCAAAGGTCAATGAACGGTGATAGTGAAACCTTCACTGGTGGTAAGAGTTGAGCAGTTTCAGGCTGCGTCTTCAATGGAGGTGTTCTCATAGGCATCTCAAAGTGAGTTGCATACCATGCTCCTGGATCAGAGAGGCTCAAATGAAACCAGCCTGAATCAGATGAGCCCTGATGTTGATGGCATCCTGACGAGACCCTCGAGCCCTGCGTCGGGACTGGACATTTCCCTGCAGCCAGTGCATCTCTGTGTTCTGCATCTTCCTCCACTGAAGAAAGTAATTCCAGGGCCTCACCCTCTTCAAAGGTCCACACCTTTCTGTAGGACCATGTTATAGTGAACGCAGCAGACCACGACAATGAGCGAAACCTTTGCAGGAGTATACTGCAGGGCACCACCCATCTGGTCCATGTACTGGAACCTCATCTTTTGCAGCCCGATATCCTGCTCAATGGTTGTCCTCGTGAGCAAATGGCCATTGCTGTAGTGCCTCTGTGCTTCCGTCTCAGGATCATGTAAAGGAGTGAGTACCCATCTCTTCAAGGAATAACCCTTGGCCCCCAGAATCCATCCACGTAGTTTGGGGTGGGCATCCTGAACTGCCAGAGTTTGAAGGAATCATGACAGCTGTCAGGCAATGGAGTGAACACATGCAGGAAGCTCTTGTTGTGGTCACACCTAATTAAACATTGAGGAAGTGGAAGCCCTTCCTGTTGATGAATCTCACAGGGCAGTCAGTGCTTCTTTGGTCGCATAGGTACAATTGGTGATGCCCTGCACCTGAGGGAATCCAGCGATCCAAGGAAAATCTGTGCCTGTGATACATGATCTGGAAGGAATTGTATGTACTGCCCAGCTTTCACAAAGAGGGTATCAGTAACCTGAGCGATGCAGTGGTGTGCAGCCGTTTGCAAGATGCCATCAAGGCCTGCAGCTGACCCTTGGAAGGAGCTAGAGGTGAAGTGATTTTGATGGATATTGGCAGGGCATGGCAAGGAATGCTGTGAGGTGTGAGGCCTTCTGTGACTATCTGCCCGTAGAATCTCAGTCGCCTCCAGCACTGTTTCTTGGTCATCTCCACGTAGCTCCGTCGTCGTCGGTAGATCCTATGCTGAGGGTAGGGCCTCCAGTACCTTCCTGCTCCTCATTCCTCTCCTCTGCCCTCCTGATGCCTGGGGCTCTGCTCTTGCTGTGGAGGATGTTGCTTCTCATCGTCGCTGGATCTGAAATCTGAGAGTCATGCTGCCATTTACCACCTGCTGCCTTCCTTGTGCTAAGGTGGAATTCTAATTGTGTCTGGAAGGCTTCCCCATTCTCTTATGTTCCTACGATGCCAGGAGGGCAACGACCCCTTGTGCTGCCTGTGCGTCTACTGACCACTCTCCCCCCAACCTCCGCCTATGCGACGGTACCTGCGTGCCAATGGCTGAGTCCCCCTCTGTGTCGTCCTTCCTTTCATGGGGTCCACCTACAGCTGGTTTCCCGCTGTGTTGCCGCCTCCATGCAGCTGGTCCGCCCCAGATACTGCGTGCAGCCCGCGCACCACTTGCAAAATCTGAAAATGGCCCTCAATGAGTTTACAATGAGCTCTTCAAGTACCTTCACAAGCATCACTGGGCAGGTTCGTGGGGCTGCCCTCCCCCCACCCTAGTGAGTCACTGGCTCCAGGAAACTGGCACACCAGCCAGTACCAGTATTTTCATCCCCGCCCGCCTCCATTCTAGACCCTGTCATAACCTAATCAAAGACTTGGGGCTGAATTCTGAGGTCATCAGGACCGACACCAAACCCTGGCTACAGCGTTCTTGTATCACATGTGTGACTTCACCACAGTCAATAAGATGCAATAAAGATTCACTTCCCCTCCAGTATTTTGACAGATGCGACTGGAATTTTAACAGGGAATCACCTGTCAGGACACTTCTAAGATATACAAATAGATTTAGAACTATTTATATTACTATTTGACATTAGCAACCTTAAGTTCCCATTTGGTGACAATTACAGAACACCCAAGCACTTTGTGCACAATTGAACCAGAATCCTCAAAATTGTCAAATGATGAAGCAGGTGCTTTTAAAATACATACTGAAAGCAACATTAACTAAAACATTTGGTACTAAAATTGTGCTACTTGCTGCAGTGATTCACAAGGACAAAGTTAACTGCAATGAAGAACCAGTTAGTGCTGCTTCTGCATCCAAGAATGAGTCTTCCAGATCTTAAACTAGATTTTTATATAGTTAATAATAATAATGATGAAGGGTCACTGACCTGAAACGTTAACTCTGCTTCTCTCTCCACAGATGCTGCCAGGCCTGCTGAGTATTTCCAGCATTTCTTGTTTTTATTTCAGATTTCCAGCATCTGCAGTATTTTGCTTTTATTTACTATAATTGTTGCCTCTGTCAGGTTTTCTGAAATAGAATTTTTTTTTAATCCTTTCATGGGGTGAGAGTGCCAACATTTGTTACCCATCCCTAATTGCCCTTGAGAAGGTGGTGGTGAGCTGTCGTCTTCAACTGCTGCAGTCCATCGGGTATAGGTAAGCCCACAGTGCTGTTAGGGAGTTCTAGATTTTTGATCCAGTGACAGGAATGGCGATATATTTCCAAGTCAGGAAAATATCTGACTTGGAAGGGAACTTGCAGGAGGTGGTGTTCCCTTGCGTCTGCTGCCCTTGTTCTTTTAGGTGGTAGAGGTTGTGGGTGAGGAAGGTGCTGTCGAAGGAAGCTTAACGAGTTGCTGTAGTGCATCTTGTATATGGTACACATTGCAGCCATGGTGCACTGGTGGTGGACGGAGTGAATGTTTAAAGGTGGTGGATGGTGTGCAGATCAAGTAGGCTCCTTTGTACTGCATGGCATTGAACTTCTTGAGTGTTGTTAGAGCTGCACTCATCCAGGCAAGTGGAGAGTATTCCATCACATTCCTCAGTTGTGCCTTGTAGATGGTCTTGGGGAGGCAGGAGGTGAGTCACTCACCACAGAATTCCCAGCCTCTGAGGTGCTCTTGCAACCACAGTATTCATGCGGCTAGTCCAGTTATGTTTCTGGTCAATGGTAACCCCAAGATATTGACAGTGGGGGATTCAACAATGGTAATGTGGTTGAATGTCGAAGGGATGTGGTTGGTTTCTATCTTATTGGAGGTGGTCATTACGTGGCACGAATGTTACTTGCCACTTATCAGCCCAAGCCCGAACATTGTCCAGGAACATAGGAACAGGAGTAAACCATTCAGCCCGTCAAGCTTGCTTCGCCATTCAATTAGATCGTGGCTGATCATCTACATCAACCCCACTTTCCCATGCTATCTCCAGGTCTTAATGCATGTGGACACAGATTGTTTCAGTATCTGAGGAATCGCGAATGGTACTGAACATTGTGCAATCAGAATACATCCCCATTTCAGACCTGATAGAGGTAAGATCATTAATGAAGCAGCTGAAGATGGCTGGGCCGAGGACACTACCCTGAGGAAGTCCTGCAGCAATGTCCTGGATGATGGCCCCCAATAACCGCAACCATCTTCCTCTGTACTAGGTATGATTCCAACCAATGGAGAGTTTTCTTCAATTCCCATTGACTTCAATTTTACTCGGGCTCCTTGATGCCACACTCAGTCAAATGCTGTCTTGATGTCAAGGGCAGTCACTCTCACCTCACCTCTTGAATTCAGCTCCTTTTGTCCATGTTTGGACGAAGGCTGTAATGAGGTCTGGAGCTGAGTGGCCCTGGCGGAACCCAAACTGTGCATCGGTGAGCAGGTCGTTGCAGAGTAAGTGCCGCTTGAGAGCATCATTGACCAGACCTTCCATCACTTTGCATGAACAAATTGGGCCAGTACAATTTGGAAATTAAGTTGAATGATATCTAGAGAATGTTTAATAGTTTGACTCAAATTCCTTTGTCCTTCATTACAATAGCAGCATTAACCTACTTCTCTCAAAGAGTTAAAAGTGGCTGCAAAAACAACAAAAGAATTTGATGCAAATGGAGGTTCAAAATTATACATAGTCATTTCAAGATATAGTTTTTTTTTAGGGTCTGTGTACTGCTATATATTTTCCTATTTAAAGTTTAAAAACTGCTTTTTGAAAAAAATGTTGAACTCAGCAAAGTGCTTTCTCGATGGTACACTGAATGTTGAACAGTGCATATATACATTGAAGAGTCAACTTTGATAGCACTTTGAGCTTACTTGGGCAAGGGTTTCGGTACAGAGAGCTTTCTAGTTTAACAACAAGATTCATCCAATCTGTTCACATTAAAATCACTCATGATTATCGCAATTTTTTTCTTACAAGGCCCTATTATTTCTTCCTGAATACCCCATCCTACAGTGTAGTTACTGTTAGGGGGCCTAAAAACTATTCCCACAAGTGACTTCTTATCTTTGCTATTTCTCATCTCTATCCAAACTGATTATACAACCTGATCTTTAGGACAATATTGAGAGATGATTTTAGTTCTAATGTCATCCTTAATTAATAGAGCTACCCTTCACCTTTTCCGAGCTTCCTGTCGTTCTGAAATGTCATGTAGCCTTGAATATTCAGGTCCCAGTCTTGGTCACCTTGTAGCCATGTCTGTGTAATGGCTATCAGGTTATACATATTTATTTCTATTTGAGCTGACAATTAATCCGTTTTTTTTTTTTACACATTCAGATACAGAACCTTCAGTTCAGTCATTTCACGATTTTTGCAAACTCTGGCCTTGTCTGCTGGCGCACCCTTAAGTTCATTAAACTCTGTTCCTTCCTGGGGTAGGCGGAGCCGTAGTGGTATTATCACTGGACTAGTAACCCAGAGACCCAGGGTATTTCTCTGGGGACATGGGTTCGAATCCCACCACAGCAGAAAGCGGAATTTGAATTTAATTAAAAAATCTGGAATTAAAAAGCTAGTCTAATGGCCACGAAACCATTGTCGATTGTTGTAAAAACCCACCTGGTTCACTAATGGCCTTTAGGGAAGGAAATCTGTCCTTGCCTGGTCTGGCCTACATGTGACTCCAGACCCACAGCAATGTGGTTAACTCTTACATGCTCTCTGAAATGGCCTAACAAGCCACTCAGTTGTATCTAACCGCTACAAAGTCTATAAAAAGGAATGAAACCGGACGGACCACCAGGCATCAACCTAGGCACCGGAAACGACAACAGCAAACCCAGTCCTGTCGACCCTGCAAAGTCCTCCTTACTAACATCTGGGGGCTTGTGCCAAAGTTGGGAGAGCTGTCCCACAGACTAGTCAAGCAACAGCCTGACATAGTCATACTCACGGAATCATACCTTACAGACAATGTCCCAGACACTGCCATCACCATCCCCGGGTATGTCCTGTCCCACCGGCAGGACAGACACAACAGAGGTGGTGGCAGTGGTATACAGTAGGGAGGGAGTTGCCTTGGGAGTCCTCAACATCGACTCCGGACCTCATGAAGTCTCATGGCATCAGGTCAAACATGGGCAAGGTAACCTCCTACTGATTACCACCTACCGCTCTCCCTCAGCTGATGACTCAGTCCTCCTCCATGTTGAACACCACTTGGAGGAAGCACTGAGGGTGGCAAGGGCAAAGAATGTACTCTGGGTGGGGGACTTCAATGTCCATCACCAAGAGTGGCTCGGTAGCACCACTACTGATCGAGTCCGAAAGGACAGAGCTGCTAGACTGGTCATGGGGGAACCAACACGAGGGAAAAACATACTTGACCTCGTCCTCACCAATCTGCCTGCCACAGATGCTTCTGTCCATGACAGTACTGGTAGGAGTGACCACCACACAGTCCTTGTGGAGAAGAAGTCCCGCCTTCACATTGAGTATACCATCCATTGTGTTGTGTGGCACTATCACCGTGCTAAATGGGATAGACTTCGAACAGATCTAGCAATGCAAAACTGGGCATCCATGAGGTGCTGTGGGCCATCAGCAGCAGCAGAATTGTACTCATCCACAATCTGTAACCTCATGGCCCGGCATATCCCCCACTCTACCATTACCATGAAGCCAGGAGACCAACCCTGGTTCAATGAAGAGTGCAGGAGGGCATGCCAGGAGCAGCACCACACATTCCTCAAAATGAGGTGTCAACCTGGTGAAGCTACAACACAGGACTACTTGCATGCCAAACTGTGTAAGCAGCATGCGATAGACAGAGCTAAGCGATCCCAAAACCAACGGATCAGATCTAAGCTCTGCAGTCCTGCCACATCCAGCCGAAAATGGTGGTGGACAATTAAACAACTAACTGGAGGAGGTGGCTCCACAAATATCCCCATTCTCAATGATGGGGGAGCCCAGCACATCAGTGCGAAAGATAAGGCAGAAGCATTTGCAACAATCTTCAGCCAGAAGTGCCGAGTTGATGATCCATCTCGGCCTCCTCCTGAAGCCCCCAGCATCATAGATGCCAGACTTCAGCCAATTCGATTCACTCCGCATGATATCAAGAAACAACTGAAGGCAGTGGATACTGCAAAAGCTATGGGCCCTGACAATATTCCGGCAATAGTACTGAAGACCTGTGCTCCAGAACTTGCCGCACCCCTCGCCAAGCTGTTCCAGTACAGCTACAACACTGGCACCTACCCGGCAATGTGGCAAATTGCCCAGGTATGTCCTGTACACAAAAAGCAGGAGAAGTCCAACCCGGCCTATTGCCGCCCCATCAGCCTACTCTCAATCATCAGTAAAGTGATGGAAGGTGTCAACAGTGCCATCAAGCGGCACTTGCTCAGCAATTACCTGCTCAGTGATGCTCAGTTTGGGTTCCGCCAGGGCCACTCAGATCCTGACCTCATCACAGCCTTGGTTCAAACATGGACAAAAGAGCTGAACTCAAGAGGTGAGGTGAGAGTGACTGCCCTTGACATCAAGGCAGCATTTGACCTAGTATGGCATCAAGGAGCCCTAGCAAAACTGAAGTCAATGGGAATCGGGGAAAACCCTCCGCTGGCTGGAGTCATACCTAGCGCAAAGGAAGATGGTTGTGGTTGTTGGAGGTCAATCATCTGAGCTCCAGGACATCACTGCATGAATTCCTCAGGGTAGAGTCCTGGGCCCAACCATCTTCAGCTGCTTCATCAATGACCTTCCTTCAATCATAAGGTCAGAAGTGGGGATGTTCGCTGATGATTGCAAATGTTCAGCACCATTCATGACTCCTCAGATACTGAAGCAGTCCGTGTAGAAATGCAGCAAGACCTGGACAATATCCAGGCTTGGGCTGATAAGTGGCAAGTAACATTCGCGCCACACAAGTGCCAGGCAATGGCCATCTCCAACAAGAGAGAATCTAACCATCTCCCCTTGACATTCAACAGCATTACCAACGCTGAATCCCCCACTATCAACATCCTAGGGGCTACCATTGACCAGAAACTGAACTGGAGTAACCAGATAAATACCATGGCTACAAGAGGTCAGTGGCTAGGAATCCTGAGGCGAGTAACTCACCTCCTGACTCCCCAAAGCCTATCGACCATCTACAAGGCACAAGTCAGGAGTGTGATGGAATACTCTGCACTTGCCTGGATGGGTGCAGCTCAAGAAGCTCGACACCATCCAGGACAGAGCAGCCCGCTTGATTGGCACCCCATCTACAAACATTCACTCCCTCCACCACCGACGCACAGTAGCAGCTGTGTGTACCATCTACAAGATACACTGCAGCAATGCACCAAGGCTCCTTTGACAGCACCTTCCAAACCCTTGACCTCTACCAACGAGAAGGACAAGGGCAGCAAATACATGGAACACCACCACCTGCAAGTTCCCCTCCAAGTCACACACCATCCTGACTTGGAACTATATCGCCGTTCCTTCACTGTCGCTGGGTCAAAATCCTGGAACTCCCTTCCTAACAGCACTGTGGGTGTAACTACCCCAAATAGACTGCAGTGGTTCAAGAAGGCAGCTCACCACCACCTTCTCAAGGGCAATTAGGGATGGGCAATAAATGCTGGCATAGCCAGTGACACCCACATCCCATTAATGAATAAATTTTTTTATCATTATCCTTATTGCTATCGTGTCTTGTCCCTTCCCTTTAATTTACCACATCTTCCCTCTTGTGTACCCTTGCCCCCACTATTTAGTTTAAAGCCATCTCTACTGTCCTACTTATACAACTCACCGGAACATAGGTCCCAGCATGGTTCAGGAGAAGACTGTCCCAACGGTACAGCTCCCACTTTCCCCAGTACTGGTGCAGTGCTCCGTGAATTGGAACCCATTTCTCTCACACCAATCTTTGTGCCATGCATTTAACACTCTAATTTTATTTACTGTACACCAATTTGCACGTGGCTCAGGTAATAATCCAGAGATTATTACCTTTGAGGTTCTGCGTTTTAATTTAGCCTCTGTCTGTTCATACTCTCTAAGCAGAACTTCTCTTCTAGTCCTATCTATGTAGTTGGTACCTAAAATGGTTCACGACAAGTGCATCCACCCCTCCCATTGCAAGTTCCTCTCCAGCCCTGAGCAGTTGTCCCGAACCCTGGCGCCGGGGCAGGTAACACAGCCTTCCAGACTCTCGCTCTTGGCTGCAGAGAACAGTGTCTATCCCCCTGACTATACTGTCCCCTACATTCCTACTTAATCCCCCCACTTGAATGGCTCCCTATACCATGGTGCCACGGTCAGTTTGCTCATCCACTCTGCAGCCCTCGCTGTCATCCATACAAGCTGAAAGAACCTCAAACCTGTTGGCTAACTGCAAGGGCTGAGGGTCCTCCACTTCTGCCTTCTCCATCCCCATACTTTCCTCATTTATAGTCAGACGCCCTGTACCTGGCCACTGACCATATCAGAAGACCCTATCCTATGGGGTGTGACTGCCTTCTGGAACAAAGTGTCCAGGCAATTGTCCGCCTTGATGCATTGCAGTGTCTGTAGCGTAGCCTCCAGCTTACTGATTGAGCCAAAGCTCCTCGAGGCGTAGACACTTACTGCAGACTTGTTTGCCTTGGATCACACTGGTGTCCAGCAGCTCCTACGTACTGCAGCTGCAACACATCACTTGCCCAGCCATCTTTATTTTAATTCACTAATTAATTATCCTAATTAAATTTTAATTAATGCCTCTAGTCTTGCTTGTGCTTATACTTTTATTTTTATTAATGTTCTACTTACCCTGACTGAAATTCCCTAGTTTAGGTATGATAAATTGGAAATACTCACCAGCCAATCAACTAACTGTGAGAGTGGCAGGAAGGACCGAAAGTTGAGTGGGGGGATAAAGAGTGTAGGGGAGAGTGAGACTTCACTGTGAAAGCAAAGGGGGATCAAAAGCACAGGAGAGAGTAAGATCTCACTGCGAGAGCAGTGGGAAGGAGCAAGAGCAGAGTGGGGATAAAGAGCACAGGAGAGAGTGAGACTTCACTATGAGAGCTGTTTCAATACTTGACTAGTTCTATTGTTTTATTTTTCTACAGCTGGAAATGCTCACCCGGTTATTCCATGGAAAGGTGTGGTTTGTATTATATCATCTTGAACCAAACCAGTTCTATTCACTTGTTCAGGCACTGGAAAATAGTCAGATTATGTCCATTCTATATATGTACATTACTGCAATACCAGTTGGTAGTACCAGAATGTGAACACTTCCACAGCTTTCAGATCCTTGAGTCAGAAGTAGCGAAGTGAAAAACATATCTTACCATTTTATGATGTTGACCATGTAAAAAAAAAAGTATGACAAGCTCGCTTGCCCAATTTTTCAGACATTAAATGCTTAATGTTGCTGGGATTGTTACGTGGCCAGGTGCTTTTTCATGCAAGTGAAGAATAACTGATGGGCTTAACATTTTATGACTTTGACCATTAAATTTATAATTTGACTCAACAGAGTCTTGACAAAGCCTGAAAACAGGTTACCCCGCCCATCATCTTAGCCAGAGAATATTATGTGGTGGAACATCAATGAAAGAATAAAATATAGTTTTTATGGAATATACATTTCATTTGTTTAAACTTTGTTTATGTTGTGTTGTTATGTGTTCACTTTATCCCTCACTCATTGAGGTATGGTGTAATTCTATACTATGTTCAGGGGAATGGTAGTAATGTGCTCACATGCTCTGATGTATTATGCTACTTATCATACTGCTTGAAGAGTTCCTGGTACTTACCATTTGCCTAGAGGGGGTTTAAGCTCTTGTAAGTTGTCTAATGACCAAAATGTGACCATCCTTGATGGAACAAGGAGGAAAGAGACAAACAGAATCTCTTTGTAGTTGGGTTGGTGCCAAGAGACTCTGTGTTGGAAGATTTGAACAGAGTCTCTGGCAGACATTTAATTCCTTAGGCAGGCAGGTCTTTTCACACCTCAGGGCATCAATGATGGTTAACCAGATAGCCTGACTTATTAATGGGACCTGAAGGGGTATCCTTTGGCTGAGGATTGGGATTCTTCCTTCAAAGCTCTAGATAACTCTGGGCAGGGGAAGGTTGGCCTGGATGAATGAGCAGCAGGAAGCGTACCAGTGCTCTGGTAAAATGCCGTTTTAGCTAGTTAAATTCCAGCAGCATCTACATGTACACACAGGCTCTTTAAGCTATAGTTCCTGCCAACCTGCACCTAAGTTGTCTGGGATCTGTTCAGACAGAGAGAGATCGTGCACTCCATAATCAACAAACTAAAACTCAACAGTGTGGATTTTTCAACAGCTTAGTTTGGAAACTCTTAATTGCAGTCATGGACTTCCTTGAGTGACCGGTTGATCAATAATTAAAACACACAAACATTCATGGTGGTGTTCTGCCTAGGTCATGAACTCATCCATTTCTAAAACTTCATGCTGCCATGAGGAAATAAATAGTTATTTTTTAAAAACATTTATCTAAAAAAAGATCTTTTTAATTGAGAATTCCACATTTTACAAAATAGCTAGATCTAAAATGTCTGTTCATTTTCATGCTTCAATGTAAAACTTGCATCTTGGCGATTTTGCTAAGAGTATATTTTCCAATCTTAGGTTTGAATTGCAAGACAAACCTCAGATTTTGTGGAGAGTTCTCAAGAAAAAAGACACTATCAATATGTATTTTTAACCACATTTCCTTATGGTACTAGAATATAAAAGATTTTATGGTAAACCTCTATTAAACCACAGGTCCATATTTAGAGTACTGTGTGCAGTTCTGGGTTTCACACTGTAGGAAGGATGTTGAGGCTATAGAGAGTCAACATCACAGATTCACTAGGATACTGCCTGTTACGAGAAAATACAAATGCAAAGAAAGACTTGTAAAACTGGGGATGTTTTTATTAGAACAGAAGAGATAAAGGGGTGATTTGATAGACGTGTTTAACATTTTGAAGGGATAGGGCAGAATTGATGCAAACAGACTGTTCCTAGTGATTGCCCCTCATTCTGGATGGCTCATTCATATAAAATTAAGTTTAAGGGATTTAGGACAGACAGAAGAAACTATTTTAAAAGCAGAATAGTGAGGCTGTGGAATATACAGGCAGAATTAGTGATTGAAGTAGTGACAATGTCAAGATTTAAAAATAATTTGGATAGGGTGGTTGAAGGTGATTGGAATATAGGATCAAGGGAACAGGCAAGCACATGGAACTGGGACTACAGCTCTTATGGAGAAGTACCAATGTGGACTGGTTTAGGCCAAACAGCCTGTTTTTGTGTTGTTAATTCCAAATAATGTTGACTAAGCATAGTCAATATGCCTCATCTTGAACTTCATAAAGCTATTCGTGCAGTTGAGATTTTAATGTTTCAAAAATAGAAACAGAATAATTGGTGAATGGTAGGGGAATTTTTTCCTGCCTTCACACACATTACTCAAAGGAATCAAAATGAAAGATATATTGAAAAGTCCATTGACTTTACTTATACTGACTACTGATTTCTCAAATGTACAAAAAGAGGCTCCCCTTCATACACTATTAATTGTCTTAATTCCCAAATGATTTCACCCTACCCAATTTGCAGGATTACCTTCTACGTAATTCAGCAGCGGAGAATTTGTAGAAATATGTAGTTTTTGAGCTGCATTAAACTTGATTTTTTTCTTCCATATTTCTGAATTTCAAGCCAATCTGTTCGTTGATGTTGATCAGCAGAAAAATTGAAGAAATCAGCTTGAAAATATGTTAACAGGGAAGTGAAAGTTTTTAATAAGTAGATAACGCTATATTGTACCTACATAAACTCCCTAGATGATGATGAGAAGGAAGGTCTTAACATATTTTCAGGCTGTACTAGGCTGAAACATTGAAGCCTCACCTAGAAACCACTTAATTTGCTCTAAAATAATTCAATTACTATGTACACAGTTGTGTAGTAACAAGTTTGCTCTTGGCTGCTTTTTCTTACCTTGATGACTAGTTATTTAATTAATGCAATGCAATAGCAGAAATTAGTTTAATCAGTCACAAACATTCGGAAATTTGTCACATTCAGAAACTGGTTATTATAAATTAACTGACTGTTTGCTGGTAAATCATTGAAGTCAACTGCTAAACTAAACAGAAGATTTTCTTTGTTGCAGAGCAAAATCAGGAGGCTGCTTGTATGTATACACAGATCAAATGTCACCAGAAATTCAAGAAGTAGTGTACAGTCTAAGATTTATTTAGGAGATCTTTTAATTGAAACAAGCATGTTGTTGCTAGTTTATAAATTCATTTCCTAGCCAGATTTAATCACCTTCACATAAAATACAGTCCTTTACATGTTAATCCATTGTATTGATGGTTTTAAGGTAGTCAAATCCATATTATGCAAATATGATACAAGTAATCCATATGGTAGTGCCCAACATAGTAAACTATTTTCCTTCAGGGTTTCTTACATAATGCTACTGTACAGCTAGTTCTAGTGTTTACAACATGATAGTTTTAACCTATCCGTCCTATTATTGCCTGTTTTTTTTTGGCCAGATCAAACAACATTAACAAAAGGAAAGTAAGGGAGAGCAGTTCTAACTGAAACATCTGCTTTAAAAGTCAAAGGTGGACCATATCCATCTAAACAGATGATGCTTGCTACAGATTATATAATGGAGTAGGGATGAGGGACACCACCTGTACTTGAAGGTTCTACCTTTAATTTTCTGCAACATTTTGGGGCTCCACTGGACTAGAGACACACTGTCAGTACAGACACCTCCAGTTAGAATCATAGATTTTGCTGATGTAAAATGTAACTGAAAGTAATCATTGCAGGCTTCAGCTTACTAATTTTTAACAGTCCCATAGCTGTTGTTTCCAAAAAAGTGGATTTTGCAGACAAGGTTGATTTGTTTTTGAATTTCATTTGTGACACTGCTTCAGGACTGTTTGTTGACCTTAAATTGAAGCATCTTCCAGGCAGTGGCTACTACAACAATTACATTTTTGTCTTGCACTAAAAATATGGGTTTTAAGTAGGCTGGGCAGGGGGCCACAGTCCTTGGATTTATTTTACAGACACCGGATGGACTGCCGTGGTTCAAGGTGGTGGTTGCAATTAGGGATGGGCAACAAATGCTGGCCTTGCCAGCGATGCCCATATCCCAGGAACAAAAAAAAAAGCTAATTTCTTGAGCCTGCCCTTGACAATCAATGACATTACAATCGCTGAATCCCCCACTATCAACATCCTGGGGGTTACCATTGACCAGAAACTGAACTGGAGTAGCCATATAAATACCGTGGCTACAAGTGCAGGTCAGTGGCTAGGAATCCTGAGGCGAGTAACTCACTTCCTGACTCCCCAGAGCATGTCCATCTACAAGGCACAAGCCAGGAGTGTGATGGAATAATCTCCACTTGTCTGGATGAGTACAGCTCCAACAATACTCGAAGCTCGATACCATCCAGGACAAAGCAGTACGCTTGATACTCATCCCATCCACAAACATTCAGTCCCTCCACCACTTACGAACAGTGGCACCAGTGTGTACCATTCACAAGATGCACTGCAGCAATGCACCAAAGCTTCTTAGACAGCACCTTCCAAACCCATGACTTCCACCACCTAGAAGAACAAGGGCAGCAACTGTATGGGATCACCACCTGCAAGTTCCCCTCCAGGTCACACACCATCCTAATTTGGAACTATATTGGCATTCTTTCACTCTTGCTGGATCAAAATCCTGGAACACTCTTCCTAACAGCACTGTGGATGTAACTACCCCACATGGACTGCAACGTTCTGATGAAAGGTCACAGACCTGAAACATTAACTCTGTTTCTCTCTCCACAGATGCTGCCACACCTGCTGAGTTATTTCCAGCACTTTCTGTTTTTATTTCAGATTTCCAGCATCTGCAGTATTTTGCTTTTTTCTTCCACATTAGAAGGTTGTGGTTCAAGTCCTACTCCAGAGACTTCAGTAAAATAGCTAGGCTGACACTCCAGTGCAATACTGAGGGATTGATGCACTGTGGGAAGTGCTGTCTTTCAGATGAGATGTTAAACTGAAGTCATATCTGCCCTCTCAAGTAGACATGAAGATCTCATTGCGCTATTCGAAGAACAGGAGAGTTCTCCCTGGTGTTCTGGCTAATATTTATCTTTTAACTAACAGCACTAAAACAGACTATCTGGTATTATCACATTGCTGTTTGTGGGAAATTGCTGTGAGCAAATTGGCTGTCGCATTTCCTAATATACAATACTATAGTATAATTCAATGGCTGTAAATGTTTCAGGAATTCCTGAGGTTATGGAAGCTACGTTAGAAATGCAAGTTATTACTTTCTTTACATAGCAAACAAAAGGATATCCCATTATAGCTCAGAATTTATAAAGGGTCAAAAATGCCAACCTATTATGTTTCATCTCACATTCACGGGGCTGCTAAATAAAAACTAGAATAACTGAAATGTTTCAGGGTAAATTCTACCCATAACATAGATAACGCCCACAAAAATATTTACTTCTTTCATAAATGTATCCTTATTTGAGATAATCTAGAAAGTTACAGTACAGAAGGAGGCCATTTGGCCTTTTGCGTCTGTGAAACCTAATTTCACAATATGAACTCAGCATCACAGGAACATCAATTTCAACTAATGGCACATTGTTGAGAGATAACTATTGTTAATCTCCACTAAAACTCATGATGGACCTTTCATCACTTTTAGCAGGCAGCATCAATTAAGGAAAATAATGCTAAGCGTTGTCCTGCAAACAATTAAAGTTCATATCATTGCAGTTTGAAAGATACTACATACATGCATGTTGTGTTTTTTCACATTTGAGGACTTGTTGCTCTGCTTTGCTGCTACTTAGTTCCTTCAAGCACAAGACAGCAACAGTTTTCAATGTTTCGACTGCATTGTCAGCCACCTGGGCTTTGATTTAGAGTATCACCTGAGCACAGAGATTGATTTATGCTATTATCTAGAATACTCCACCTAAAATCCTATATATTCCGCCCTTTGCTCTTTACAATGTATTCCTAGCTCTGTAATAAATTTCATTTTTGTTATCCTTTAACAAGTTAGATTGTGTTTTATACATCCATATGGGCATAACAATACTTTCTGCACTGTAAACAGTTTTAATTATTACTAGTCGTCATATCAGCACAACATTAAGATTTCTGTAGAGCAGTTTTTCATTCTAGAATCCCCAAACCACCCAACAGCAAAGCCTCTTAAACCAGTTTGGTGCATTCAAACAAATCTTCACAGTTAAGCCAAGCAGGGACTTTCAACCTGTGAATAAATCAAACCAGTGGGATGTTGCCCTTCTCAAATCATAAAATATGTGCTTCCTGAGAAATTACAGTATGGAAACAGCTCAAAGTGTGAGTAATCGCCATTGGCTCTCTCCTCGATAAAGGTGCAAGTAGGTGCATACATATCAGAATGGACACAAAAAAACTTTTAAATATAATAACACAAGCCGTTTTTCAAATTTAGCTTGCTAAACAATACTGTAAGCAAAACAAATGACTTTTTGAATAACCTGTCACAATTTAAATTGGCGGATCATGCTAAGACTACACCCCTTAAGTTTTGCACTTTGTTCCACTGTTTACAGTCCAGTTTTTTTTTAAAGATACTTTATCTACACACTGTCATCGAGTTACATTAGGAAATACTTTGTACTCCCAGTTCCTGCATTAGCTTCAGAGAAAGGTACAGTAAACACAGGTAAATATCACAAGCCCTACAGAGAGCTGCCACGGAATATTAAACCACTCACAAGTTAATCCATTCGCTCCTACACCGCCGAGGTTACAACAACGAGACAAAGGTGATCATATTCGAAAAGAAATTGGGATAAAACTTGATATTTAAGTATTAAATTCACTACAATAAACTCTACCTTTACAAACACGCGTGGAATTGGTTCACACCACAGAATATTTCCGTCAAATATAATTAACCACTCACTCACTCACCTGTAACCAACAAGCGACCTCTACAAATCATTTGGAAAAAACCGTCCAAAGTTAGATAAATTAAGAGTGAAATGCGGTAACTTATCCGCAACCACACTGCGCGACCAAGCTCAGGTATCCTCCCCGGTCCCTCAGGACCCCGCCCCCCACGGTGCCCATACCTAGGAACCCGGCCACGCCCCTGAAGACTCCGCCCCCAAGGTGCCCATCCCTCGGAACCTGGCCACGCCCCTCATGACCCCGTCCCCAAGGTGCCCATCCCCTGGAATCTGGCCACGCCCTTGAAGACCCCATCCCCCAAGGTGCCCATCCCCAAGAACCTGGCCACGCCCCTCAGCTGCCTGCCCCCATGGTGCCCATCCCATGGAACCTTGCCATGCCCCTCAAGACCCTCCCCCCTAGCTGCCCATCCATAGGAACATGGCCACACCCCTCAGGACACCACCCCTAGGGGGCCCAACCCCAGGAACCTGACCATGTCCCTCAGGACCCCGCCCCCAAGGTTCCAACCCCAGGAACCTGGCCACGCCCCTCAGCTGCCTGCCCCCAAGATGTCCATACCTATGAACCTGGCTATGTCCCTCAGGACCCAGCCCCAAGGTGCCCATCCCCAGGAACCTAGCCACGCCCCTCAGGATCCCAACCCCAAGGTGCCCATCCCCTGGAACCTGGCCATGCCCCTTAGCACCCCATATCCCATGGTGCCCATCCCCAAGAACCTGGCCACGCCCCTCAGGGCTCCACTCCCCCCAAGGTGCCCACCCCCAGGAACCATCCCCTGGCCACGCCCCTCAGGAACCTTCCTCTCATGTGCCTGGCCCCTAAGGTCCCCGCCCCCTCACTGGTACTCGTCTCCAGATATTCAGCCCAGGTCCACACCCTACAGGTATCCACCTCCCGTTATCCATTCCTCAGGTACCCACCTCTCAGGTATCTACCTCCCCCCCCCCCCACCTAACCATCACCAGGTACCCACCCCTTAGGTATCTGCCTCTCCCACGAATCCCCCCTCCCCAATGTGTCCGTCCCACCGGTTCCCTCCCCCCCCCAGGTATTCGCCCTTCAGTTACCCACTCCCAGCTTCCCAGGCATCAGGTATCCACCCCTCAGGTGGCTGCGCGTCAGGTATCTGTCCCCAGGTATCCACCCCTTAGGTTCCGGCACTTCAGTCATCTGTCCCCAGGTACCTAGCCCACCTGCCTCACCCCCTCCCCCACATTGCTGCATCTGTATCGATCACACCCCAGGCCCCGCCCCCGAGCCCAGGACTGACAGCGACTGGTGGACCACTTCCAAAACAGGATCTCAACCAATGGTATCCAACTCCCCTAACAATCTTTCAGTAGAGACTGGAAAATATTCACAAGGGGAGTGATACATGGGAAGGAATGATTCAGGACAGCGGGAAGATTAGTACAGGGCAGAAGTAAGAGTGATACAGCAGGAGTAATGGTACAGGATGAGGGGAGAGATAGAGGGGAAGGATTGACACAGGACAAGGGGTGTTTTATGGAGTGGAGAATGATACAAGGCAGGGGGAGGAATGACACAGGGAGAGGAATGATTCAGGGTGGGGAAGGGATGATACAGGGTGGGAGAGGAATGATACGGGGGAGGAATGATAAGGGGGAGGAATGATAAAGGGGGAGGAATGATACAGGGAGAGGAATGAAACAGGGGGAGGAATGATACAGGGGAAGGAATGATACAGGCTGGGGAGGAATGATACAGGGAGAGGAATGATGCAGGTGTGGAATGATACAGGGAGTTGAATGATGCAGGGCAAGAGGAGGAATGATACAGGGGAGAAATGATACAGGGAAGGGGAGGAAAGATACAGGGAGAGGAATGATGCAGGCTGGGGAAGGAATGATATAGGGAGAGGAATGATACAAGGGGAAGAATGATGCAGGGCAGGGGGAGGAATGGTACAGGGGGAAGAATGATGCAGGGCAGGGGGAAGAATGATG
This sequence comes from Heterodontus francisci, assembly GCF_036365525.1. Taxonomy (NCBI): domain Eukaryota; kingdom Metazoa; phylum Chordata; class Chondrichthyes; order Heterodontiformes; family Heterodontidae; genus Heterodontus; species Heterodontus francisci. Next base: position 123,885,223 of record NC_090371.1, on the reverse strand, counting down.
CAGGGCAGGGGGAGGAATGATACGGGGGAGGAATGATATAGGGGGAGGAATGAATTAGGGGGAGGAATGATACAGGGGGAAGAATGATGTAGGGCAGGGGAAGAATGATGTAGGGCAGGGGGAGGAATGATGCAGGGGGAGGAATGAATTAGGGGGAGGAATGATACAGGGGGAAGAATGATGTAGGGCAGGGGAAGAATGATGTAGGGCAGGGGGAGGAATGATGCAGGGGAAGGGATGATTCAGGGGAGGAATGATACAGGGGAGGAATTATACAAGGAGAAGAATGATGCAGGGCAGGGGGAGGACTGATGCAGGGGGAGGACTGATACAGGGGGAGGAATGATACAGGGCAGGGGGAGGAATGATACAGGGGAGGAATTATACAGGGGGAAGAATGATGCAGGGCAGGGGGAGGACTGATATAGGGGGAGGAATAATATAGGGCTATGTTAGTTCAGTGCGAGATATGGCTCATTTGGTAGCACTCTCTGACTTAGGAAAGTCATGGGTTTAAGCCTGACTCCAAGACTTGAATAGAAAAATATTAAAGCTGGCACTCCAGTGTCGTGTTTTGGATGAGACATTAGACTGAGGCCCCGTCTGCTCTCTCAGGTGGATGTAAAAGATACCATGGCATTATTTGAAGTAGAACAGGGGAATTATCCCCCATGTCCTGGCCAATATTTATCCCCCAATCAACATCACATAAACAGATTGCCTGGTCATTATCACATTGCTGTTTGTGGGAGCTTGCTGTGCACAAACTGGCTGTTGCATTTCTTGCGTCACAATAGCGACGACACTTCAAAAAGTACTTTGTTGGTTGTAAAGCACTTTGGGAGGTCCTGAGATTGTGACAGTTGCGATAAAAATCCAAGTCTTTCTTTTGTTTTAGCGCAGGGAAAGTGATACGGGGAGGATTGATACAGGACAGGGCAGGGGGATGATACAGAGGTGGAATAATATAGGGGCTGGCTAGTAATACAGGGGAGGAATAATAGGGGGGTATATTGTAGGGGGTGGGAGAGATACAGGGGGAGGAATGCTATAGGACAGGGGGAGTGATACAGGGGATAAATAATATTGAGGATGGGAAGTGATACGGGGTGGAGGGGAGTAATGCAAGAGTTGAGGGGGAGTAATGCAGGGATGGGGAAGAATGATATTAGGGAAGATGGAGTGATACAGTGCAGGGGGACGAGTGATTCTCATACAGGTGTGGGAAGACTGGTGCATGGAGAGAGAGGTTTTGATAAAGGAAAAGCCAACTGATACAAGGTGAAGAGTGGGAAGGACTGATACAGGGATGGATGGGACTGAAATGAGGAAAGGACTAAGACAGGGAGGGGGATGAGGATGACAGGAAGTAAGGGGGTGTGGAGTCTGAAATGGGGAGGAATAATAAATTTTCAAGTACTGCTACAGAATTTTGTCAATTCAAAGCTGAGTTTATGTAAAGAAAAGCAGTTCTGATGAAGGATTTCTAATTGAAATGTTATGCTCTTTATTCAAATGCTTTTGAAGCTGCTGTATGTTTCCATTTTTCATTTCTGAACCACATAAATAACTTAATTGTTAAAAATCGTTAGTTTGGAAAAGATCAAAAACTTAATGATCAGGATTACTGCTCAGTCATAAACTCATTCCCATCCTACTAAAAGAAAGTTGTTATGGACAGGTGATAAAGGGTATGGGTGGTTCTCACTGTTCATCTCCCAACTGACCGCAATCCTGTTTTATTAAAAATGATGGGTTAGCATCTGAGTGTTTTACTTGCCAAATAAACAGACAGTGACAGGTTTTCTTGTAGGTTTTACAGAATATTAACTATTTGTTGAACAAGGGAAAGGTCAATAGAGATGCAGTGGCAGACATTTAAGAGGATATTTCAGAATACACAGAATAGATACATTTCAACGGGAAAGAAAAATTAAAAAGGTGGGACCCGCCATCCGTGGTTAACTAAAACAGTTAAAGATAGTATCAAACTTAAAGAAAAAGCCTATAATTGCGCAAAATTGGGAGGCAGGTCAGAAGATTGGACAGAATATAAAAAACAGCAAAGAATGACTAAAAGACTGATAAGGAAGGTAAAATTAGATTATAAGAGAAAGCTAGCTAGAAATATAAAGACAGATAATAAGAGTTTCTATAGATATTTAAAAAAGAAAAGAGTTAACAATGTGAGTGTTGGTCCTATGGAAAGTGAGTCTGGGGAATTAATAATGGATATTAAGGAGATGGCAGATGAATTGAACAGGTATTTTGCATCAGTCTTCACTAATGAGGATACAAGTAACATCCCAGTATTAGCTGTAAGTCAGAAAATGGAAGGGAGGGAGGAACTCAAGAAAATTACAATCACCAGGGAAGTGGTACTGAGCAAATTGTTGGAACTGCAGGCTGACAAGTCCTCAAATCTTGATGAACTTCATCCTAGGGTGTTAAAAGAAATGGCTAGTGAGATAGTTGATGCGTTAGTTTTCATTTTCCAAAATTCCCTAGATTCGAGGAAGGATCTGTTAGTTTGGAAAATAGCGAATGTAACTCCTTTATTCAAAAAGGGAGGGCGACAGAAAGCAGAAAACTACAGCCCAGTTAGCTTAACATCTGTCTTAGGGAAATGCTGGAAGCTATATTAAAGACGGTATAGCAGGGCATTTAGAAAAATTGAAGGTAATCAGGCAGAGTCAACATGGTATTGTGAAAGGTAAATCATGTTTAGCCAATTAATTAGAGTTCTTTGAGGGAGTTACATGTGCTGTGGATAAAGGGGAACCAGTGGATTATTGTACTTAGATTTCCAGAAGGCATTTGATAAGGTGCCACATCAAAGGTTATTGCAGAAAATAAAAGCTTATGGTGTAAGGGGTAAGAATATTAGAGTCATAGAGTCATAGAGTTATACAGCACAGAAACAGGCCCTTCGGCCCATCATGTCTGTGCTGGCCATCAAGCATTTAACTCTTCTAATCCCATTTTCCAGCACTTGGCCCATAGCCTTGTATGCTATGGCGCTTCAAGTGCTCATCTAAATACTTCCTAAATGTTGTGAGGGTTCCTGCCTCTACCACCTCTTCAGGCAGTGTGTTCCAGATTGCAACCACCCTCTGATTTTTTCCTCAGATCCCCTCTAAACCTCTTGCCCCTTACTTAAATCTATGCCCCCTGGTTATTGACCCCTCAGCTAAGGGAAAACGTTTTTTCCTATCTAACCTATCAATGACCCTCATAATTTTGTATACCTCAATCATGCCCCCTCCCTCAGCCTTCTCTGCTCTGAGGAAAACAACCCTAGCCTTTTCAGTCTCTCTTCATAGCTGAAATGCTCCAGCCCAGGTAACATCCTGGTGAATCTCCTGTGCACCCTCTCCAGTGCAATCACATCCTTCCTATAGTGTGGTGCCCAGAACTGTACACAATACTCCAGCTGTGGCCTAACTAGCGTTTTATATAGCTCCATCATAACCCCCCTGTTCTTATATTCTATGCCTTGGCTAATAAAGGCAAGTATCCCATATGCCTTCCTAACCACTTATCTAACTATGCTGCTGCCTTCAGTGATCTATGGACAAGTACACCAAGGTTCCTCCGACCCTCTGTACTTCCTAGGGTCCTACCATCCCTTGCCTTGTTAGTCCTCCCAAAATGCATCTCCTCACACTTCTCAGGATTAAATTCCATTTGCCACTACTCCACCCATCTTACCAGCCCATCTATATGGTTCTGTAATCTAAGGCTTTCCTCCTCACTATTTATGACACCACCAATTTTCATGTCATCTGAGAACTTACTGATCATACCTCCTATATTCACATCTAAATCATTTATGAGCACTACAAACAGCAAGGGTTCCAGCACCGATCCCTGCGGTACACCACTGGTCACAGGCTTCCACTCGCAAAAACAACCCTCAACCATCACCCTCTGCCTCCTGCCACTAAGCCAATTGTGGACCTAATTTGCCAAATTGCCCTGGATCCCATGGGCTCTTACCTTCTTAACCAATCTCCCATGCGGGACCTTATCAAAAGCCTTACTGAAGTCCATGTAGACTACATCAACTGCTTTACCCTCATCTACACATCTAGTCACCGCCTCGAAAAATTCAATCATGTTGGTTAGACATATTGGCATGGATAGAAGATTGGCTAGCTAACAGGAAACAGAGAGTAGGCATAAATGGGTCATTTTCTGGTTGGCAAGATGTGACGAGTGGTGTGCCACAGGGATCTGTGCTGGGGCCTCAACATTTTACAATTTATAAAAATGACTTAGATGAAGGGACTGAAGGTATGGTTGCTAAATTTGCTGATGACACAAAGTAACTTCTGAAGAGGACATAAGAGGGCTACAAAGAGATATAGATAGGTTAAGTGAGTGGGCAAAGACCTGGCAGATGGAGTATAATGTGCGAAAGTGGGAAATTGTCCACTTTGGCAGGAAGAATAAAAAGGAAAAATATTATCTAAATGGTGAGAGATTGCAGAGCTCTGAGATGCAGAGGAATCATTGGAGGCAGTACAGAGAAGGTTTACTAGAGGTTTTGTAGATTTCTGCTGGTTACGATTTCAGACTGGAGGTGGAAATCACTTTTAGTTCTCTGCTTGCCCAAGTTAAAGTGTAGAATTGTTTAGTTTGGACCTTTCCATAACCCTTGGCTGGACTCCTTCTGCAATGTGTCTGTGATCACTCTCTCTGCAGACCTTTCAAGGTCACAATTCATCATATTAGCATTTCTGGTACCTGACACATGGAGCTGGATTTTGTGAAGGAGGCGTTGATCCCAGCACTGGGCTGAAAAGGCAGAGGTACCCCACCTCAGTCTTTTTGTGCCCATCCTGAGTGATCCTCTGTCATTTTGCTGCCTAAGTATCCTGCGCTGGGATCCCTGTCCTTTTTAAAGAGGGGGATCCCACCTCCAAGAGCTGCCAGCCAATCACAGGTCTGGCAGCTCAGCAGTATTGGCAGCATCACCACTAGCAGTAGCTACAGCCGGTACTACAGAGGTCTTGGATTCAGGCCCAGTGCTGAAACCCCGGACCTCAGGTAAGTGAGGTGGGATCGCCAGGAAGAGTCCAAAAGGCCCCGGTGAGGGGGGGTTAGAGGGTGGGTGTGAAGTCCAGGGGGAGGAGTCCATGGAGGTGAAGGTTTTGCCTGTGGGTGTCCTCCATGGGCTACGGATTGCCCACGGAGGAGGGACCGCCTAAGCCTGCAGGGTGAGTACCTCATTTTACAGGACACTGCCCCCGAATGGTGGAGGCAACCCCCCGCCATTGGTTCGATCCCAGTGGTGATGGGAAGAGGCCCTTAAGTGGCCGTTAACAGGCCACTTAAGGCCCTCAATTGGCCTCTGGCCAAGAAGGCTGTCTTCGGCCTTTCATGCCTCTGGCAAAATTGCTTGGCAATGGGCCCTTTGCCCCGCCACCTGTCGTGGGTCTTTGGGACCCTCCCCCCCAACCAAGCCTCGGGGGTGGGGGGGCATAAGATCCAGCCTATGTTCTCTGACCGAGTGTGGCCACACAACGGACATGGATGTGGACTCCATGGCAATCCATTAATGCCTGGATGAGTATCATTGTGTTATAAAAGCAAAATACTGCAGGTGCTGGAAATCTGAAACAAAAATAAGAAATGCTGGAAATACTCAGCAGGTCCGGCAGCATCTGTGGAGAGAGAAGCAGAGTCAACGTTTCAGGTCAGTGACCCTTGATCAGAACTCCATCATTCTGTTATGATGTGCCTACTCCACACCTATTTCTGAGAAGAAATCCATTCAATTCAGGAATGTCTCTTGATGGTTTCAGGATGGATGTAGTTGACACCTCTTAGTCTGGAATGTATTCTTATGTCCTTTCGAGACAGCGAGGCAATTTTTGAATACACAGGGCATGTCATCTGACCTTCGGTATCCATTTTGCAAAACATCATCCACTTTTTTAAAGGGAAAAGTCAATTTCAAAGATAGCACTTTGAATAGAGTGCTTAAAAGTAAGAATATGAAATGTCTTTACTGGGCATGACACAGCCCTGCCACACAAAACAAAATTAATCTTGATTCCTTTTTTTAACATTGTTTTCAAGGTAAATTAAGAGAAACATGAACTCACATTCTGTACTCATTTTGGCATCCACACCTCAATCATACAACTGCTACCGCTGGCATTGTCTGCAACAGCCAATTCCTGTTCATTTTTGAGTTTCTCATTACCCCTTTCTTGATGAGGTACAATTAAAATTGAATTTCTTTTTTTGGTGTTGGTGTTTGGCTCTAGGAAGATTTCTGTTTAGAAGACCTGGTGCCTTCTATCCATTTCCCACTTTTAAATCCCAGTTATGTGGTGTTGAATGGAGTTGGATTTCTCTAGCATCTGTTTGGGAATTTTAGTACCAACAGACATGTGGCTTTTGGTGAGTTTTGGGCTTAGTGGAAATTTGAGTTGGACTCATGGGTCATTGAAAGGATTGTATTTCATAAATAAAAACAAGAAATGCTGGAAATACTCAGCAGGTCTGGCAGCATCTGTGGGGAGAGAAGCAGAGTTAATGTTTCAGGTCAGTGACCCTTCTTCAGAACTGGCAGATATTAGAAATGTGAAAGGTTATAAGCAAGTAAAGTGGGGGTGGGGCAAGAGATAACAAAGGAGAAGGTGTAGATTGGACAAGGTCACAGAATAGCTGACCAGAAGGTCATGGAGCAAAGGCAAACAATATGTTAATGGTGTGTTGAAAGACAAAGCATTAGTACAGATAGGGTGTTAATGGACTGAAAATTGAACAGCAGCAAGTACAAACATGAAAAAAACAGTGGGTAAGCAAACTGAACAAACTATGATGAAATAAAATAAAATAAACACACAAAAAATATATAAAAAAGAAAAAATAACTAAAAATAAAAGTAAACTGGGGGGCCCGTCATGCTCTGAAATTATTGAACTCAATGTTCAGTCCGGCAGGCTGTAGTGTGCCTAATCGGTAAATGAGATGCTGTTCCTTGAGCTTGCGTTGACGTTCGCTGGAACACTGCAGCAATCCCAGGACAGAAATGCGAGCATGAGAGCAGGGGGGAGTGTTGAAATGGCAAGAAACCGGAGGCTTGGGGTCATGCTTGCGGACTGAGCGGAGGTGTTCCGCAAAGCGGTCACCCAGTCTGCGTTTGGTCTCCCCAATGTAGAGGAGACCACATTGTGAGCAGTGAATACAGTATACTACATTGAAAGAAGTACAAGTAAATCGCTGCTTCACCTGAAAGGAGTGATTAGGGCCTAGGATAGTGAGGAGAGAGGAGGTGCCATGGGAAGGGGACAAGGTGGTAGGGGTAATGGAGGAGTGGACCAGGGTGTTGCGGAGGGAATGATCCCTTCGAAATGCTGACGGGAAGGGAAGGGAAGGTGCGTTTGGTAGTGGCATCACGCTGGAGGTGGTGGAAATGGCAGAGGATGATCCTTTGGATATGGAGGCTGTTGGGGTGGAAAGTGAGGACAAGGGGAACCCTGTCGCGGTTCTGGGAGGGAGGGGAAGGGGTGAGGGTAGAGGTGCGGGAAATGGGCCGGATACGGCTGAGGGCCCTATCAACCACAGTGGGGGAATGCCCGGTTGAGGAAAAAGGAAGACATATCAGAAGCGCTGTCATGGAAGGTAGCATCATGAGAGCAGATGCGTCGGAGACGGAGAAACTGGGAGAATGGAATGGAGTCCTTACAGGAGGCAGGGTGTGAAGAAGTGTAGTTGAGGTAGCTGTGGGAATCGGTGGGCTTATAATGGATATTAGTAGACAGCCTATCCCCAGAGATGGAGACAGAGAAGTCGAGGAAGGGAAGGGAAGTGTCGGAGATGGTCCATTTAAAGGTGAGAGAAAGGTGGAAATTAGAAGCAAAGTTGATAAATTTTTCCAGTTCGGGACAGGAGCAGGAAACGGCACTGATACAGTCATCAATGTGCCGGAAAAAAAGTTGGGGGAGGCGGCCTGAGTAGGACTGGAACGAGGAATGTTCGACATATCCCACAAAAAGACAGGCATAACTCGAACCCATGCAGGTACTATGAATTTCATAGGCTGCTGTAGAGACTTCTTTCCTTTCCAAGTTTTGTAATATGTAAATTTCAGTTACTGCATTGTTCCTGACTAGTGACAAATTTTAATACCTGTACAGGCCTTAACTGCTTAATTGCTGCTTCCACAACACATGGATTTCATAGTTAAGGTTCTGGCACATTTATAATTCTTATCACTAGGGTGACAGTGGCTGGTAAACTGTTTTTTGGTCCCTGTGAGGCATCTGGGTTCTACTCCTGCACTTTGTCCTTAGTGGGTTGTGAATCTAATTGGCTGGGTTCGGTTAGCCATGGATTTAGAACCTGACTGATTCTTCAGTGGGCAAGCCTACGCTGACTTCATTTTTATTTATCTTCTAGCTTTCACAAGTGCTGTTTACCTTAGGGTATATTACCTTCCCTTTTCCCTTTACTTTGGGGATAGGTTTTTTCCCAATGTCCTCTGGGACATTACTGCTCGCAGGTGGCTGTCCAGCCTCTGTTGCACTCCCCTGTGGCACTTCAGCTAGGTGAGCATCTCCCTCGCTTTTGGCTTGCCTCTTTGGGAACTTTCCTTGTCCCTATTTAAATCTTTAAAGAAGGTTTCTGCTAATCATATCTCTGCTGCATTCCTTTCAACCTCTGCTGTTTTTATCTCTGCTCCTTTACTTTCCTCTGGCTCTGTTTGGGCCTCTTTAAATTCTATTGGCTTCATCTTGGTCTCTTTAAATTCTCCTGGATTTCCTTCAGTCTTTCTAATCTTCACTGGCTCTATTGCTTCAATGCGATTTATGGGACTTCCTCAGCCGTCTGCAGCTGCGTAGAATTTTGCTTGCTCCCCCCCAGTCTTTCCAGTCTCCGTGGGCTGCTCTGGACCCTCTGGAAATAAAACTGTGCTTCCTGCCAAGTCATTGCCCAGCAACAGGTCGACCCTCTATGTTGGTTAAGTTTGGAAAGTCCCCGACTGTTACTACACCGGTGACTGACTTACTCTGTAGGCAAATTTAACCAAGGGACTCTTCAAGTAATTGCCAGTAAGCCCTTTTACTGATACTAGTTTTTGGGTGGCATCTCTGTAACCTTTCTCGCTTCTTCCTCTCTTTGCAATTGTATTTCCTCTCTTTTCAACTGAAATTCTCTTTTCTTTCTTTCCTTTTGAAGCTGAAACTCTCCCTTTTCTTCCTTTTCCTTTTTTAATTGCATGCCCTGTCTTTTTATTTACATCTCTTCCCTTTGCAACTGAATTCTAGCTAGGATTATTTTCTCAGATTCAGAATCCATACTTTCTTCTTCGGGCTCAGAGGTAAGTTTAAAATGGTTAGCTTGACTCATCACTATTTCAGGTTCCTTTGTTTTTTGTTTGAAAGTGACTTCCACCTGGACAGATAAGTTTTTAAAATTTTCAGTACTTAATTTATTTAACTTAGTATATATGACTGTTGGAGTTAATACAAGCAGAATAACTAGAATCTATACAAATACATAGAAGGAATTTCAAAATAGTTGTTGTCAGTGAAAAGCCCATGGGATACAGGAGAATGTGGCAAGTTGGATCCAAAATTGGCTCAGTGGCAGGAAACAAAGGGTGATGGTCGACGGATGTTTTTGCGAATGAAAAGCGGTTTCCAGTGGCGTTCCATAGAGCTCAGTGTTGGGTCCCTTGCTGTTTGTGGTATATATTAATGATTTGGACTTAAATGTGGGAGACATGATTGGGAAATTTGCTGATAACACAAAAATTGATAGTGAAGAGGATAGCCATAGACTCCAGAATTATATCAATGGTTGAGTGGGTAGAAAAGTGGCAAATGGAATTCAGTCTGGAGAAGTGTGAAATAGTGGATTTGGGGAGGGCAAACAAAGCAAGGGAATACAAAATAACCAGGGGATATTGAGAGGGGTAGAAGAAGTGAGACACCTTGGAGTGCATGTCCACAGGTCCCTGAAGGTGGCAGGACAGGTAGATAGAGTGGTGAAGAAGGCATATGGAATGCGTTTCTTTATTGGCCGAGGTATAGAATACAAAAGCAGGGATATAATACTGGAACTGTACAAAACGCTGGTTCGGCCACAGCTGAAGTATTGCGTACAGTTCTGGTCACCACATTACAGGATGGACATAATTGCTCTGGAGAGAGTACAGAGGAGATTTACAAGAATGTTGCCAGGGATTGAAAGTTGCAGCAATGAGAAAATGTTAGATCAGCTGGGATTGTTTTCCTTAGAACAGAGGAGGCTGAGAGGTGACTTAATTGAGGTGTACAAAATTATGAGGGGCCTAGATAGAATAGACAGGAAGGACTTGTTTCCCCTAGTGGAGAGGTCAATTACTAGGGGGCACAGATTTAAGGTGATTGGTAGAAGGATTAGAGGGGACATGAAGAAAAGCTTTTTCACCCGGAGGGTGGTGGGTGTCTAAATTCACTGTCAGGAACAGTGGTGGAGGCAGAAACCCTCAATTCTTTTAAAAGGTACCTTGACATGCACCTGAAGTGCTGTAACCGGCAAGACTATGGACCAGGTGCTGGAAGGTGGAATTAGATTGGGCAGCTAGTTTTTTTCAGCTGGCACAGACATGATCGGCTGAACGGCCTCCTTCTGTGCCATAACTTTTCTATGTTTCTATGGTTCTATGAAACAATAAAATGATATGCCAGATGAATTCAAATAACACTAATAGTACAGCATGAAACTGTGCCTTTCAAGAGCAGATTGTAAAGAAGAAATATAAGTTAATATAAAGACAGCATGTTGCTGTTAGTTCCCTTTTGAAAAAGACTATAAAAAACACTGTAAACAATACTGATGTGTCTTAGGTATTTTATTACTACAACAAAAACCGCTAAACTGCTGATCACCCAACTTCCCCTCCTGGTGCCTATATTAGCTGATATTGTAAACAGTTCTCTCTCTCTTCGGGATTTGTCCCTCTCTCTTTTAAATCTGCTGTTATCACTCCCTTCCTAAAAAAAATCCTTGATCCCACTGCCCTTGCAAACTGCTGTCCCTTCTTCAACCTCCATTTCCTCTCCAAAGTCCTCAAATGTGTTGTCACCTTCCAAATCCATTCCCACCTTTCTCAGAACTACATGTTTGAATCCCTCCAATCTGGTTTCCCCCCACTGCCACAGTACTTAAATAGCTTTTATCAAAGTCACAAATAACATCCTATGTGACTGTTCAAAGGTAAATTTATCCGACATCCAGTACTTGATGAGCAGAAATTTCCTCCAATTAAATATTGGGAAGATCGCTCCAAACTCCATTCCCTAGCTACCGAGTCCATCCCTCTCTCTGGCATCCCTCTGCAATTACACCAGTCTGCTGCAATTTGGTATCACATTTGACCCTGAGATGAGCTTCTGACCTCATATTTATCCCACACTAAGACCGCCTACTTCCACCTCCATACCATCGCCTGACTTTGCCCCATCTCATCTCATCTGCTGCTGAAACCCTCATTCATGCCTTTGTTACCTCTAGACTTGACTATTCCAATGCACTCCTGGCTGGTCTCCCACATTCTACTCTAAGCTTGAGGTCATCCAAAATTCTGCTGCTTGTGTCTTAACTCGCACCAAGTCCCATTTCCCCTATCACCCTGTGCTTACTGACCTGTATTGGCTTTTGGTAAAGTAACATCTTGATTTTAAAATTCTCATCCTTGTTTTCAAATCCCTCCATGACCTCACCCCTCCTTATCTCTATAATCTCTTCCACATCTCCAAGATGTAAGATTTGATAAGATAGGGGTGGTTTATAACCACTTCTAAGGTGGGAACAGATTTGGCAGCACAAAGCTTGTTGTGAAAGGATTTTATTGAGATAAAGATAAAGACAAGTTTGTTAAGTTTTCAGATAAACCATAGTCACAAACTCAGGCAGTGATTAACAGCCTAACACAGATATTACCCATATTAGAGAGTGAATGGCAGAGCGCACGACTCTTTCTCTTGCAGCTTTTGGTCTTCAAGTTTTTGGACGGTCTGTCTCTCTCTCAGTTTCTCTTGTCTCTTGTTGTTGTTGTTCAAAGATTCTCTGCTGTACAGTGTCAAAGACTGGAGTTCTTTTATCCTGGCAGCTTTCCAATTAACCCTCCTCTCTCCCAATCAGTGATCAGTCTTGTATTAAAGGATGCCTTTCTTAAACAACCAAAGATCATTTTGTGATGGTTGCTAACCTTTCAAATTTGCACAAGTAGTACCCCTTTGTGTTGACTACTTTATCACAATGCTTTTACATTTCGAGCTTCCTTATCTCACTACGAGACAAATCTACACAAAGCTGTTCTTATTGTCTGCTCTCAAGGTCTCACCCTTTTGCTGCAACTAAGCATTTTAAAACTTGACAATCTCCCAGAATCCTTCTACCTTGACATCTTGTCTATACGTGCCCTATTTCCTAAGTTTTCCCACTTTAATCTACTACAAAGAAGGGTTCTAATATTTAAATGTTACTTTATAATAATAAGTCAATTGTTAATTTATAATAGCTAGATTTTAACAATTAGTACTCTGGTAAGTAGCTTTTAGTAACCTAATAATCTTACAAAGATATCTGCACTGCTCTAATTCTGGCCTCTTGTGCAACCCTGATTTTAATCACTCCACCTTTGTTGGCCACGCCTTCAGTTGCCTAGGCCCCAAGCTCTGAAATACCCTCTCGACACCTCTCTGCCTCTCCTCCTTAAAACCTACCTCTTTGACCAAGGTTTTGGGTCATCTGACCTCATATCTTCCTTAGTTGATTGGTGTCATATTTTGTTTTATAATGCTCCTGTGAAGCGCCTTGGGATGTTTTATTATATTAAGGCACTGTATAAATATAAAATGCTATTGATGTGTTTTATTAAAGTAATAGATTTGTTTATCCAGCAGATACTGATGGGAATGGTTATAATTAGGGATATTGATTGGAAGAATTACCATTTTATATCCCAAATAGGAATTATTTTTGCCTAAGTTTGGATTTATGAGGTCTAATAGGCGCAGTTAAAGGTGTGAGAATATCTGCATTAGTCTGTGCACTCTTGTACTTGCACAGGGGCAACTGACTGGACTGTGGCTGCAATCTAACTTTAGGCTACATTATAAAGGCCTGAACAGTTAGCTGATTCTTTTAGAAAATGCATGGAAGAACAACTCTTGTTTATAACCAGCAATTTGGGAGCTGAAATTGGATATTGGTGAAAGAGAGCAAATTTGATGACTAGATTCAGGAATTACTCAGCCAGGGATACATAACTGTAGGGAAATTGTCTATGGAAAAGAGGCCTCCTCCTGAGGATCAAAATGCATGATAAGAAATGGAGCTGTCAGGAAAACAAACATTCCCCTTCTTTATTCTGTACTGCTGGCTCAGACTAGCTGGACATTTATGGAGTAGACCACTTGTTAAGAATATCACAGCTGTACTGAGGGAGGACACCTTGGAGGGGTCGTGCAGCGAGGCAATATGGGTGGAGCTCAGGAATAGGAAGGGTGCATTCACAATGTTGGGGGTTTTCTACAGGCCTCCCAACAGCCAGCGGGAGGTAGAGGAGCAGATATGTAGACAGATTTTGGAAAGATGTAAAGGTAACAGGGTTGTAGTGGTGGGTGATTTTAACTTCCCCTATATTGACTGGGACTCACTTAGAGCTAGGGGCTTGGATGGGGCAGAATTTGTAAGGAGCATCCAGGAGGGCTTCTTGAAACAATATGTAGATAGTCCAACTAGGGATGGGGCCGTACTGGACCTGGTATTGGGGAATGAGCCCGGCCAGGTGGTCGAAGTTTCAGTAGGGGAGCATTTCGGGAACAGTGACCATAATTCCAGAAGTTTTAAGGTACTTGTGGATAAGGATAAGAGTAGTCCTCGGGTGAAAGTGCTAAATTGGAGGACAGCTAATTATAACAATATTAGGCAGGAACTGAAGAATTTAGATTGGGGGAGGCTGTTTGAGGGTAAATCAACATTTGACATGTGGGAGTCTTTCAAACGTCAGTTGATTAGAATCCAGGACCAGCACGTTCCTGTGAGGAAGAAGGATAAGTTTGGCAAGTTTCGGGAACCTTGGATAATGCGGGATATTGTGAGCCTAGTCAAAAAGAAAAAGGAAGCATTTGTAAGGGCTGGAAGGCTAGGAACAGACGAATCCCTTGAGGAATATAAAGACAGTAGGATGGAACTTAAGCAAGGAGTCAAGAGGGCTAAAAGGGGTCATGAAAAGTCATTGGCAAACAGGATTATGGAAACTCCCAAGGCTTTTTATACATATATAAAGAGAGTACTCAGAGAGTAGTAGGGGCGTGAAACGCCCTACCTGCAATAGTAGTAGACTCGCCAACTTTAAGGGCATTTAAGTGGTCATTGGATAGACATATGGATGAAAATGGAATAGTGTAGGTCAGATGGTTTCACAGGTCGGCGCAACATTGAGGGCCGAAGGGCCTGTACTGCGCTGTAATGTTCTAATTCTAAAACAAAAGGGTAACTAGGGAAAGGGTTGGCCCACTCAAGGACAGAGAAGAGAATCTATGTGTGGAGCCAGAGGAAATGGGTGAGGTACTAAATGAGTACTTTGCATCAGTATTCACCAAAGAGAAGGACTTGGTGGATGATGAGCCTAGGGAAGGGAGTGCAGATAGTCTCAGTCATCTCATTATCAAAAAGGAGGAGGTGTTGGTGTCTTGCAAAGCATTGAGGTAGATAAGTCCCCAGGGCCTGATGGGATCTACCCCAGAATACTGAGGGAGGCAAGGGAAGAAATTGCTGGGGCCTTGACAGAAATCTTTGTATCCTCATTGGCTACAGGTGAGGTCCCAGAGGACTGGAGAATAGCCAATGTTGTTCCTTTGTTTAAGAAGGGTAGCAAGGATAATCCAGGAAATTATAGGCCGGTGAGCCTTACGTCAGTGGTAGGGAAATTATTAGAGAGGATTCTTCGGGACAGGATTTACTCCCATTTGGAAACAAACAAACTTATTAGCGAGAGGCAGCATGGTTTTGTGAAGGGGAGGTCGTGTCTCACTAATTTGATTGAGTTTCTTGAGGAAGTGACAAAGATGATTGATGAAGGAAGGGCAGTGGATGTTATCTATATGGACTTCAGTAAAGCCTTTGACAAGGTCCCTCATGGCAGACTGGTACAAAAGGTGAAGTCACATGGGATCAGAGGTGAGCTGGCAAGATGGATACAGAACTGGCTCGGTCATAGAAGACAGAGGGTAGCAGTGGAAGGGTGCTTTTCTGAATGGAGGGATGTGACTAGTGGTGTTCCGTGGGGATCAGTGCTGGGACCTTTGCTCTTTGTAGTATATATAAATGATTTGGAGGAAAATGTAGCTGGTCTGATTAGTAAGTTTGCGGACGACACAAAGGTTGGTGGAGTTGCGGATAGTGATGAGGATTGTCAGAGGATACAGCAGGATATAGATCAGTTGGAGACTTGGGCGGAGAAATGGCAGATGGAGTTTAATCCGGACAAATGTGAGGTAATGCATTTTGGAAGGTCTAATGCAGGTGGGAAGTATACAGTAAATGGCAGAACCCTTAGGAGTATTGACAGGCAGAGAGATCTGGGCGTACAGGTCCACAGGTCACTGAAAGTGGCAACGCAGGTGGATAAGGTAGTCAAGAAGGCATATGGCATGCTTGCCTTCATCGGTCAGGGCATAGAGTATAAAAATTGGCAAGTCATGCTGCAGCTGTACAGAACTTTAGTTAGGCCACACTTAGAATATTGCGTGCAATTCTGGTCGCCACACTACCAAAAGGACGTGGAGGCTTTGGAGAGAGGTTTACCAGGATGTTGCAGAAGAGGTTTACCAGGATGTTGCCTGGTCTGGAGGGCATTAGCTATGAGGAGAGGTTGGATAAACTCGGATTGTTTTCACTGGAACGACGGAGGTGGAGGGGCGACATGATAGAGGTTTACAAAGTTATAAGCGGCATGGACAGAGTGGATAGTCAGAAGCTTTTTCCCAGGGTGGAAGAGTCAGTTACTAGGGGGCATAGGTTTAAGGTGCGAGGGGCAAAGTTTAGAGGGGATGTGCGAGGCAAGTTCTTTACACAGAGGGTGTTGAGTGCCTGGAACTTGCTGCCGGGGTAGGTGGTGGAAGCAGGTATGATAGTGACGTTTAAGAGGCATCTTGACAAATACATGAATAGGATGGGAATAAAGGGATACGGTCCCCGGAAGTGCAGAAGGTTTTAGTTTAGACAGGCATCAAGATCGGCACAGTGGCGCAGTGGTTAGCACCGCAGCCTCACAGCTCCAGCGACCTGGGTTCAATTCTGGGTATGGCCAGTGTGGAGTTTGCAAGTTCTCCCTGTGTCTGCGTGGGTTTCCTCCGGGTGCTCCGGTTTCCTCCCACATGCCAAAGACTTGCAGGTTGATAGGTTAATTGGCCATTATAAATTGCCCCTAGTATAGGTGGGTGGTAGGGGGATGGGGTAGGAATATGGGATTAATGTAGGATTCGTATAAAAATGGGTGGTTGATGGTCGGCACAGACTCGGTGGGCTGAAGGGCCTGTTTCAGTGCTGTATATCTAAACTAAACTAAACTAAACTAAACTGGCGCAGGCTTGGAGAGCCGAATGGCCTGTTCCTGTGCTGTACTGTTCTTTGTTCTTTGTTCTAGACGCTCTTTCAGTTAAGTCAAGGGATAGCATTGTGTGTAGGGCCAGGAATGTGTGCAATCAATAACCCCCAGCAACCCATCTTCAGATCTGCATCTGGAGATGGAGCATCAAGGATAAATAGGAGAACATCTTAAAATCTTGCAAAATCAATTTTAAAAAATTCAATACTTGTTTTCCCATTGTGCATCTTTTCACAAACTAATTAATAGGTGAGAAAATGACACTGTACTGTGGATACGCACTTTTTAACAGAAAGTTACTATTGTGGTTTTATAGCTTAATATAACCAAATAAAATATTAAAATTAAATCTTGGAGGCAAGTTCCCCTTTCACAGATGATAGCTCACAACTCCTCACTGTATTTAGATAATGGCTTCCGTAAGCCAAGAGTTCCTATGATGTGCTTCCCCCAAAGTTGCCAAGGTAGGGGATACAATGGAGTAAATGCAAATGTTTTGGAAAAGATGGAGAAAGACATGCAATTCTATAGCACCTTTCACAATCTCAGGTGCTTTAAAACCAACAAAGTAATTTTGAAGAGTAATCATTGTCACAATACAGGAGAAGCAGCAGCCAATTTGCATACAATAACGTTCCATAAACAGCAATGTTATACTGACTGGGTAATTTTTTAGTGAAGTTATTTGAGGGATAACTATTGGCCAGGACATCAGGGAAAACTCTCCTGCTACTGCTTTGAATAATGGCATGGGATCTTTTATATCCACTTAAAAGGATAGACAGGGTCTTTCATCTGAAAGATAACACTTCCAACAGTTCAGTAATTTCTCAGTACTGCACTGAAATGTCTGCCTAGATTTTTGCTCAAGTCTCTGGATTGGGACTTGAACCCACTCTGTGGCCGGAATTTTACGGTGGATGGACGGGAGCCGAACTCTGACGTGAAAGTCGGTGGTGAACCCGCTTCCGTCTAGCCTGGGGAGCCGTCCCGTATTTTACGGGTCCCAGGCTTTAATTGTCCCGAGGCGGGACTTCCACCCACTTGAGGAAGGAGATCCCGCCTCAGTGAGCTGCCGGCCAATCAGCGGGCCAACAGCTCTTAGTCCCAGCACTGCCACTGGGAGCGGTGGCTACTGCTGGGACTGCAGCCCAACCGACGCCATGGATTGAGGAGGGAAGGTAAGTGGGATCGGTCCTTCCCTGGTGAGGCTGGAGTGATCGTTTGGGGGAGAGGGGTGTCTTGGGTCCCGGGGGCGGGTTGGGAGGCGGGGGCGGCCCTCAATCAGGCACCCTGTGCCCGACTGCCATGCACCCCCCTCCAGGGCGTGGAAAAGCCGGCAGCTATCACTGGGCGGCCTTTCACATCCCCAGCACACCCACTTGCCATAGGTAAAATACCCTTGGAAGTGGGCAAGGTCCCTTAAGTGGCTACTTAAGGGCCTTGATTGGCCTTGGGCAGGCGGGCCGTTTCCCACCCCCCCGCCCGACATCGTAAACTTGTCCGGAAGTGGAAGCGGGGCGGGTAGGCTTCCCGCAGCCTGCCGCTCAATTTTATGCCACCTCCACGCCTCCATCCGACCCGCTTGGCCCTGTATCTCAGAAGTAAGAGTGTGGCCCACTAAGATCCTGTAAAGGGAGTTTCAGGAATTAAGAGATAAATGAAAGACCAGAACGTAATGTGTAGTAGTCGAGGAAAGTGGCCTGAAATTGACATATATAAAAAGAGCAAGTTTCCTGTGAAGGTGTTGACTGCTCTCTCAATTAATGCTAATGAGACCCAAATTCAGGCCAAATTGGGGTGCACATGCTATCTGCCATTGGTTATGTGTCCAAAAATGGACCATAACCAATTTCTAGGCTACCAATCCTAGACCAGGCTTTTGGGAGAGGTTCCGGTCTTCAAGTAAAACCTTCAATGAAGGCAGTAAAAAATACAAAAGATAATTCAATAGATAAATGTAAATAGGTTTTTATGAGATCTATAATTTTAGGATTTTTTTATTTAAAACCTTATCTTGGACATTCAGTTGGCTGAATTTTATGACTGCGTGTAGTTCACAGCGGCGCACTCTAGAAAGGCATGCATCCCGCGTGGGCATTAGCATTCTTATGTTGTACAGCAAAGACCTCATTATTATTTCGGCATACCCTTTTATAAAACAACCAGTGCTGACAAAATGTACACACTTACCGAGATCATTTCCCTTCATTCTAGAGTCCAAAATCTTTGCAAATTCAAGATCTTCAATCATTTCATTACCAGTCTAGTGTGAGACTTCTGATGATGACTGGTGCTGCAAATGAAAATATATTTTAAGACATCAAAAAGCTTTTTTTACTCATCAGCAGTGATTAATGCTTTGTAATTCGTTGGTTACTACAACTAATGAAATGTCTGTTTCTGTAACATTTGATTATACCCCTCTGTTTACTAATTATTGCATCTCCATCTGTATAGTTATAACTAGTAACTAACTAATTTAATGGTTTCCTAAACTTTAATCAGGTTTCTTTTTATTCTTGAATAATTACTGCCTTTCAGTATTGTGTAGCACTGCATTCAGGGCTGAATTTTATAGGCCCCGCCCGAGATGGGTTTGGAGATGGGGGAGTTGCCCATAGAATTACGACGTGGGGGGGGGGGGGGGGGGGGTGGTGGTGGTGCAGAAGGCCCATCACCTACCCGTCGCAACACAGTTTTGTCGGGGATGGGAGGCCGAAGTTGGCCTTCCTGCCCAGAGGCCACTTAGGGGTTATTAACATCCACATAAGTGCTTCTTCACCCCACAGCTGGGATTTAACCAGCAGCGGGGTAATGGGCGTCTCTGCCACAGTCTCCCAGTAAAATGAGGCAATCTCCCTGCTGGCTTTGAGGGAGGGTGGGGGGGGGGGGAGAAATCCCTCCTCTGTGGGCAATTTGTGGCCCACAGAGAGCCCCCGCCAGCAAATGAACCACCTCCCTGGACTCTCCTCACCCGTAATAAATGGTCACCCTCCCACCTCACCCTTGCCAGGGCCGGGTTTCCAGCACTGGGCCTGTGTTCAAGGCCTCTGCAGTACCGACAGTACCTCTACTACTGGGCTTCTGGCCTTGTCATTGGTGGGCAGCTCTTAGAGGTGGGATCCCCATCTTGAAAGGGCTGTTAATTGGCCTGGCACTGTAGAATCGCATCAGGGGTGGTGGGGGGGGACAGTCTCCAAATAGCCAAAGCGGGCCTCCCACCCACCTTAATGGCTTGGTGCTGGGAGCCCCGCTGTCAGCACAAAATTCAGCCTTCAGTATATGGTCTGCAGTTTTCCTTTTACAGATGAATAAAAACAAAATATGAAAGGAGTTATTGCCTTGTTTTGTCTTTTAAATGTCAATAATGATGTATCATCATCTTTCTTTGAGTATATTGCTTTTGATTTTCTTAGCCCAGCTAACCTTGCCTGCTGTAACTTTCTCCCTGGGTTTAGGCAACATGGAATTGACCTGTGACATCTGTCACTGTACCATGTGTCCCTGGCCAATAGAGTGAGGTACCAACAGCAGGAGTCCAAGCCCATTTTGCATGGGCAGCCCACGTTCAAAGTGACAGATGTTATGGTACCGAGTGCTCCTTCATTTTGTCTTTATTTTGTGGATTTTTGGGCTTGATTTCCAAATTCCAGCAGGGTCGGGGGCGGGTGCGGATGTGATTTAAAAATCGCCGTCCTGGAGGGTATCTGTGGATCCTGACTCCTCAGGGATAGACTCCAATTTTTAAAGAGCGAACAGCGGGGAGGGAATGGGAAACCCACTCGCCTCCAATTAACAGCCCATTAATCTCCTAGTGAAGCTTGTAGAAGCTTGTTAAGGGACCGGTGAACATGAATAGTTTGGTACACGTTAGTACACAACTGTTAGATTCACAGTGGGGTGAAGCAGGTGAAAAATTATGCGGCCATTGGGGATCTTATGCCGGATCATCTGCATTACCTCAGTTTTGAATGTTTGAACACCGTCTTATTCTTTTATGCTGCTGGCCCTTTAAGGAGCTGCCTACTCTCTTCGGCAAAGCAGCAGGCCCCTTCACCTGCCTTTGCTGCTCATGCTCTGCAGGCTGCTCCTGGAGATGCTTGGCACCACTAATTGGATGCCAATCCTGCCTCCTGCTCAATTAGGACATTTACATTTCAAAATAGCATTGCATGAGTGACATGGTTGAGGTGCAGTGTCGGGACCTGGAAATTATCTGGGCGCTGAGTTCCCGACCCCATTTTGAAAACCTAGCCCTTGATGCCTGAATCATAGTATTAATGATTTTGCTGCCTATAGAAACTAAATTTCAGAATTTCAGTTCCTTTAAATAAAGACAACTGGCTGGGAACTATTTCATCCCCATGAAATCCCCTTGAAATCCACAGCAGTAAAAATTTAATATGCTAGGTGATGCCTTTCTCTCTGCATATTAACAGATTATCTTTGTTAGTAACTTGTACTCCAGCTCGCAATACAACTGAGAACTGATCAGACTTTTTTATTTGCTCATGGGATGTGGGCATCACTGGCCTGGCCAGTGTTTATTGCCCATCCCTAATTGGCCTTGAGAAGGTGGTGGTGAGCTGCCTTCTCGAACCGCTGCAGTCTGTGTGGTGTAGGTACATAAAGGTAGGAAATTCCAGGATTTTGACCTAATGACAATGAAGGAACAGCAATATATTTCCAAGTCAGGATTGTGGAGGAAAACTTGCAGGTGGTGGTGTTCCCATGTGCCTGATACTCTTCCGAAGAAGGGTCACTGACCCGAAACGTTAACTCTGCTTCTCTTTCCACAGATGCTGCCAGACCTGCTGAGTGATTCCAGCATTTCTTGTTTTTATTTCAGATTTCCAGCATCCGCAGTATTTTGCTTTTATATGCCTGATACTCTTGTTCCTTGAGGCAATAGAGGAAGAGGCAGTGGATTTGGAAGGTGTTGTTGAGAAACAGCAGGTGAGGAATTTAAAGTCAGCTAATTAAATTAATCTGGAATAAAAAGCAAGTATCATTAATGGTGACCATGAAACCACTGGATTTTCATGAAATCCCATCTGGTTCACTAATGTCCTTTAGGGAAGGAAATCTGCTGTCCTATATGTGAGTGCAGACCCACAGCAATGTGGTTGACTCTTAAGTGCCCTCTGAAATAGCCAAGCAAACCACTCAGTTGTATCAAGCCGCTACAGAAAAGTCTAACGAGTAAAACCAGGTGGATCACCTGGCATCGACCTTGGCACCAAACACGACAAAGGCACACCCAGCCCAGGCAACTCTGCGACATACTCCTGACTAACATTTGGGTACTTGTGCCAAAGATGAGAGAGCCCACCACCTTCTCAAGGGATGGGCATTAAATGCTGGCCTCACCAGTGATATCCACATCCCATGAATGAATTTCAAAAAAAGCCCATGCCTATAATTAAAGTAAGATTCTGTCTGTGTAAGTGTAACTCAGTATGTCAGGCTGATGATTACTTCCTGCTCCTTATGTAATCTGATATAGAGATGTTTGCAACAAGGAACCTCATGAATAATTTTCACCTCTTGATTTTCCATGGAGCAGTAAACATTTATGCTGTTTAAGAACCAGAATGATAACAGAGTCTTTTAGCAAGTGATAAATCATGGTTATTTCTTTGTTACTGCTGTCTTCAATATGCTTGACTTATATTCAGTGTAACTGTGAAAAAATATGGTTACAGATATAGCTGATAACAAAATGTCAATCTCAGATTAGAATATCATCCTCACCATCATCAGTGTATCAGAGTTCAAATTATTTTCTGTAACCATTGGTGGCACAAATACAATTTAGCAATGATAGAAATGGCAATAATCAGCTACCCCTTTAATTTGAGGGGTCGATTTTAACCCCTCATTGCCCAGTGGGAATGGTGTGTGGAAGGGGTTAAGATCTGGCCGAGTACACTTCGCAGCATGACATACTGTTCCTGCCTGGTAACATCTTGTCTTCATTGACTTTGAAGATGGTTGAGGTTCCTGCTGCTGGAAAGTGAGGGCATTATTTAAATGTAAAAGTCATAGCTTGATGACATCATCAACATCCTGGGGGTCGCCATTGACCAGAAACTTAACTGGACCAGGCACATAAATACCATGGCTACAAGAGCACGTCAGAGGCTAGGAATCCTGCAGCAAGTAACTCACCTCCTGACTCCCCAAAGCCATCTACAAGGCACAAGTCAGGAATGTGATGGAATACTTCCCACTTGCCTGGATGGTTGCAGCTCCAAAAACACTCAAGAAGCTCGACTCCATCCAGGACAAAGCAGCCCACTTGATTGGCACCCCATCCACCACATTAAACATACACTCCCTTCACCATCGACGCACAGTGGCAGCGATGTGTACCACCGACAAGATGCACTGCAGCAACTCACCAAACCTCCTTCAACAGCACCTTCCAAACCTGTGACCTCTACCACCTAGAAGGTCAAGGGCAGCAGATGTATGGGAACACCACCACCTGCAAGTTCCCCCCGAAGCCACATATCATCCTGACTTAGAATTATACCGCTGTTTCTTCACTGTCGCTAGGTCAAAATCCCAGAGCTTCCTTCCAAACAGCACTGTGGGTGTACCTACCCCACATGGACTGCAGCGGTTCACCACCACCTTCTCAAGGGCAATTGGGATGGGCAATAAATGCTGACCTAGCCAGCAATGCCATGAAAGAATTAAAAAAAAATATCTGTCTTAGGGGAAGGTCCATCTGGTATCAAAGGCACCAGAGAAACTGGGCAGGATGCAACCCAGTGGCCAGAAGAAGCCAAGATAAGTAGCATTTTTGAATTTTCGGAGGGCAGGAAGAAATCCTTGGGTCTCTCTTGTCTTGCTCTCCCAACACTGGCACCTGTTTGGGATTCCACACCCCACCACTTTCTTTATGCCGGGGCCTGTTCCCTTCCATCCCTGGCATCAGCCAGCTCGCTCCTCAATTCCTGTTCCCACCTGCAGGCCTTCACATCATTCGTGACGGCTTTAAGTGTGACACAGATTTCAATTTTTCAAATGTGGCCCTTCAGTGAAAATGAGCTAGGCTTCATTTACTTCATAACTGACAGGTGTGCCTCTTGCTTCAGGCCTCTCACGTACCGTGCCCACTGCCCCCTTTAAAATTGGGACCAATCTATCAGTTAGATATTGAACTGTTCATAGTTAGTGCTAAACAGTTATTATTATATTGAAATGATTAGCATAAGGCAACTTAATGTGCCACTATTCTAGTGTAGTGTAGGACAGAATTTTATCGACCTCCAGTTAGCGGTTGGGATGTAGTGGGGGGCAGGGGGCAGTGAAATAGCAGGAAGCTACGTTGGGATGGCTCCCTCGCGACAGTCTGTGATGTGGATCGGCTGCCCAGTCCAAGGAGGCAGGCAGCTGATTTGCATAATTAATGGCCCTATTATGGGCAATTTTACAGGCTGCTGGTATTTGGCCAACGGTGGGGCGGTCCCAGCCAACTGTGTGGGGAGGCTGCCAGCTTCATGGAGGTGGCCTCCTTGCAGCACCCCAGTGACCATCAGAGCCTGAGGCTCCATGGCCCAAACAAGGGTCCATGGGGAGGGAAGGCTGCTTCCGTGGCCTCAGTGGGCTATCTGGAGGGGTTTGCCCTGCTCCCGTGGGACTGACTGCCCTTGGCCCCTATATCCGTGTGGTGGCACTGCTGAGGCTTCAAAGCTGTCAGCCCTCTGATTGGATCACAGCCCGCCTGTTGTCCTCAATTGCACGGCAGGCCTGAGGTGTCAAATTGGAGGGCGATTTCCAGCAAAATCACCGAGCTGGTCCCATGCCAGCAAGTGCAGGCTTGGGAGCCCCATTTGGTCCTGACGTCGGGGTCCTGAAGCCTGCAGTAAAATCCAGCCCATAGTGTCTGGGTTACTGAACTATGAACTTAAAAGAATGTAAGTTCAAAAAATCCCATCGTGGGTCTGAGAATTTGAATTCAGTTTACAAACTCTGGAAATAAAATAAAAGCTGGTATCAACAAAAGTAATCATGAATTTGTTGAATTGTCATAAAAATCCATCCATTTCACTAATGTCCTTGAAGGAAGGAAATCTGTTATCTTTTCCTGGTCTGGCCTATTGGGAAATTTTATGGAGGTGATGGGGGTTTTGGCCGCCGGCTGGAAAGATGGCGAGAGATCGTTTATTTATTTATTTAGAGATACAGCATTGAAACAGGCCCTTCGGCCCACCAAGTCTGTGCCGACCAACAACCATCCATTTATATTAGCCCTGCAGTAATCCCATATTCCCTACCATCTACCTATAGTAGGGGCAATTTACAACAGCCAATTTACTTATCAACCTGCAAGTCTTTTGCTGTGGGAAGAAACTGGAGCACCCGATGAAAATCCACGCGGTCACAGGGACAACTTGCAAATTCCGCACAGGCAGTACCCAGAATTGAACTCGGGTCCCTGGAGCTGTGAGGCTGCGGTGCTAACCACTGTGCCACTGTTGTCTCCTGCGCAAGACCCACCGGTATTATATGTCACTCAGGAAGTTGAGAGGTGGACTTCCATTGGATGAGGACCCTGGGGGGCAGAAGTCCCACCCACCAAGAGCTACCGGCCAATCATAGACCGGCAGCTCTTTTACTCATCAGCACCACCGGGGAGTCAGTGGCTGCCATAGGAAAGACACCCATCTGATTCCCAGATCGGGGAGCGACCCAGGCCAGAGGTGAGTGTTGGCAGGAGCGATTTCCCGGGGTGGGAGTCATGGGGGGAGGGGGACGGGGGTGGTTGGCAGCAAGGGCAAGGGGGTGGCTCTCAGCAAGTCTCCCCCTTCCTGATGCTGAGTCTCTCAATCAGGCACTGAGTGGCTTTGAACGAGGGACCCTCCCCCCAACCCGAGATCTGGCAAACAACATACCCAGGTTTGCATGCTTTGCTCCCCGCGTGGCGACAGGCCCACCCGTCACTAAATTAGTATTAGCGACGGTGGAAAAGGCCCTTAGTTGGGCATCAAATGTCCACCTAAGGGGTTCAATTGGCGGTGGGGTGGGAAGGCTGTCCACGGTCCTTTCCACCATGGACTTACCATGGGTGGAGGTGGGAAGAGTTTACCAGAGTGACCTTTCAATTGGCTTCCTCAGGCCTGTTGTGCAATTGGGGACTACAGGCGGGCTCCTGATCAAATCAGAGGGCCGACAGCTCTGAATCCGCAGCAGTGCCACCAGAAGAAGTGGGTGCTGCTGAGGCAGGTTGGAGACCTCGGGGATGCCCAATTCAATGACCTCCCCGCCTCCAAACTCACCACGGAGGAAAGCATGAAATTCAGCATATGTGACTCCAGTCCCACACCAATGTAATTCACTGCCCTCTGAAGTGGCCTAGCAACTCATTAAGTTGTATTACATCTTTACCAGAGGTTCAAGATAAAGGACCATCACCACTTTCTCAGGATGGCTACGGATGAATAACAAATGCTTGCCTTTCCAGCAATGCTCAGATCCGAAGAATAAATAATTTTTTAAAAATGGAATTACCATATTCATGTAATGTTGATAAATGTCTTGTATATTTACTGAACTTATTTTTCATATTGCTAACATTATTGTTGAGTTGGATCCTTTTCATTCAGACAGTGCTAGGGAGCTGTGAAACATCATTTCTTCAATATAATGATGAAGTCAGTTGCACCTTTGTGATGCAGGACTTTTTGTTCTTGATTTTTCTGTTAATTTTCTCCGATGTCACTGCATTGCAAGACAGCATAAATATGTCATTCTGCCACTTTAGCAATGCAAAATCAGCAGCCTCACAAGCTGCTACCCCCACCTCTGTGACTGACAGTGAATTATACCACTATTTCCTATATGTATTTATATATAAGTATGTTTGTGTTATATGTGTATATATAAAATGTGTGTGTGTATATATATATATATTAAAATTGGGAACTTGCTGCCTAATGTCAATGGTGCTTTGAAGAAGAATTTTTGTTGGAGCAGAGGAGGAATCTGCAGCATCTCTTACAAAACACATAATTCAAACACACCACACAAACCTAGAAACATTATGGAAACTCATTTAATTTCTCTATTTATATTCATTTATTGGCACAAACCTGCACCTTGAACCATGGAGTGAAATGTAATTTAATTTTGTAGGGAGAAAAACACAACTGCATTTTACTTTGCAATTGACACCATCACAAATAGTTACGCAGGAAATTTAGCACTCAAAATGTTATCTTCAGGTTTTTCTAATGTCTGAGCTGGAGTTGTCAGTTTTGGTCTGGAGTCACAGATGCCACACACTGGAGCCAAGCAGGCCTCTGTAGAAATGTGTTTCAGACTAAAGCCTGGCTAGCCAACTGGAACCTGACTAGACCCGACTACATGTGTCGGGTTTGGATCGGGTCGGGTTGATATTCTGAGTCCAGCATTCGGGCTCGGGTCGGGTTGGGCTGGATAGCGCTACTTTCAGGAACTCACAGGATTAGGCTTACCCATGATTCCCCACAACTCCATCTGCAGGAATAGCCTGCTTCTGGAACGGATGAAGATATTCGTGTTGGGTCAGGTCAGGTCGGGCGCAAAAAAAAACTAAAGGACTTGGGCCCGGGTCGGGTTTGGGTTGGCTGTGGTTGGGTCGGGCCCGTGTCGGGTTTCAGTTTTATACCCGAACAGGCCTTTATTTCTGGTTGGTGTGGTGTTAATTCAAGCCCACAGTGATGCCAGGGTCTAAGTTTGCTATGTGGCTCCTGTCTCTAGCCAAAGACAGTGCAGCAATGTAACTTGGTTACATTGTTGCCCAACAAATGTGTTTGTGTGACTGGCATCTAAAGGTCTGAGAATAATTTCAGTGTAAAATTAGCAAAATGTATCCCTTAGCTGGAGTGACTCCAAGCACTACTGTGTGGAATACTGTGAAAGTTGCATCCAGAAGATTATAATCACAGAGGATAATAATAAGGAAAGAAACATTCCAAATAAAGATAATTTTGTAGAAATAGGAAACCAAAACTATTGTGATCTGATTTGAAGCCTTGAAAAATAGATTCCGTGGAAACCAGTTTTTATCTGTAAAGGGGTGTTGCCACACGCAGTTGTCAGGCAAACTACTTCTGAGCTCTGTCCCTCCTCAAACTGATAGTGATCTCCATATAAAGTGAGTTCATAATCAGTCTTTTTTGCCTCGTCATGCAGAGTATAGGAATCATGAATGGAGACCTCTCATTTTTCTATGACATCAATTTTAATTTAAATCCTAGCCTTTTCCCCTTCACACTCTGCAGAAATGACCATCTCCACAAAGCCTACTTCAACAAGTATGTAGTTATAATAGTGCCTGTTTTGATTAGGTACCTTTCTTTGGAATATTGCGAAGCACCTCACACAATTAATTATTTCTCAGGTGCACTGACCATTATGTAAGTGACAAGCAGATTGGGATTTACACAGCTGCTGTTCAGTGATCAGGAAACAGAAAGCATGCTCGCAGCAGAATGAAAAGTTCTTAAGATTGATATCCCCTTCATAACCTGGCACTTTATCTAACAGCTCAGAAAAATATTCAGTTCCACCAGATGCCTGGGGGACAAGCAGCTTTCGAACTTGAACCCTGGATCATACCAACAGTACCCAAAACCACATTTCTGTGGTAATGCCTAATAAACATCTTTAAAAGTAGTCTTCAGGAAGTAGTGAATACCTGAAATGCAAGACACAGCTTATCTGGGATTTATCATTTATGCAAATATTTATAGTGAGTGCTAATAAGCAGTATGTCATCTGCTAAACATTATTGTAAGATCAGACTCACATCTTTCCTCTTTGTGTAAACATTGTGAAAACTTTCTAAACATTTTTATTAGTTGTATCAGTAAGAGTCAAAATATTTATACAACTTCTTAGGTCTAATATATATTGACAAAGGAAATGAAAATTATTTTAAGTAGTTTTGCCTTGAAGAGATATTCTGCATTACTATCTCCTTTTATTTATGGTAACGTGATTCAGTTGTTACAGCAAATAACCACGTATCGGAGTTGTATGTTTAGCGATAGATTGTAAATATCTAGATACTTTCTGTCATTATTTGCTATTTGTACTTTCTTTTCTAAAACTCACAAGATGGT
The DNA here is from genome assembly GCF_036365525.1 of Heterodontus francisci. Taxonomy (NCBI): domain Eukaryota; kingdom Metazoa; phylum Chordata; class Chondrichthyes; order Heterodontiformes; family Heterodontidae; genus Heterodontus; species Heterodontus francisci. The sequence goes on along the minus strand of NC_090371.1, from coordinate 123,856,477 downwards.
GCAAGTTCTTTTGAACTATTTTATCTAAAAACATTTTCTGATTGTACACAAAATAAGTGATTATAGTTTATTTACAATTCCCTCATTCATGATAAGAGAAGATTCTGTGATATCCAAGGTGATGTTTTCCATTTTCCTGGACTCATTTTTTTATTCATTGTTGAAAATGTTATGAAAAATAAATTGTGTAGGCACTGCCAACAGTAGAGTTGTAATTTCAGTGTCCAATGGTGGAAATGAACCATGCAGGCCAGGAAAGAACATAGAACATAGAACATAGAACATACAGCACAGAACAGGCCCTTCGGCCCACAATGTTGTGCCGATCCTTTGTCCTCTGTCAAGGACAATTTAATCTATACCCCATCATTCTCCTTTATCCATATACCTATCCAAAAGCCTTTTGAAAGTCCCTAAAGTTTCTGACTCAACAACTTCCCCGGGCAAGGCATTCCATGCCTCGACCACTCTCTGGGTAAAGAACCTTCCCCTGACATCCCCCTTATATCTCCCACCCTTCACCTTAAATTTATGACCCCTTGTAACGCTTTGCTCCACCCGGGGAAAGAGTTTCTGACTGTCTACCCTATCTATTCCCCTGATCATCTTATAAACCTCTATCATGTCACCCCTCATCCTTCTCCTTTCTAATGAGAAGAGGCCTAGAATGTTCAGCCTTTCCTCGTAAGACTTATTCTCCATTCCAGGCAACATCCTGGTAAATCTCCTCTGCACCCTCTCCAAGGCTTCCACATCCTTCCTAAAATGAGGCGACCAGAACTGCACACAGTACTCCAAATGAGGCCTTACCAAGGTCCTGTACAGCTGCATCATCACCTCACGGCTCTTAAATTCAATCCCTCTGCTAATGAACGCTAACACCCCATATGCCTTCTTCACAGCCCTATCCACTTGAGTTGCAACTTTCAATGATCTATGCACATAGACCCCAAGGTCTCTCTGCTCCTCCACATGCCCAAGAACCCTACCGTTAACCCAGTATTTTGCATTCATGTTTGTCCTTCCAAAATGGACGACCTCACACTTTTCAGGGTTAAACTCCATCTGCCACTTTTCAGCCCAGCACTGCAACCTATCCAAGTCCCTTTGCAGACGACAATAGCCCTCCTCGGTATCCACAACTCCACCAACCTTTGTATCATCTGCAAATTTACTGACCCACCCTTCGACTTCCTCATCCAAGTCGTTAATAAAAATCACAAACAGGAGAGGACCCAGAACTGATCCCTGCGGCACGCCACTGGTAACTGGGCTCCAGGCTGAGTATTTACCATCTAAGACCACTCTCTGCCTTCTATCAGTTAGCCAATTCTTAATCCAACTGGCCACATTCCCCACTATCCCATGCCTCCTGACTTTCTCCATAAGTCTACCATGGGGGACCTTATCAAATGCCTTACTAAAATCCATGTACACCACATCCACTGGTTTACCCTCATCCACTTGCTTGGTCACCTGCTCAAAGAATTCAATCAGGCTTGTGAGGCAAGACCTACCCCTCACAAAACCGTGCTGACTGTCCCGAATCAAGCAGTGTCTTTCCAGATGCTCAGAAATCCTATCCCTCAGCACCTTTTCCATCAACTTGCCTACCACCGAAGTAAGACTAACTGGCCTGTAATTCCCAGGGTTGTTCCTATTCCCTTTCTTGAACAGGGGCACAACATTTGCCACCCTCCAATCACCTGGTACCACCCCCGTCAGCAGAGAAGATGAAAAGATCATTGCCAGCGGCTCTGCAATTTCATCCCTTGCTTCCCATAACATCCTTGGATATACCCCGTCAGGCCCGGGAGACTTGTCTATCTTCAAGTTATTCAAAAACTTGAACACATCTTCCCTCCTAACGAGCACTTCCTCGAGCTTACCAGTCTGTTTCACACCGTCCTCTTCAGTAATACACCCCTTCTCATTCGTAAATACCGAAGAGAAGTACTCATTCAAAACCTCACTTATCTCTTCCGGCTCAACACACAGTCTCCCGCTATTGTCCTTGACCGGACCTATGGTCCCCCTAGTCATCCTCATATTTCTGACATACGCGTAAAAGGCCTTGGGGTTTTCTTTTATCCTACCCGCCAAGCATTTTTCATGCCCTCTCTTAGCTCTCCTAATCCCTTTCTTCAGATCCTTCCTGGCCATCTTGTATCCCTCCAGAGCTATGCCTGTGCCCTTTTTCCTCAACTTTATATACGCATCCTTCTTCTTCCTAACAAGACTCTCAACCTCTCTTGTCAACCACGGTTCCCTCACATGACCATCCCTTCCCTGTCTGACAGGGACATGCTTATCAATGGCCCCTACTATCTGCTCCTTGAAAAAGTTCCACATTTCGACCGTGCCCTTCCCTGCCAGCATATGCTCCCAACTTATGCTCCTCAGTTCCTGCCTGACAGCATCATATCTACCCTTCCCCCAATTGTAAACCTTGCCCTGTTGCACATACCTATCCCTCTCCATTACCACAGTGAATGCTACAGAATTGTGATCACTATCTCCAAAGTGCTCGCCCACCAACAGCTCTATCACTTGCCCTGGTTCATTACCTAGTACCAAATCCAATATTGCCTCCCCTCTGGTCGGGCAGTCTACATACTGAGTCAGAAAAGCTTCCTGGACATACTGCACAAACACTACCCCATCCAAACTATTCGATCTAAAGAGTTGCCAATCAATATTTGGGAAGTTGAAATCCCCCATAATTACTACCCTGTGACTTCTGCTCCTTTCCAAAATCTGTTTCCCAATCTGCTCTTCCACCTCCCTGCTGCTATTGGGGGGCCTATAGAAAACTCCCATCAAGGTGACTGCTCCTTTCCTGTTCCTGACCTCAACCCACAGTGCCTCAGTCGGCAGATCCTCCTCGAAAATTCTTTCAGCAGTTGTTACACTATTTCTAACTAACAATGCCACCCCCCCACCTCTTTTACCACCATTCCTAATCTTATGAAAACATCTATAACCAGGTACCTCCAAGAACCATTCCTCCCCCTCACCTATCCACGTTTCAGTGATGGCCACAACATCGTAGTCCCAAGTGCCCATCCACGCCTTCAATTCACTCACCTTATTCCTGATGCTTCTTGCGTTGAAGTATACGCACTTTAACCCTTCTCCGTGCCCATCTGTCCTCTGTGACAGTGCTACCTTCCCCAATACCTCACTACACTCTTTGTCTTTCTGAGTGGACCCACTGGTCCCTGGATTACAAGTCCGGTTCCCATCCCCCTCCCAAACTAGTTTAAACCCTCCCGAACAGTACTAGCAAACCTCCCTCCCAGGATATTGGTGCCCCTCTGGTTCAGATGCAGCCCGTCCTGTTTGAACAGGTCCCATCTTCCCCAGAATGCAGTCCAATTATCCAAGAACTGGAAGCCCTCCCTCCTACACCATTCCTGCAGCCACGTGTTCAGCTGTGCTCTCTCCCTATTCCTAGCCTCACTATCACGTGGCGCCGGCAACAAACCAGAGATAACAACTCTGTCCGTCCGAGCTTTCAGCTTCCAGCCTAACTCCCTAAACTCACTTCTAACATCTGTGCCACCCTTCCTTCCTACGTCGTTGGTGCCAATGTGCACCACGACCTCTGGCTGCTCCCCCTCCCCTTTAAGGATCCTGAAGACGCGATCACAAACATCACGGACCCTGGCACCAGGGAGGCAACAAACCATCCGTGCGTCTCGCCTGCGCCCACAGAACCGCCTGTCCGTACTCCTCACCATCGAGTCCCCGATGACTAGTGCTCTCCCATTCTCCCTCCTTCCCTTCTGAGCCACAGTGCAGGACCCCGTGCCAGAGGCCCGGTCACTGCAGCCTGCCCCCGATAGGCCGTCCCCCCCAACAGTATCTAAAACTGTATACTTGTTGTTGAGGGGAACGACCACAGGAGATCCCTGCACTGACCTCTTCCCACCTCTTACTGTTACCCAGCTGCCTTTGATTTGTGGAGTAACGACCTCCGTGTAGCTTCTATCTATCAACCCCTCAGCTTCCCGAATGATCCTCAGTTCATCCAGCTCCAGCTCCAATTCCCTAACACGGTCTGATAGGAGCTGGAGACGGATGCACTTCCAGCAGGTGAAGTCGGCAGGGTCACCGGAGGTTCCCCTCACCTCGAACATTCTGCAGGAGGAGCAATACACTACACTGGCTGCCATTTCTTTTATTCAATTACCCCTTAGTTAAGTACAACTATAGATATTAACAAAAACAGTAAATAGCTTACCTGCTCAGTCCTTTTTGGTTAGAGGAGGAGGGTAAAAAGGGTCTTATTATTAGGTTAGAGGAGGAGGATGGGTGGGAGACACTACATGTGTAGTGGCTCGGATTTACTCAGCTCCGCACCTTTAAGGAAAATACCTACCCAGGAGTCCTCGCTGCCGACCAGCTTCCGGTTCCTCCGGCGCCAAAAGAAACTCAAAGACAAGGAAAACAGTAAGTAAAACAGTAAGTACTTACTTTTAAAACACAGTTCCTGATGCCTTCACTCACCCAACGAAGAGTCGCTACCTTCTCCTGCTGCTCCGCCGGGAAATGAGGCCGAGTCCACGGAGCTCCGCACCTTTAAGGAAAATATCTACCCAGGAGTCCTCGCTGCCGACCAGCTTCCGGTTCCTCCGGCGCCAAAAGAAACTCAAAGACAAGGAAAACAGTAAGTAAAACAGTAAGTACTTACTTTTAAAACACAGCTCCTGATGCCTTCACTCACCCAACGAAGAGTCGCTACCTTCTCCTGCTGCTCCGCCGGGAAATGAGGCCGAGTCCACGGAGCTCCGCACCTTTAAGGAAAATACCTACCCAGGAGTCCTCGCTGCCGACCAGCTTCCGGTTCCTCCGGCGCCAAAAGAAACTCAAAGACAAGGAAAACAGTAAGTAAAACAGTAAGTACTTACTTTTAAAACACAGCTCCTGATGCCTTCACTCACCCAACGAAGAGTCGCTACCTTCTCCTGCTGCTCCGCCGGGAAAATGAGGCCGAGTCCACGGAGCTCCGCACCTTTAAGGAAAATACCTACCCAGGAGTCCTCGCTGCCGACCAGCTTCCGGTTCCTCCGGCGCCAAAAGAAACTCAAAGACAAGGAAAACAGTAAGTAAAACAGTAAGTACTTACTTTTAAAACACTGCTCCTGATGCCTTCACTCACCCAACGAAGAGTCGCTACCTTCTCCTGCTGCTCCGCCGGGAAATGAGCCTGATCTATGGATTGACTTTAGCACATGTGAGCATGGTTCAATTGGCTTCAGCCTCTCATGCCTGAAAAGGAAAAAAATTGCTAGGGTTCCTACTTCCCAACATTATCCACCGTCCCCTGCTGGAAAGTATACACAAGTGGATATTGGGTGAGGATAGAATGGGACCTGAATGTGATGTGCCTTACAGTTAAGTAGCTGTCAATCTTGCTCATACATAGTGAATAGCACCTGAGTGGGATGATGGAGGGTGGCTAGCACCCATGGAACAGAAGTCCAGCATGAGTCACAGTTCTTATTGGAGAAATGAAAAGAAGAATTCAGGTGGTGAAGGCACTGCGTTTGTAGAACTGAACTATACACAAAAGTTAGACTGTGCTACAGAAGATGGATATGCGGTTTTGTGGATGTGATTCTATACATGATGATCTCAGTTCAGATACCAGTGGAGTCACAGAGCACACACAAGCCCTTTCCAGAAGGTTAAACGGTCTGGTCTGGCCTGGCCTGAGAGAGGAAAAATAAATCTCAAAATGGAGAAGTGTAATATGTAAATTCTCCATTTCTGATCTGAATCATGTCCAGTTGGATGGGCTGAGCCAAAGCTGCAGTGTCACTAAATGAGGGGGAGAGTTATGTATATGCAGTCCCGGTTGTCTTCTGGTGGCTGGTTACAGGGATATTTACCCAGATCTGGGAGCAGGCCAAGTAAAGTTTCCTGACATCAGTCCTAAATTTACCTTGAACCTGTGTCCCCTTATATTACTCTCCCAATTTAATTTTAAGTAATCCAGATTTACTTTTTCCAGCCCATAAATATTTTATATTTTCCATAAGATCACCTCTCAGACATCTTCCTTGCAGCTTGAAAAGTTGAAGTACCTTTAGACTTTCCTCATAGCTCAGCCTTTTGACACTAGGGCCAGAAATTTGCGGAGGCAGCAGGAGTTCCGTTGCTGGGGCTGAAAGCAGGGGGTGGTAGGGCCCGGGGCCACATTTTGTTGGCTGCAGCCAATTAAGTGGCTGCGCTGGAACTGCAATCCTATTAATGATGACAGCCCGCTCTCAAGAGCTGCTGGTCCAATCAGAAGGCTGGCAGCTCAGCAGCCTCAGCAGTGCCACCGGGAGAGGTGGTTGCTGTTGAGGCAGGCAGGAGACCTGGGGCCAACAGCAGGTAGGTGAAGAAAATTTTTTAAATAATCAAAGGGCCAAGTGCTAGAGGGGAAGCCCCTCCGGGGAAATCACTGGGGCCACGGAAGCTGCCGTCCCTGCCAGTGGCCCCCCTTTTTGTTGTGTAAATCTTTCCCAACCCCAGGCTGCTGCTGAGAGGTTGCCTCCATTTAGATGGTGGCCTCCCCACGTGGCGGGTTGGCTGTGGCTGATCCACCGTCAGCAAGCTGCTGACGGTACTGTAAAATGGCCCCTAATTAGGCCTTTAAGTATGGAAATTGGCTGCCCATTTCTGATCCCGTCATCAGTAAAAGTCCCCAACAATCTGAGGCAACCCCCCCCAACCCCACCCCACCTCCCAGCTCACCTCCCAGGGGCCTCTAAAATTCAGCACTAGGGAAAACCCTGATGGTATTTCTCTGCATTGCCAGTAGTACTTAAATGTCACCCTTGTCCCTTGTGATTCACTGACCAAAATTGGAAACAATATTCAAGGTGTGCTCTGACCAAACTCGTAATCTACTGTTTAGGTTACATAGTTTAATATACTGTTGGTTTTGTTGATTGTGGCTCTGCATTGATTGGACATTTTGAGTGTCAAATCAGATAAAATTCCAAGGTATTTCAACAGTATTCATGGAGCAAATGATCACTTATTGTTTGTTCTTAAGTGCATCCAGTTCTAAAGGGTTAACCTCCTAGAACTCAGCCACACTTTGATATATGAAATATTGCGATAAGATCATTTCTGTACAAATGACATCACTGATTGTGGTTGGAAAATGACAGAAAAGGGCAAGAGCTTCGAGCTTGGTCTGGGCAATAGCACTGTTGCTACAATTCATTTGTTATTCACAGTTATGAAAAAATCTAGGTCTCATCACTTAATCAAATAATACGTAACACAATTGCCTTGCTTAAAATATAACTATTACAATAGGAGGCTGCTCTAAATTAAATTAAATTAAACTGTATCTAAATTAATATTAAATTGTATTTCTGGGATTATGAAATATATTAAACTCATTCTACAGTAAGCTCATTTCAAAGATTTGCTAAATATCCTTTTCATTTTAATTTACATTTCTAACACATACTTCATGGGTTATAACCAACATGCCATATTTGTATTAAAAGTTGTTTGTAGGTCCTTTCTTGGACAGAAGGACCATGTAGTATGGTATTAAGCCATACACACCAGTGGTAGGGCTTTTGTGGCAAAATGGAGATGGGAACTGAGGCGGGTGGACGGGTAATTTCCTGTGCTGGCCTTCGTGCTGGTTTCCTGTTGCCGTTCTGATGGTCAATGATTTTGCTGAGGAAGGATGAAAGTGGGACTCGGCAGCCTGAATTGGAGCAATCACCAATTAAGCCTGTTAACAACCTTGTTAGCTCCTTAACAGCTAGTCTTCAAATTTTGTGGGAAGGAACGGGATACACGCTGGACCTGGAACAATCTGGTGGAAGGAGGCAGTAACATAGCAGGGAGGCAGTCATGGCTGCAACATTCAATGCGATGGGCTCATAAAAGGTTGCACGACTTAGAGGGGCGCTCGTCCATTGGCACACAGTTCCCATTGGATGACCAAAGCTACTGGAGTGAGTAGTCTGTGTGCACTGGGTCAGTTGAGGGGGTTGTGACCGTCCAAGGATTGTGAGACCATGAGAGGGGGTACAGTAAGCATTTTGAGTGCATCTGATCGCAAGAAAAGCAACAGCTGGACATGGGATTAAGGTACTTGGCGATAGGGATGTGTAGTGATGAGGATCAACATCCCCAGGAGCAGATGCAGAGCCCTGGGCATGAGGAGGGCAGAGGAGAGGAACGATGGGCAGGAAGACAGTGAAGGTCATACCCTCAGCATTGAGTATATTGCTGAAGAAGAAGCTACCTGGACATTTCAGAGAATCAGTGCTGCTGGAGACTGCGCCTATCCAGGCAGATGGTAACTGAGATTTGTGCCCTCGTTGAGGAAGACCTCACGCCTTGCAGCACTGCTTGCCATGCCCTGCCAGTTGCTGTTAAAGTCACTGTGGCCTTGCACTTCTTTGCCTCTGGCACATTCCAAGGATCAGCAGCAGACCTTGGCGGTGTCTCTCAAGTGGTAGTTCACCATTGCATCTCACTGGTGACCGATTCTCTATTTGCAAACACTGGGTAGTACATACAATTTCAAACAGATAGGGCCTCACAGGCACATAGGGCAGTGGGATTTGCCTTCATTGCTGGATTCTCGCAGGTGTAGGACATAATCGATTGCACCCATGAGGTCATTAAGGCACCAAGTGAGCAACCATTGAGATTCATCAGCAGGAAGGGCTTCCACACCCTCAGCGATCAGCTGGTCTGCGACCACAACAAGTGCTTTATGCATGTGTGCACTCACTATGGGCGGCACAGTGGCGCAGTGGTTAGCACCGCAGCCTCACAGCTCCAGCGACCCAGGTTCAATTCTGGATACTGCCTGTGTGGAGTTTGCAAGTTCTCCCTGTGTCTGCGTGGGTTTCCTCCGGGTGCTCCGGTTTCCTCCCACAAGCCAAAAGACTTCCAGGTTGATAGGTAAATTGGCCATTATAAATTACCCCTAGTATAGGTAGGTGGTAGGGAAATATAGGGACAGGTGGGGATGTTTGGTAGGAATATGGGATTAGTGTAGGATTAGTATAAATGGGTGGTTGATGGTCGGCACAGAGTCGGTGGGCCGATGGGCCTGTTTCAGTGCTGTATCTCTAAACTAAACTAAACTAAACTATCGTGGCAGCTCCCATGACACCTTCATCCTCCTGCAGACCAAGGTGCCGCAGCTCTTCATGACACCACCGAACCTCTGTGGATGAATTCTATGGGACAAGGGATATCCCTTGAAGAGATAACTACTCACACCTTTACATCACCCCAAGGCAGAGCCACAGAGGTGCTACAATCAAAGACATCAGCTCTCCAGAGCAATTATGTCCTTCCTGTAATGTGGTGACCAGAACTGTATGCAATACTCCAGCTGGGCCTAATCAGTGTTTTATACATTTCCAGCATTACATCCCTGCTTTTGTATTCTATACCTTGGTCAATAAAGGAAAGCATTCCATATGCCTTCTTCACCACTCTACCTACCTGTCCTGTCTCCTTCAGGGACCTGTGGACATGCACTCCAAGGTCTCTCACTTCCTCTATCCCTCTCAATATTCTCCCATTTATTGTGTATTCCCTTTCTTTGTTTGCCCTCCCCAAATGCAATACCTCACACTTCTCTGGATTAAATTCCATTTGCCACTTTTTCGCCCACTCAACCAAAACATTGATATCATTCAGGAGTCTACAGCTATCCTCTTCACTATCGACTATACGGCTAATTTTTGTGTCATCAGAAAATTTCCCAATCATGCCTCCCACATTTAAGTCCAAATCATTAATATATACCATAAACAGCAAGGCACCCAACACTGAGTTCTGTGGAACTCCACTGGAAACCACCTTCCATTCGCAAAAACATCTGTCGACCATTACCGTTGTTTCGTGTCACTGAGCCAATTTTTAATCCAACCTGCCACATTCCCCTGTATCTCATGTGCTTTTACTTTTCTGACCAGTCTGCCTTGTGGGTCCTTGTCAAATGCCTTACTAAAGTCCACGTAGACAACATCCACCTCAGTACCCTCATCAATCCTCCTTGTTACTTCCTCAAAAAATTCAATTAAGTTAGTAAGACACGATCTTCCCTTAACAAATTCATGCTTACTATCCCTGATTAAGCCATGCCTTTCTAAGTGACTGTTTATCCTATCTCTCAGAATTGTTTTGAATAAGTTGCCCACCACCGAGGTCAGACTGACTGACCTATAAACTTTTGGCCTATCCCTTGCACCTTTTGAAAATAATGGTACAATGTTTGTAGACCTCCAATCGCCTGGTACCTCGCCTGTAACTAGAGAGGATTTAAAGATGATCATCAGAGCGTCCACTATTTCCTCCCTGGCTTCCTTTAACAGCCTGGGATACAATCCATCCGACTCTGGTGCTTTATCCACTTTCAAGGATGTCAGACCCTCTCGTACTTCCTCTCATGCTTATCGTGTCTAATATTTCACACTCATCCTCTTTAACTACAATATCTACATCATCCCTCTCCTTTGTGAAGACAGAGACAAAAAAACTCACTAAGAACCTTGCCCACATCTTCTGCATCCTTGCATAAGTTCCCTTGTACATTTCTAATAGGCCCTTTCCTTAGTTATTCTCTTGCTCTTAATGTACTGATAAAACATCTTTGGGTTTTCCTTAATTTTACCTGCCAATATTTTTTCATGTCCTCCCTTCATTATCCTAATTTCCTTTTTTACTTCACCCCTGCACTTTCTATACTCCTCTAGACTTTCTAAAGTATTAAGTTTTTTGTCATTGTCATAAGCTTTCTTTTTCTATTTTATCTTAGCCTGTATGCTACTAGATAATGAGAGGGCTCTAGATTTGGTAATACCACCCTTTTTCTTTGTGGGGACATGTTTACACCGTGCCTACAGAATCTCGCTTTTGAATGCCTCCCACTGGTTTGCCACTGATTTTCCTTCCAGTTGCTGTATCCAGTCCACTTTCGCCAGATTACCTCTCAGTTTCGTAAAATTTGCCTTCCCCCAATTTAGAACTTTTACTCCTGTTCTATCTTTGTCGTTTTCCATAATAATGCTAAATCTAACTGTATTATGGTCACTATCTCCAAAATGGTCACCCACTGCTACTTCATCCACTTGCCCAGCTTCATTTCCTAAGACTAAAACTAGAATTGCGTCCCCTTTCATTGGGCTTGTTATGTGTTGGCTAAAAAAGTTCTCTTGAAAGCAGTTCAAGAACTTTGTGCCCTCTGTGCCCTTCACACTGTTTATATCCCAGGGTAGTTGAAATCCCCAACTATAACTGCCCTATTGTTTTTGCACTCAGAAATCTGCCTACATATTTGTTCTTCTATCTCCCTCTCACTATTTGGGCAGTTATAGTACACTTCTTGTATTGTGGCTGCACCTTTTTTATTTCTGATTTCCACCCATATGGCCTCATTTGATGATTCATTTAGCATATCATCCCTCCTCACAGCTGTAATTAATTCTTTAACCAATAATGCTACAACCCCTCCTTTTTTATCCCCCTCTCTATCCTGTCTGAAAACTCTATATCCAGGGATGTTGAGCTGCCATTTATGCCTCTCTGCTTGTGGCTGAGATGCCTGTGGTGGTTGCCCTTGTCATTGGAGGTACCAGAGGTCGGTGCACTGGCGATAATGTCATAGCAGCCCCTGTCATAGGGCCCTGCTGTATAGATGGTCCCTCAGTCAGAGAGGTCAAGGAGGCCGATGATGATGATGGTGCCCCTTTAGAGGTGGCATGCTCATCCACATCGGTGACTGCATCAGCTCTTTGGCGGATGGTGCTCTGGGTCGCTAGAGGGGCCACCAGCTGGGGCGCAACAGACATCCACTCCATGCATCTTTGTGTCATCAGTGCCACTGACTGGTCAATGCTACAGAGCATTGCATGCATTCTGTGCATGTCAGTGCACTGCTCCTGCATCCATTCAGTGCTTCCGCAGATGGCTTTTGATGAAGTTGGCCACTCTCTCAATGGAGGAGCTCATGCGGTTCAAAACCCTGTGCCATGGTAGCACACATAAGCTGAATGGACTCCTCCATTCTCAACCCATGACTCTGCACTGCCTCAGGAAACTCTGGCATGTGACACACTTCTCATGCTGCTGGTCAAAGCAGAGCTGCCTTGCTTTGACTCCCGAGACTGTGCATTTGCTCCCAGCTGAGCATGGCTGTCCTCTGACAGGAACAGGCCACAGTTGCCATTGCCTGTCTCAACTCCTCGTGCTCACAAGTGATGTGTTCTTCACTTTGTGTCACCCTTTCTAACTGTGCACGAGGACCCACCAATGTGAGTGTTTCTGTGCTGGTGGAGGGTGCGTTTGAATTACGTATCTGGGCTTTTTCCTGACTTCAGTCTTGTATGAGGACCCCAGTGATGCTGCAGTGACACTGGCATGCTCCCCCTCCACAACTGGCTCTGTGGGAGACATAAGGAGATCATGATATCTCGCCTCTAACAGCAGCTGCCTCTGCAAAGTTGAAGCTTCCCAAAGCAGCTGAGGCATTGGCATGATGTCACATGGGGAGGACTGACTCCATCGCCTTCATTACAGAATTCAATATCTTTTCACCCTGTCCTACAGGCATTCTCTTCTCTCCATCACCCACTTCCTCTTGGGCCGCCATCCTCGCGATGTCAAGTGCTGCCTTCTCCATTACAGTCAGGATGGCAAGCTGGTGCATTCCTCCTCCTGTGCACAACCTCTCCCTAGCATTTTGCACCCCCATCTCCTGCAAGGACAAAAGATGGAGAGATAAGGCAATGCTGGCCTCTTTTACAAATTCCAGTGACTCATTTAAATAAGATGCTGCATTTAACAGTGCTGCTAGGGCTTTGAGTCTTGCTGACAGATCAGTAATTACTCTGGGCACACATTTCTACTATGCACCAGGAGCACCATGCACCCTCAGGCTGCTCAGCTGGTCTGTCTGCTGGCGGTTGCAGACTTGGAGGCCTGTTAATGGGGTGTTGCGTTGTACTCACCTTGCCAAAGTGAAGAAGGTGATTAAACCTCTTACAGCACTGCACCCTGATACTCCTGATGACACGGTGGCCACTCACATGCTCTGTCATCTCCAACCATGCCTGCTTGATTTGGCTGGGTGGCCTTCTCCTGTTGGGAACAAAGCCTTTCTTGCACACCCTCCAGCATGATGTCAAGGGCAGCATCGCTAAACATTGGGACTGCCCTACCTGGGTGCCTGGCCTCTGTCTCTTCTGGTCCTCACTTCTGTCTGCCATTGCATTGCAAGATGGCTGCCACACTAATGGCTGCCATCGTCACGTTACATCTTCACTTTCAGCTTCCCGCCTCCTTCCCGCGCCTGCTGCCGCTAATTGGCCGCCAAACCCGCTCTCCAGCCAAATAGAGCTGCTGTCAGGGAAAATCACAACCCGTGACTGCTACCCCCTCGGAGTGAAGTCTGGACCTGGAAATGGTACTGATGTCGGGGTTCCAACCCCAAATGGTAAATCTTGTCCTGGGAGATTTACCAGGCTTGCTTCCTGATCTGTGCTGAATTTTTAATCTCAACTGTTGGAGCACAACAATTGGCTTCAGCACCGCTGGTCTAGAGTGGGGGGAAAATCAGCTCAGGTTTGCACTTCTGATCTCGGTCCATTGATCCCTGCTGAAAGTACGCACATGTGGTCATAGGTTGAGGACTTGGTTAGCCGATGCCTCCCATTGTTGAATAAACAACTGACTCATTTGTCTGGAGCCACAAATGAAGAATAGCCACTTGTCATTGGAGGGTGACTATTGCCCACAGCACCATATCCCAGTACAAGTCAGTGCTTTCAAAACAAATAGGGAAAAAGGGAAATACGTGGAGGAACATATCAAAAAACAGTTCTGCTGCATATCTTCTCACTAACAGAAGGAATTATGAATTGACTTGTTTTATTTATCTATTGGTTTTGTTGATTTATTTTCTCTCCCTCCACCAGTAACTTTGGCAGTGCCCGGTAATAACACATATTAAGTGTTGAAGGGCAATAACAGTGGTGATTACATATGTTCTATGTTTCCCCATTAACAAAATCCCTGAAAAGCTTTGAGACTGGAGCTAGTGGAGAGGGGAGGAGATGTTGAAACTCTCCTTACCCCACTGGAGGTTCACCGTGATGAAGTTTAGAAGTGAGGTTTGTGAGGAAGTTCTGAAAACTGTTGTGGAGAATGGAAGCAGACCTGAAGTGAACAAAGAAACTAAAATATATAAAATTAAATCAGATGGGTTGGGAGAGTGCCCCCAGTGTGTTGAAGCTCCAACAAGTAGTGTCACGGAGTGGAGAGATGTAGGTTCACCCCAATCACCTGGAATGCCTTTCAGTTGCTGCTATAGGGAAGAGTTACCACATGAGGAGGGAAAACCATAAGAATGGGGAGCTGAGAGGAGATTCAAAAAGCATGCCAAGAGATCAGAGACTGGAGATAAAGGAACAGGAGCTGAGAGGAAATTCAGAGCCAAATCAAACACAGGAATAAAAAACAAAAAGTGACTTCGGAGTGACATCCCATTCAGCAGAGAGCACGGAGAAACAGAAATTAGGCCGGGTGAGTACAACAGTAGGCTTTTCATTTAATCTAAATTAATATAATATAAAATAAGACTTGATCAATTTCGTAGTACATAAACTAAAAAGCAGATTTTACAGTTTATCATATAATTAAGATCAGTGCTCAATTACTCAAACAGATCTAAGGGATAAAGTTAAAAATTAAATAATAGCAGATAGTAAAACTAAAGAAATCTGAATTTTTCAGCAAATTAAAATCTAAGGTTTTTAGATGAGTTAAGTAAAAACACTTCTGATAACCTTCCTCTAAAATAAAGTGACGTCAGCAAAGGAAAAGCAACTGATTGGTGAGTAGGTGGCGAGTATTTTTTTAAGTAGTAAGTTTAGTAATCTAGTAAATAGAGGCATGGCAGGACAGCTCAGATCCATGGAGTACGCATCCTGCTCCATGTGGGAACCCTAGGAGCTTCTCATCTCCTGGATAATCACATGTGCAGGAAGCATTGTCAGCTGCAGCAGCTTGAGCTCCCAGTTTCAGAGCTTGAGCAGTAACTGGCATCATAGCCATGCATCAGCAAAGCTGAGAGTTTTGTGGCTAACATATTTATAGATGTGGTCACCCTGCAGCTTAAGGATATGCAGGGAGACAGGGAATGGGTGACTGCCAGGCAGTCAAGAGAGACCAGCCAGTGCAGGAGTCCCCTGACTGCATCTTACTCGTCAACCAGCATTTAGTGCTGAATACTGGTGAAAGTGATGGTTCCTCTGGGATGTGCAGCCAGAGCCTAGTCCACAGCATCACAGCTGGCTCAGCTGTACAGGGGAGCAGGAAGAACATTAGAAAACGATAGGGAATTCTATAGTTAGAGGAACGGACTGGTGTTTCTGCAGCTGCAAATGTGAATCCAGGATGGTATGTTGACTCCCTGGTGCCAGGGTCAAGGATGTCACAGAGCGGCTACAGCGCACTTTGAGAGGGGAGGGTGAACAGCCAGCAGTTATGGTCCATATTGGTACCAATGACATAGATAGAAAGAAGGATGAGATCCTGCAGGCAGAATTTAGAGAGCTAGGAAAGAAACTAACAAGCAGGACCTCAAAGGTAGTAATCTCCCGATTACTCCCAGTACTACACGCAAGTAAGTATAGAAATAGGAGGATAGAGCAGATGAATGCGTGGCTGGAGAGATGATGCAGGAGGGAGGGCTTTAGATTCCTGGGACATTGGGATCAGTTCTGGGGGAGATGGAACCTGTACAGGCCAGAGAGGTTGCCCCTGAACAAAGCAGAGACCAATGCCCTTGCGGGATGATTAGCTAGAGTTATTGGGGAGGTTTTAAACCAACTTGGCAGGGGTGTGGGAACCAGGAGGTAATATTACTGAGGAAAACCAAGGTGCACAGAGAATTGGGAGAGACAGATAGCACTAGAGTAGGAAATAGTAAGGCATTAGGCAGGGTCAGTGTACGAGGGAATGTAATATGGTCTAAATTAGGGTTACTATGCATGTATATGAATGCGCGGAATATGATAAATAAGGTTGACGAGCTGCAGGCGCTGATAGACACATGGAAATATGAAGTTGTGGTGATAATGGAGACCTGGTTCAAAAAAGGGCAGGACTGGGTACTAAATATTCCTGGATATAAGGTGTTCAGGAAAGATAGGGAAGGAAGGAGAAGAGGAGGGGTAGCTCAATTGATTAAGAAGAACATTATAGTGTTGGAGAGAGATGTCCTAGAGGAGTTAAGGACAGAATCTATTTGGTTAGAGCAAAGAAACAATAGAGGTACCATTACATTGCTCGGGGTATTCTATATGCCACCAACTAGTGGGAAGGATATAGAGGAACAAATTTTCAAGGAAATTACAGAGAGGTGCAAGAATTATAGAGTAGTTATAATGGGGGACTTTAATTATCTTAATATAGACTGGGATAGTAATAGTGTAAAGGACAGGAAGGGCAAGAGTTTCTCAAGTGTGTTCAGGTGAATTTTCTACATCTGTATGTTTCCAGTCCAATGAGAAAGGAGGTATTACTGGATCTGGTTCTGGGGAATGAGGTGGGTCAAGTGGATCAAGTGTCAGTGGGGGAACATTTAGGGGACAGTGATCACAGTATCATAAGATTCAGCTTAGCTATGGAAAAGGACAAGGAGCAATCAAGAGTAAAGATAACTAATTGAGGGAGGACCAACTTCAATGGAGTGAGAATGGATCTGGCCCAAGTAAATTGGAATCAAAGATTGGCAGGCAAAACTGTAACTGAACAATGGGCTGCCTTTAAAGAGGAGACAGTCAAGGTACATTCCTACAAGGGGGAAAGATAGGGCAAACAGGTCCAGAGCTCTCTGGATGACGAAACAGATAGTAAGATGAAGTAGAAAAAGGGTACATATGTCAAATATCAGGGAGATATCAGTTGAGATCCAGGTTGAATATAGAAGGTTCAGAGGGGAAGTGAAAAAACAAATAAGAGAAGTAAAGAGAAAGTATGAGAAGAGACTAGCAGTTAACATAAAAGAGAATCCAAAAGTCTTCGATAGACATATAAATAGTAAAATGGCAGTAAAAGGAGTGAGACAGAGATTAGGGACATAAAAAGAGATTTACACATGGAGGCAGGGGTCATGGCTGAGGTACTAAATGAGAACTTTGCATCTGTCTCTACTAATAAAGAAGATGCTACTCAAGTCTTGGCTTGGTCATGTGAGCCGCATGGAAGATGGCAGGATCCCCAAAGACACATTGTACAGCAAGCTCGCCACTGGTATCAGACCCACTGGCCGTCCATGTCTCCGCTTTAAAGACGTCTGAAAACGCGACATGAAGTCCTGTGACATTAATCACAAATCGTGGGAGTCAGTTGCCAGCGATTGCCAGAGCTGGCGGGCAGCCATAAAGGCGGGGCTAAAGTGTGGCGAGTCGAAGACACTTAGCAGTTGGCAGGAAAAAAGACAAAAGCGCAAAGGGAGAGCCAACTGTGTTACAGCCCCGACAAACAAATTTTATCTGCAGCACCTGTGGAAGAGTCTGTCACTCTAGAATTGGCCTTTATAGCCACTCCAGGCGCTACTCCACAAACCACTGACCACCTCCAGGCACTTACCCATTATCTCTCGAGACAAGGAGGCCAAAGAAGAAGACTCAAGTCATGGTGAAAACGGAGATAGTTGAGACACTGGATGGGTTAAAAATTGATAAAGAGGGGGTATTAGATAGGATTGCTATTTTTAAAGTTGATAAGTCACCAGGACCGGATGGGATGTGTCCAAGAATACTTGGGGAAGTAAGAGTGGAAATTGCAGAGGCACTGGCCATAATCTTCCAATCCTCCTTAGGTACAAGTGTGGTGCCAGAGGACCAGAGAATTACAAATATTACATCCTTGTTATAAAAGTGTGTAACGACAATCCCAGCAACTGCAGACCAGTCAGCTTAACCTCGGTGGTGGGAAAGAATTTAGAAACAATAATTCGGGACAAAATTGATAGTCACTTGGACAAATGTGGATTAGTTAAGGAAAACCAGAACAGATTTGTTAAGGGAAAATCTTGTTTCACTAAATTGCTTGAGTTTTTTGATGAGGTAACAGAGAGGGTTGATGAGGGTAATGTGGTTAATGTGGTGTACATGGACTTCCAAAAGGCATTTGATAAAGTGCCACATAACAGGCTTGTCAGCAAAGTTAGAACCCATGCAATATAACAGACAGTAGCAGCATGGATATGAAATTGGCTTAGTGACAGGAAACAGAGAGTAGTATTAACAGTTGTCTTTTGGACTAGAGGAAGGTATATAGTGGGGTTCCCCAGGGATCGGTGTTAGGACCTCTGCTTTTCTTGACGTATATTAATGACCTAGACTTGGGTTTACAGGGCACAATTTCACAATTTTCTGATGACACAAAACTTGGAACTATTGTGAACTGTGTGGAGGATAGTGATAAACTTCAAGAGGGCATAGAGAGGCTGGCGGAATGAGCGGACAAGTGGCAGGTGAAATTGAATGCAGAAAAGTGTGAAGTGATTCATTTTGGTAGAAAGATGTAGGCCATCAAATCCATGGGGACTTATCAGCCTTTAGTCCCATTAGTTTTCCTATTACTTTTTCTCGATTGAAAGTGATTGTTTTAAGTTACCTCTCCCTTTTGCACCCTGATTTTCTATTATTATTGGGATGCTTTTAGTGTCTTCTACTGTGAAGACAGACACAAAATATTTGTTCAAAGTCTGCTATTTCCTTGTTTCCCATTATTAATTACCCAGTCTTATTCTCTAAGGAGGCAACATTTACTTTAGCTACTCTCTTCCTTTTTATATACTTGTAGAAGAGTTACTGTTTTTATATTTCTTGCTAGTTTGCTCTCATTTAATAATTTCTCCCTCTTTATTATCTTTTAATCATCCAATGCTGGTTTCTAAAATTTTCCCAATCTTCTGGCCTACAACTAATCATTGCAGAATTATACATCTTTTCTTTTAATTTGATACCATCCTTAACCTCCTTAGTTTGCCAAGGGTGATTCATCCTTGTAAAGTCTTTCTGTCTTTGTTGAGAGTTATGAAATATCTCCTTGAATGTTTGCCACTGCTTATCTACTGAGTTACCTTTTAACCTATTTTCCACTTTAGCCAACTCTATCTTCATACTTTTGTAATTGCCTTTATTTAAGTTTAAGACCCTAGTTTCAGACCCAACTTTCTCACCGTCAAACTGAATGTGAAATTTTATTATGTTATAATCACTATTCCCAACAGCATGCCTTATTATGAGAGCATTAATTAATTCTGTCTCATTACACATTACCAAGTGTAAAATAGCCTGTTCCCTGGTTGTTTCAACAATGTACTGTTCTAAAGAAACAGTCCCAAATACACTCTATGAACCCTTCCCGAAGGCTATCTTTGCCAATTTGACTTATCCAATCCATATGGAGATTAAAATCATCCATGATTATTGCAGTACCTTTCTTACAAGCACCTCTTTTTTCTTTATACTCTGTCCTACCATGTAGCTACTGTTAGGGGCCTCTAAACTACTCCCACAGTGACTTCTTTCCGTTGTTATTTCTTATCTCCACCCAAACTGACTCTACCTCTTGATCTCCGAGCCAAGATCATTTCTCACTACTGTACTGATCTCACTCCTTATTAAGAGACCTACCCCCTCCTCTTTCCTTTTTTCCTATCCTTCCCTTGAATATTCAATTCCCAGCCCTGGTCACCTTGCACGTTTTGCACGTCTCTGTAATGGCTATCATATCATACCCATTTATTTCCATTTGTGCCATCAATTCACCTATCTTGTTATGAATGCTGTGTGCATTCAGATAAAGAGTCTTTAATTCGATATTTTTTTTAATCACTTTTCTCTACACTGACCCGATTTACTGGTGCACTCTTCACTCTTATGTTTGTATGCTCTGTCCCTCCTGTCACACTCTGGTTATTATTACCCAAATCGCTACCTTGCAGTATTGCCTTGTCCTTTCTCTTAAACTTTCTAAATTTCCCCTCACCTGAACCCTCACCCCCACTATTTAGCTTAAAGCCCTCTCTTCAGCCTTGGTTAATCGATTCGCCAGGACATTGGTCCCAGTTCGGGTCAAGTGAAGCCCTTCCCAGCTTCCTCTTTCCCCAGTACCAGTGCCCCATGTATTGAAAGCCATTTCTCCCACACCAATCTTTGATCCACACATTCAACTCTCTTCTTTTTTATCATATGCATGCAAGCGTGCAAAATATCACCAGGCTTATATCAATCATCTCCTACTGGCTGGCTGAAGAGTTACATTGATAAGGAGTGGGAGTAGGTCAACTGCATCACTCAGAGATCTGAATCAGATGAGAAAATGTTTTTTTTTTAAAAACAAAATGGATTTGTACACTTAGAGTAAAAAAAAGACTTAAATATAACCCTGGGGTCCTTTAGTGACCTAGGAAGAAATTTTGCTGGTCAGTGTGGTGCGAAGGCATACAGCCTAAAAGGCACCACTTTTGATTAATGGTCTGCGCTGAACTGACTTATCTCTGCAGTTAGAGAGCACTAGAATTGGTCTCAGCACTGCTAGGCCAGGGAGGGGAAGAAAATCAAGCTTCCTACTTCTGATCCCTAACCAGTGACCCCTCCCAGAAAGTGCATGTTTGTGGGCGTTGGGCAAGGATCGGGCCAGGCTTGGCTCTTGTGTCTCTATGGCTTAATAATTTGTCAAAAAATCCCTACAGTCAGAAGGAGACAATCATGTCTGTGTTGCTTCTTGGTCAAACTAATCCCAATGTCCTGGTCTCCACCCATATCCTGTACATTTCTCAGATCCAAAACTTGTCTTAACAGAAGCAACAGTTTCTTACCCCAAATATTCTCAATGAAAAACATTCAACGCTTCAGTAACTCTCTGCACAAAGAAACGTCTTCTAACTTCTCTTCACTCCTATTGTGTGTCCCTTAATATTTATGAACGCATGAAAGCCAGCTCAAAGTGAATTTGCAAATACACTCAAGCTGAGAGAGATCAGTAGCAACTGCAGGTAGATAGATAAACATTTTTCTCTCCACACGTAGCCATGATGACTAAACACACCTGATTAAACTTCTAGTCAATGGTGATCGCCAAAATGTTGATGGTGTGGCTTGTGATGATGGTGATGTCATTGTAGTTCGGGGGAGATTGTTGGACCTTTTCTTATTGGAGGTGGTTGTACTTATATGTACTTATTTGGTGTGAATGTTATCTGCCACTTGCCAACCCAAGCCTAGATATTGTCCAGGTCCTGCTGTAAGTTGGCTTTGGAGAAGTTATGAATGATGCTAGAAACTGCAGAATCTTTAGTGAACAACTCCACCTCTGATGTTTTGATGGAGTGATCCCTGAGTCTAAAACACAATTCTGGGGTCCCAGTGTGCACAGCTCCACTCTGGGAGAGCAAACTTGTGAAGAA